>NC_137791.1:97405751-97960205 GCF_963383645.1 Muscardinus avellanarius | reverse complement strand
CTGGGGGTATAGCTCAGAGGTAGAATGCCCTTGGGTTCCAGCCCCAGTAACACACACACACACACACACACACACACACACACACACGCACACACTGTCTGTCTGTCTCTCTGTCTCTCTGTCTCCCTCTCTCTCTCTCTCTCTCTGTCTCTCTATCTTAATGTTTTTAAGCTCTTTAAATTCCATGACAGAAAAATAGAAAATAGGATATGCAAAAATAATAACTGTCTGTAGTGTATTATTTTTTTAGCAGTTGTGCTCTTAATTTCCCAGCATGACTGTCCACAAAGTAACATTCAGATTTAGTCTGCATATAGTTTTAAAATACAAAGCAGCTCAGTGCAAATGAAATTAGCAACAGTTTGAAAATCAAAAGGAAACAAAAACAAGAGAAGACTTCCAGGCTGCGGAGTGTTTATCCAACAGTAGACTGTGCTGGATAAATAGTAGGAGGACCACAGTTCAGAGAACTGAAGCTCATGTCCCAACAAGCTCAAAGGTATTAAAACAGCCTGAGGAAGAACCTTTCACCCCTGCCCCAGCCTCTCGACATAAATTCACCACACAAAACTATGTTGGAAACAATGGCCGTTTTATTTTTACATTTCAAGCCCAAGGTGTTCATGCTTAAGAGTTTACAATGCCCAGATGGCTGCTCCTGAAAACTGATCAAACATGCCCAAGTCTTGTCTGGACGCAACCTCAGGTTAATGCAGGTGGTGAAAGCAGTCCATCTCAGAGTGCTCAGATGTTACCATGATTCTGAGTTAAAGCTAATGAAAGCTAAATTCAAACTAGAGTGGCAAGACAGCTGAAAATATCTGATTAAAAGAACTTGGACTAAGCCAGGTATAGTAGTGCACTTCTGTAGTCCCAGGACTTGGGAGGTTGAAACAGCAGGATTGCAGGTTGGTGGCCAGCCTCAGCAACTTAGCAACTTTGTGAGACCCTGTTTCAAAATAAAAATAATCGGGCGGGGCGTGGTGGCGCACACTTGCAATCCCCGCGCTTGGGAGGCCGAGACAGGAGGATTGCACAGGTTCAAAGCCAGCCTCAGCTACTTAGTGGGGCTCTCAGCAACTTAGTGAGATCCTGTTTCCAAATAAAGTATAAAATAGGTCTAGAGATATAGTCCAGAGATAGAAAAGCCCCTGGGTTCCACCCTCAGTACCACAAAAATAAGTAAATAAATAAATAATAAAACAGGGCTGGAGATATAGCTCAGAGGTAGAGCGCTCCTGGATTCAGCTTCCAGGACGAGAGAAAGAGAAAGAAAAGAGAAGAAAGCCGGGCGTGGTGGCGCACACTTGTAATCCCAGCATTTGGGAGGCTGAGACCGGAGGATCGTGGTTCGCGGACAGACCCAGCTACTTAGTGAAGCCCTCCACAACTTAGTGAGACCCTGTTTCAAAAATAAAGAATAAAAAACAGGGCAGGGGGTGTAGTTCGGAGGTCAAATGCCCCTGGGTTCCATCCCCAGGCCCGCAAAAAAAGGGGGGGGAGGGGAGGAGGAAGAAGAAGGACTTGGACTAGAAAGGTTCTAGCCAGGTTTCAAATAGCCAACCCGTGCATGCTTAATCTTTTCCATATTTGCAACTCCACCTGTGTATACCACGTAGGCATGACTCTCCTTGAGAAAATGCCTCCTCTCCACAGTTTTTCTCCCTCAAGTCCTTTCCCAAAGCTGCTGCCAAAATCAACTTCCTCTGTTGCCACTCTAACAATGTCACTCCCTAAAATTTCCTTTAATGGCCTCTGCTGGCCTTTGTGTGAGACGCAGGCTTCTTTGCCCTGCCTTCAGGACAAACACACTATTCCTGCCCAGATTTATTTAAGGCTCTTGCCTATTTTTGCAAAACCACACGTCATTTCCTTCTCTATGTACACCAAATATTTTTCAGCTTCTTGTTTTCTTTATGCTCATTAGTATTTAGGTTGCTGATATTTTATTCTGTTTGGGTCAATAAAATTCCCCACTTGACCTCTATTCTCCCCTCTCATTCCTACCCCAAAGGAAATACTCAACATCTCTGGAACAGTGGAGTATGGTGATATATGCCTCTCTAATCCCAGTATGTAGGAGGCTGAGCTAGGAGGATTGCAGGATTAAGGGTAGCCTCAGCAACTTAATGAGATCCTCAGTGATAAGTTGGGTCCCTCCCCCACGTGACCTCAGCAGTGGGAACAGGAAGTGGAACCCTGGAAGTCAGAAGCGGAGATATCACAAGACTCCAGGTGCCTCGAGACTCCAAGCATTGCAATACTGCAGATGTTGTGAGAGAATCGGCATGCCTATAAAACATTGGTGCCTCCCATCCTCCACATGACTCAGCAGGCCGATCAGGGCTATGCGCAACTCTACAGACCCGTGGCCCGTCGTTCCCTTTCCCCACGGCCGGCTGACTCTCCAGAGGGGCCTGGTCCAAATCAGCAGTCTCTGATAACCCAGTTGGTGTTTTTACCTCCCTCCTAAACCCCCTAATTCTATTTTCAACCATTCACTCCGCAATTTAGTGAGAGTCTGTTTAACAAAAAAAAAAAAACAGGCATGGTGGTGCATGCCTGTAATCCCCAGTACTTGGGAGGCTGAGACTGGAGGATTGCAGGTTTGGGGCCAGCCTCAGCAGTGTACAAAGACCCTCTGTAACTTAGTGAGACCCTGTTTCAAAATAAAAAGTAAAACAGGACTGGAGGTATAGCTCACAACTATTTGCTTTATTTAAAATTTTCCTAAAGTTTGATGATTTTATTTATTTATTTTTTGTGGTATTATGATGGAATCCAAGGGCATTCTGCCTTTGAGCTACACCCCTAGCCCTATTTTTTATTCTTTGTTTTGAAACAGGGTCTCACTGAGTTTCAAAGGTCCTCACTAAGTATTAGCTGAGGCTGTCCTTGAACTGTGATCCTATCTCAGCCTCCCAAATGCTGGGATTACAAGTTTATGCCACCATGCCCGGCTTAAGTTTGATGATTTTAAAAGAATTACACAAGTATTCCTCACATTGAGATTTTCTGTCTAATAAAAACTAGACAACATCAAAAACAAAATATTCCTAAAGGACAAAAATAATACTGTGGAATTTCCCTAAGGAGTGAAAAGACCTTTCAGAATGAGTCACAGGAAAAAATGTCTAATATATTATTATCATGGGCATCTTCTAGGAAAAGTTTCTCTGGATTGTGTTTATTTTTTATTTTTTGCAAGTTTGGGGATGGAACCCAGGGGCATTCGACCTCCGAGCTACACCCCCTGCCCTATTTCTTATTCTTTATTTTGAAACCGGGTCTCACTGAGTTGCAGAGGGCCTCACTAAGTAGCTGAGGCTGTCCGCGAACCGCAACCCTCCGGTCTCAGCCTCCCAAAGGCTGGGATTACAAGCGTGCGCTACCACGCCCGGTGGCTCTCTGGATTCTGAAACAGCAGTAATGCCATTCACTCTAAGGATTTCTCTCTGTTCTTCTTCCTCTTCCTCCTCCTCTTCCTCATTTGTAAAAAGAAATAACAATCTATATGAGCTCTTCTGACAAGTCAATAAATAGTACTTGCAAAGTAAAAAAATACCAAACAAATACAAGATATTATGATTACTTCCTTCAAATGTTCTCTTTGACTAAGCTTTTCCGTGATTTACCCTTTCCTGTGCATTTTTATCTGGAGACAAATTCCGTAGTGTGGTTATAAACCTCCTCTCTCTTTCTCTTTCTCTCTCTCTCTCTCTCTCTCTCTCTCTCTCTCTCTCTCTCTCTCTCTCTCTCTGTGTTACTGTGTTACTGGGGACTGAACCCATGAGGAATCTACACCCCCCAACCCTTTTATTTATTTATATTTTTGTGAAGCAGGACCTCGCTAAGTTGCTGAGTCTTGCTATGTTGCTGAGGTTGTCCTCGTGCCTGCGGTCTCCATCTCAGCCTCCAAGTATTGGCATTGTAGGCATGCACCACCACACCTGGCCAGACCTACCTTCTAAATGGGAAAGTGTGCTAACCTTCTCAGAGATAGAATATCTCTATCTTGGTATCTGCAGAAGATCGGTTCCAGGATCTCCCCCAAACCCCATGAAATCAAATTCCAAGAATGCTCAAGTTCCTTATAAAAAAATAGCACAGTATTTGTTATGCAAAACCTTCTGAATACTTTAAATCATCTCTAAGCCGGGCGTGGTGGCGCACGCTTGTAATCCCCATCTTGGGAGGCTGAGACAGGAGGATCGCACGGGTTCAAAGCCAGCCTCAGCTACTTAGTGAGGCTTTCAGCAACTTAGTGAGACGCTGTTTCCAAATAAAATATAAAAAAGGTCTGGGAGTATAACCCGGAGGTAGACAGCCTCTGGGTTTCACCCCCAGTACCACACACACACACACACACACACACACACACACACACTCATCTCTAGATTCTGTATAATACCTAATGGAATGTAAATACTATGTAAATAGTTGTTAGGTTGTATTATTTTGAGAATAATGATGACAAGAAAGGCTATATTCAGTACAAATGTGACTTTTTAAAAATTATTTCCTATCCATGACTGGTTGAACCTATAGATGTGAAACCTAATATGGAGAGCCAACTGTATCCTTCCAGGATTGTTTTCTTATTTTTATTTTTTGCCCCCCTAATGGAATCATCCTGTATTTGTCTCACATCCCTCTTTTTGTATTTACAGTATTTCACTGACATCTTTCTTTTTTTTTTTAGTTTTTTTATATGATTTTATTTTCTCCTTTCAATCATAATAATATGATATCCAAATTTTGTCTCCACTGGCGGGTCTGTATACACAGGCTTATCCATTCCACTTACAGGCAAGGCAAATGCTGCTTCTTGAAATGGTCCCACCATGGACCCTCTGGTCATCCAACCCAAGTCACCCCCTTGCCTGGCCTTATCTTCACTATATTGTGTGGCCACCTCACTGAATCTCATTCCAGACTTTAACTTCTCCATGCTTCCATGTTTTTGCCGTGTCTGACCTTTACTGCATTGCCACCACCTTTGGGACCCTGAGCCTTCTTGTCAGCACTGTCACTCCCAGAGGCTGCTCCATCTTTCCTCCCCTTTCCGGAACCACTATTTCCCTTGGGTGGCATCTTCAAAACTTGCGTTGAACTCTCAACTGCTTCGGTAGCCAGAAAAAGCCCCCTCACTGACATCTTTCCATGTGTTAATTGGGACTCTTTTGTGGCCAAAATTAGGCAATAATTTAAACCAGATTTGATTAAAAAGGATTTATTTTTTTGCTCATGCAATTGCAGGTCCAGAGAGAGATCTGTGCACATGTGCAGTTGGCTCCAACTACTCTAAAGATAGCATCAAAGATGGGCATGGAGGCACATGCCTGTAATCTCTACACTTGAGAGGCTGAGACAGGAGGATCGCAGGTTCAAGGACAGCCTCAGCAAGTAGTGAGACTCATAAACCTAGGGAGACCCGGTTTCCAAATAAGAAATAAAATCAGGCTTGAAGGTAGAATGTTTCTGGGTTCAATTCCCAGTACCACAACAATGACAACAACAAAAAGGATAAAAAATATAGCATAAAACTAGGTGTGGTAACACACACCTATAACCCCAGTACTTGGGAGGCCGGGAAAGGAAGATAGCTGGCTCAATGCCAACCTCAGCAACTAAGCAAAACCCTATTTAAAAACAACAACAACAAAAAGACAGGCGTGGTGGCGCACGCTTGTAATCCCAGCATTCGGGAGGCTAAGACCAGAGGACTGTAGTTTGTGAGCAGCCTCAGCTACTTAGTGAGGCCCTCCGCAACTTAGTGAGACCCTGTTTCAAAATAAAGAATAATAATAATACAAAAAAAAAAAGCAGGACAGGGGTGTAGCTCGGAGGTCAAATACCCCTGGGTTACACACACACACACACACACACACACACACACACACACACACTAAATAAAATAGAGCTGGATATGGTGGGCATGCTTCTAATCTCAGCATTTAGGAGGCTGAGACAGGAGGATTGAGGTTCACAGACAGCCTCATCTACTTAGTGAGGCCTTCTGGAACTTAGTGAGATCCTGCTTCAAAATAAAGAATAAAAAATAGGGCTGGGAAGCTGGGTGTGGTTGCGCACGCTTGTAATCCCCACGCTTGGGAGGCAGAGACAGGAGGATTACACAGGTTCAAAGCCAGCTGCCCTGGCTTAAGAGACCCTGTTTCCAAATAAAAAATATAAAAATAGGTCTGAGAGTATAACCCAGAGGTAGAAGAGTTTCCAGGAACCCTAGTACCACAAAAAAAAAAAAAAAAAAAGAAAAGAAAAAAAATAGGGCTGGGAGTGTAGCTCAGAGGTAGAATGCCCCTGGGTTCTTTCCCCAGTACCACAAATATATATACATATATAATATACATATACATACACACACACACACACACACACACACACACACACACACACACAAAGGGTTGGGGTGTAACTCAGGTAGAATGCCTCCAGGTTCAATACTCTGTATCAATAAAATAAAATAGCATCAAGCTGGGCATGGTGGCGCACACTTGTAATCCCAGCATTCAGAAGGCTGAGACCGGAGGATCGCGGTTTGGGGACAGCCTTAGCTACTTAGTGAGGCCCTCTGCAACTCAATGAGACCCTGTTTTAAATTAAAGAATAAGAAATAGGGCAGGGGGTGTAGCTCGGAGGTCGAATGCCCCTGGGCTCCATCCCCAGACCCACAATAAATAAAATATATAAAATAAAATAAAATAGCATCAAGAAACCTCTGTCTCTTTCATTCTGGTCTCTGCTCTCCTCTGCAGTGGCTTCCTTTCCAGTAGGCACCAGTTGCCTGCATTGAGTGTGCTTTTTAATTGCTGTGCTTGGGTCCCCTCATTTGTAAAGGTATTATTTTAGCCAGGCATATTGATGCCTGCCTATAATCTCAATAGTTGGAAGGCTGAGACAGGAGAATTGCAGGTTTGAGGCCAGTCTCAGCAACTTACCAAGACCCTGTTTCAAATTAAAAGATAAAAAAGGCAGAAGTGTAGCTTAGACATAGACTGTTCCTGGGTCAATCCCTGTACCAGTATTGGGAATGGCCTAGGAAGATTTGAGAAAGCTATGATTATTAATATATTCCAAAAATTGGGTGTGGGGCAAATCTGTGAAAGGACCTGGTTTTCTGCCTAGAAGCAGGCAATTATTCCAATGTAAATTAACCTAGCTAAAGGTAATTAGCAAGTCTATAGGAGAGGGGAAATAGGACTTCCTCATCCTCATTCTAAAGACAGGTTTACATAATAATTGGTTAATCTAGCTAGGGTGGGAGGAGGGGTCGACCTTCGAAAGGAGACACCTTGCCACACCTTGCTGGGGAAGGAACCTTACAGGGACGTTTACTAGTCAGAATTACTTAAACAAGATGGAGGTCATGGGTAAAAAAAAGTCCACGTGCTGTATCTTTCGTGGGGCATTCATTTGAACCACCCCTCATGTCATTCTGGCATGGGGCTGTAGCTATCTTTTGTATTTCTATCTTTTTAATAAGCTTCTTTAAATCTTCAGCAAGAGTTCGGGCTAATGTGTATTTACCCTTAGCTCAGGACAAGAACCCACAGTTTTTCTATTTTCTGTTTTTTTGGGTTTTTTTTTCTGTTTTTGGGGTTTTTTTTTTGTGTGTGTTTTGAGGGAAATTGTGTCCATAACCCTAACAGGAATCCTTGGGGACAGTTTCCCCAAAACCATATCATCTCCAACCGTAACAATCCCCAGCCCCCACCCAATACTACTTTTATAGTATCTACCTCTTATTTTGGGAACTAAATAAAGCAATACCTGCAAAATAATGAAAACGGTGCCTGGCACAAAGTAATGTTTGGCAAAATTAGTATTATTATCTCTACCAAAGAACTTAACTTTTTAGAAACAGAATGTGTAAGTGTTTTGTTTGGATTTTGTTTGTTTTGCCAGTGCTGGGAATGGAACCTAGGTATATTCTAACTTTGAGCTAAACTGCTAGCCCTATTTTATTTTTTATCTGGAAACAGGCTCTCACAAAGTTGTTGAGAGCCTTGCTAAGTTGCCAAGGCTGGCTTTGAACCTGAAATCCACCTGTCTCAGCTTCCCAAGTACTAGGATTGCTGGTGTATGCCACAATGTCTGGCATTGTTTTGTTTTTAAACCTCTTTGCTTCTTATGCAGTTTCTAGCATTTGGTATATACTCATTAATGACTACCACTCATTTAGTCTTTTAACAAATACCCATTAAGGAGCTTGAGGCACAGTTCTAGGCATCAGGGAAAAAGTACTGTGATTTATGAAGTCCTTCATATGATGACCTCTGTTTATGCTGTACCTCCTTTGTATGTGTGTGTGTGTGTGGGGCGGTTACTGAGGACTGAATCCAAGGCATTCTACCTCCTAGCCACACTCTTTGTTTTTTGTTGTTGCTGCTGTTTGTTTGCTTGTTTTGTTTTTTGCGGATCTGGAGATGGAACCCAGGGGCATTCAACCTCCGAGCTACACCCCCTATCCATCCATCCATCCATCCATCCATCCATCCATCCCTCCCTCCCTTTCTTTCTTTCTTTCTTTCTTTCTTTCTTTCTTTCTTTCTTTCTTTCTTTTCTTTGTGGTACTGGGTATGGAACCCAGGGGCCTTCTACCTCTAGGCTACACTCCCAGATCTATTTTATATTTTATTTGGAAACAGGGTCTCTTAAGCCAGCAGAGGCTGGCTTCAAACCTGCGCGATCCTCCTGTCTCAGCCTACCAAGCGCAGGGATTTTGCCTCTGAGCTATATCCCCAACCCTATTTTATTATTATTTTTATTTTGAAACAGGGTCTACGTTGCTGAAACTGGCTTTGAACCTGTAATCCTCCTGTATCAAACTCCTAGGTGCTGGGATTACAGGTGTGCCAGCATACCTGGTTTAGACAAGTCTTCAAGGAGTTTCACCACAGAGGAGAGAATCAATGGGGATGTGGGGGTTAAGAGAAGTTTTGGGGTTGTTGTTGTCAAGGGTGTGAGAATTATAGCTCACTTACAAGCAGATAGGAATTTTCCAACAGTGGAAGCGCATAAAGGATGAAGAGAGCGTGGGTGGAGTGTTGGAGGGAGGTCATGGAGTAGGTGGGAGAGGCTGGGATTACCTCATACAGGTAGGGCTGGTCTTGGACAGGAGCACAGACAGAAGAACCATAGCAACAGGGCAGAAGAATACATGGGCACAGACCCCATAAGTAGGTGGATGTAACTTCTGCTTGCATCTACTACAGGTCCTTGTCAAGAAAAATCACAACACTGCTAGGCATTGTGGCACATGCCTGCAATCCCAGTACTTGGAAGGCTGAGACAGGAGATTCTCAGTTTCATAGCCAGCCTCAGCCACTAGGTGAGACTCTGTTTCAAAGTTAAAAAAATAAAAATAGGAGCTGGGCGTGGTGGCTCACGCTTATAATCCCAGCATTTGGGAGGCTGAGACAAGAAGATTATATAGGTTCAAAACAAGCCTTAGCTACTTAGTGAGGCCTTTTGCAACTCAGAGAGACCCTGTTTCAAAATAAATAAAAAATAGGGCCGAGGGTGTCACTCAGAGGTAGAATACCCCTGGGTTCCATCCCTAGTACCACTAAATAAATAAATAAATAAATAAATAAATAAATAAATAAAATAGGGCTGGGGATGTAGCTCAGAGGTATAATGTCCCTGGGTTCAATTCCCAATTACCACCCCCCCCACACACACACACAAAGAAAAAATCCCACAACATTCTTCAGTTACATCCTGTAACTTTTCATTTAAACATTTTGAGGAGCCTGATATGCATAGTACTGTTGATATAAACATAGGAGGAAGAATCTCTTGACTTGTAAGAATGGGATAAAGAACTGTAGTATGATGTTCTCTAAAAAGCATAGAAAATGCTAATGAGGTGAATACTGAAGAAAAACTCCAGAATTTTTATCACATAAGCATCAAGTTGTCAGGCTTGGTGGCACTTGCTTGTAATCCCAGCATTCGGGAGGCTGAAACAGGAGGATTGCGATCGGAAGACAGCCTCAGTCACTTAGTGAGGCCCTTTGCAACTCAGTGAGACCCGGTTTCAAATAAAAAAATAGGGCTGGGGATGCAGCTTGGAGGTAGAATGCCCCTGGGTTCCATCCCCAGTACTAAAAAAAAAAAAAAAAAAAAAAAAAAAGCATAATGCCAAGACGAATTTCTTCCAGTTAATATTTAGGGTCTGTAAGATTTTAAAAATCCTATTATAAAGATCTTAAGAATGTGAAAATCTTCATTTCCCTCAGAGACAAATAAGTATCAATTTGCTTTTTTGGTCAACTTGAGGTTGATGTAAAGAAACCAGCCTGAGGCTATTAATATGTTAGAGCTCTAGCCTGAAATTCTACATCTAACATCTCAGGAGCAGACATCAAATTTGTTTCTCTATGAGAAGAGACTTGGCTCTTGAATCAAACTTTTACCTTTTTTAGGTGATTTTTTTTCTTATGAGGAATTCAAGAATGATTAAGTATTTATGGTTGGCTTGAAATTTTTATGCATAAAATATGCATATTTTTTAATTTTCCAACAACAAAAACGTAAGACTCACTCTCTTAGAAGTTATTATTATGAAAGCCGGGCGTGGTGGCGCACGCTTGTAATCCCAGCATTCGGAAGGCTGAGACCTGGAATATCGCGGTTCGCGGACAGCCTCAGCTACTTAGTGAGGCCCTCTGCAACTCAGTGAGACCCGGTTTCAAAATAAAGAATAAAAAATAGGGCAGGGGGTGTAGCTCGGAGGTCAAATACCCCTGGGTTCCATCCCCAGACCTGCAAAAAAAAAAAAAAAAAAAGAAGTTATTATTATGAAATGAATTATCTAACTCTGTGGTTCTAATCTCATAAAAAATAATGTGAAACTGAGATTGATATGTAGGACCCAGCTGCAAAAATTCAGAATCATCCACAGGCATCTGCACTCTGGTTCCTGTAATTCATCTAACAGCTTTTAGTGGGTTCTATAAGTGACATTAGAAAAGACACAGCAGATGTGCACAGCGGCTTCTGAAATCTAAAGTAGGACAGATGGTTCTCCAGTTGATTGACAGTATGAGGAACACTGCAGCCAGGGTCACCTCCTGTGGAGTGTTATTTTTTTCTTCTACTTTTCTGCTTCGGCCTGAAAATGAAACTCTCATGTAAGAAAGAAAAGCAGAGGATGGTTATTCTGAGTCTTTCTTTTCAACTATTTGTCATAGTGGAAAGATTCTTCACAAAAGAGTTACCTAGATGTGGAAGAAATTTTCCTTCTCTAACATTTGACAAAGAGTTGACTGTCTGCACTGTTATAGCAATGTAGACAGATTTGTGTTTGACCACAACACTCAGGATACTGGAAGTAGAACTCAGATTAAAAAAGAAATATTGTAATTCACCAAATAATATTAAATAGAACTGGAATATTTCATCATTAGAAGCCATCCATATGTTGCTTTTTTTTTTTTTTTTGGTGGTACTAGGGCTTGAACCCAGGGGCATTCTGCCTATAATCCCAGTACTTGGAAGGCTGAGAGAGAAGAACTGCAGGTTTGAGACCAGTCTGATCAATTTAGTGAGATTCTAAGCAACCTAGCTAGACCTGTTTTGTGTGTGTGTGTGTGTGTGTGTGTGTGTGTGTGTGTGTGTGTGTCTGGGGATGGAACACAGGGGCATTTGACCTCCAAGCTACACCCCCTGCCCTATTTTTTATTCTTTATTTTGAAACCCGGTCTCACTGAGTTGCAGAGGGCCTCACTAAGTAGCTGAGGCTGTCCCCAAACCACGATCCTCTGGTCTCAGCCTCTTGAAGGCTGGGATTACAAGCGTGCGCCAACACGCCTGGAATCTGGTTTCAAAATGAAACAAAACAAAAAGAAGATTGGGGGTGTAGTTTGTAGGCTGAATGCCCCTGGGTTCTATCCCAGTATAAAAACAAACAACTCCAGTAAAACTGGATTCTGCAATCTTATAATCTAGTCAGAAAGCAAAGGAAAAGCAGATTTTGGGAAAAAAAAAAAAAAAGCGTGGTGGTGCACGCTTGTAATTCGGGAGGCTGAGACTGGAGAACGGCGGTTTGCAGACAACCTCAGCTACTTAGTAAGGCCCTCTGCAACTTAGTGAGACCCTGTTTCAAAATAAGGAATAAAAATTAGGGCAGGGGCAGGGGGTGTAGCTCAGAGGTTGAATGCCCCTGGGTTCCATTTCCAGACCGCAAAAAAAAAAAAAAAAAAAAAAAACCACAACCCCCCCCCACAATATATATATTGTCCTAAAGAAACTTTAGAATAAAATCACAATACAGCCGAGAACTACACAGCAGTGACAGAAGTACAAGGTGGCAAACTAAGGCAGAGTGATTTATTCTCTGGGGTGTGTTTCAGAAAAGGTTTCACAAAGGAGGTGCTATAAAGGCACGATTCTGAAATACCAATGCAATCCACAAGGCAGGAAGTACAGTTGTAAAGATAATATACAATGAAGAGTGAGTGCAAAGAAAACAGGCTGTATTTCTTATTGGTATGAGGCCTTCAGCAACTTAGCAAGGCCCTTCACAACTCAGTGAGACCCTGTTTCAAAATAAAGAATAAAAAATAGGGCTGGGAGTGTAGAATGCCCCTGGGTTCCATCCCCAGTACTGGAGAGAGAGAGAGAGAGAGAGAGAGAGAGAGAGAGAGAGAGAGAGAAAGAGAAAGGGGGGGGGGAGGGGGGGAGAGGGAGAGGGAGAGGGAGAGAGAGAGAGAAAGAAAACACCCCAAAAAACCGAAAGGTGGTGACTGGGTGTGGCCCCATGGTGTCTGACAGATGTCAGGATCCCCACATTCAAACGCACTCTCCTATTAATAGAGATTGAGCGCTGTTGTCAACACCTTTTTAGATATACTTTCTTAATCTTATAAAGCAGGCATTATTTCCATTATCCAGATGAACAAAATCTGAGCCTCAGAGAAGTAATGCACCCTGCCTGAGGGTCCTTAAAGGGTCAGAAACTAGACTCAAAAGGGACAGATTACCAGTGCGTCTGCTTAAAATAACTTTCTATCTGGCATAGAGGCTTGACAAGCGAAATGAATTATGTAAAGCCCCAAAGCAGAGAAATCCAAGCAAAGACGCTGTCAACGGGCGCATAGAAAGGGGTTCTAGAAGGCCCCCGCCAGCCCTTCCCGGTGTCTGAGGTGCGTCACAAGGACACCAAGCACCCCCTCCCTGCGTTCCGGGGCGCTGTGCGGGGACCTCTGGGCGGGGCTGTGAGCGGCGCAGGCGCAGTACATCTCCCGAGCGCCGCAGCCTTAGGGTGAAGGGGGAGGGACACGCAGAAGAGGGCGGGGCCGACGGAGCCGGCGCATGCGTACACTTGTTAGCTCCGTAGGAAGGCCAACGTCACTTCCTGCTGCGGATAGTATTTCCGGGTCGCGGCCCCTTGGAGCCCGTATCTGGGTGACTTCTCGGCGGTCGCGTCGCAGTCCGCCCCCTCCCCCCGCGGCGATCGCGCGCTTTTCTCCCTCCCTGCCCCCTCTCGGGTTCTCTTCGGGCCTCTACCCTTGCTCGCTGCGCTCTTCGCGCCGTCGCCTGCCGCTGCCGTCGGGAGGTGGGTGAGGTGGTGCAGAGATCCCCTTTTTTACCCCCTCCCACCCCTCCACTCACCACCTTCGCACCGCCACTCTACTTTGCACCTTCCGCCATTTTCCAGTTGTTTCGGTGCACTGATCACGCCCTGGGGCTCGGGCTCCCGAGTGCTGGTGACCGCGGGGGGCGAGGGAGTGTGGCGGGGTGTGTGGGGACGTGCTGACGGGTGTGTGTTGGAGTGTCGCTCTGTCGGCGATGGCAGGTGGGAGATGGATTTAGCGGGTGGAGGATGGAACGCGGGCATCGGCCAGGCTGGCACGGTTCACCATTTTTTTCCTTTGGAATTACGAGTTTAAGATGGTATTGTCTGTCTAGAGAGGCCTGTTAGCCCTGACAATCTCTAGGAAGGATGTTGCGGAAAATAAGAGGGTTTCATTTCTCTAATACGGCTTTAGAATATAAGTGGTTTATTCCGAAAGCTTCACCCATCCATCCACGCATTCAGTTTTCCCTTTTTATTCCTTTCCCCTAAGGGGTTGGACTTGTAGTAGAGCCTCCGTGGTGAGTTATTGTCTAAATGAATTATAGAAGGGCCCAGTTTTTTTTTTTTTTATCACTGCCTGCTTATGTCATTTCCTGATACCCTGAAGATGTTTTAAAATTAAAATAATTATCCTCTGTCACTATCCCATAAAATAGTTATTTTATCTGCAGGTGTCTTAAGTCTCAAGGTATGGGTTAAGAAAATTAAGAAAATAAAAATGTATATTCTTGGAATGTTGTACATTTAAAAAAAATTTACATTTGTCTAATCATTTGAACATTATTGGCGTGGGGAGGAAAGTTTGAACGATATAGAATTTTAGAATTTGCTTTAGCTTTGCACCACAGGGAGAAAGAAGGATATGACGTCTTTGTTATTGCTTTCTTTCTTTTTTTTTCTGAGTACAGCTTTTGTGGGACAGGTTGCAAGTTTCCTGATGATTATTAAATTTTCAAAATGGAAGCCCAGAAATGACTTGACGTTTTTCTTCTATTTGGGGAATTAGCCTAATCATTGGGCATTGGTTTCTTTTGTGTTTTTTATGATGTGTGTGGCGCACGCGCCTGTGATGTTTTATGTTTTGAGGTTTGTTTTTCTTTTTGCGGTACTGGGGATTGGAACCCAGAAGCAGTCTACTTCCAAGCTACACCCCCAGCCCTATTTTCTATTCTCTATTTTGAAACAGGGTCTCATTGAGTTGCAAAGGCCTCACTGAGTAGCTGAGGCTGTTCAGGAACCCAGATCTTCCTGTCTTAGCCCCCCAAATGCTGGGATTACAAGCATGCGGGTTTGAACCCAAGGGCATTCTACCTCTTAGGTGCACTCATAGCCCAATTTTATACTTTAAAACGGTCTCACTAAGTTGTGGACGTCCTCACTATAAGTTGCTGAGGCCCTCCACAAACCAGTAATCCTCCTGGTTCTCAAATACAGGGATTACAGGCTTGTACCACCACATCCAGCTGGGCATAGATATCTGAAAGAGCTGAAACAGGCTAATGTAAAATAAACCAGCTTCAGGAGGAAAAATGAGTCTATTGTTTTGTTGATACCTTTTTAATATTTTAACTTTATTTATTTTTTTGGTGGTACTGGGGGTGGAACCCAGGGGCTTTGCTACCTCCAGGCTATATTCCGAGACCTATTTTACACTTTAGTTGCCGAGACCCTCACTAAGTAGCTGAGGCTGGCTTTGAACCTGTGCGATCATTCTGTCTCAGCCTCCCAAGCGCTGGGATTACAAGCATGCGCCACCACGCCTGGCAATATTTTAACTTTATTTACTGTTGATAAGTACTTATAAAGCACTTGCTCTTTCTTTCTTTCTTTCTTTTTTTTTTTTTTTTGGTGGTACTGGAGAAGGGGCTCTCTACCCCCAGGCTACACTCCCAGACCTATTTTTTATATTTTATTTGGAAACAGGGTCTCACTAAGTTGCTGAGAGCCTCACTAAATAGCTGAGGCTGGCTTTGAACCTACGCAATCTTCCTGTCTCAGCCTTCCAAGTGCTGGGATTACAAGTGTGCGCCACCACCCCACAGCTTGCACTCAGTCTTTTTCAACCAAGGGACTAAACTTGCATAATCAGTCCAAATTAATTATTAGGGTTATGATTTCCTCATTTAGTAAACTTTTTATTATGTCAAGTGCTTAAGATGTATTTAGTAAATATTTGTTGGTTGCCATGTACACCAGTAATTTTACTATATCATACATTATTTGTATTTACTTTGACCTCTTGTGTGATCATTTCTAATATAATATAATAATGTTTTTGAAACAGGAAAGATGAATGGGAGGGCTGATTTTCGAGAGTCAAATGCCGAAGTTCCAAGACCAATTCCCCGTAACTATCATTTTAAGTATTTATTTATTTATTTGTGTGTGTGTGGTGCTGGGGATGAAATCCACTGGCCTTCTACCTCTGGGCTATACTCACAGACCTATTTTATGTTTTATTTGGAAATATAGTCTCACTAAGTTGCTGAGAGCCTCACTAAATAGCTGAGGCTGGCTTTGAACCTGTGGCATCCTCCTGTCTCAGCCTCCCAAGTGCTGGGATTACAAGCATGCGCCACCACACCCAGCTCATTTTAAGTATTTATAATTAGAAATACTTTGTTTTGGGGGGTACTGAATATTGAACCAAGAGGCATTCTACTTCCAAGCTATACCTGCAGCCTGATTTTATTTCTTTATTTGGAAACAGGTCTCACTAGGTTTCTGAGCCTTGCTACATTGCCAAGGCTAACTTTGAGCACAATCCTCCAGTCTTAGCTTCCCAAGTACTGGGATTGCAAGCCGGTGCCACCACGCCCAGCTATTAGAAGCACTTTCTATGTAAAGAGAATTTCATTGCCTGAAAGTAGCAGCTGGGTTGACTTCATGGGTGTCACTCTGTAGTCCTCCACTTGGCCTAATGCTCTAGATGTCATTTTGAAGTTCTTAATTTGAACTTATTATTTTGCATTGTGTCTAGCATGTTATGTAGCCAGACCTGACTAGCAATAGTAGTGCTTAGTTCTGTTTAAAGTTGTCAAAAGTTTACAAGACAGTTGCTTTATTGCTTTATTTTTTAAAAAATGCGGGGTATTTTTGTTAATATGTATACTAAGCTAATTTTTTAGACTTAGTTTTGTTACAAGTATTTAATTGTTTTTCAATTTTCCTTGGTAAAAAGACATAGGGGCTGATTACATTCCTACAGAGGAAGAAAGAAGAGTCTTCGCCGAGTGCAGTGAAGAAAGCTTCTGGTTCAGATGTAAGTTTAATTATCTTTTTTGTTTTGTTTTTTGTGGGTCTGGGGATGAAACCCAGGGGCATTTGACCTCCGAGCTACATCCCCTGCCCTATTTTTTATTCTTTATATTGAAACCGGGTCTCACTGAGAAGCAGAGGGCCTCACTAAGTAGCTGAGGCTGTCCACGAACCGCGATCCTCCAGTCTCAGCCTCCTGAATGCTGGGATTACAAGCGTGCGCCACCACGCCCAGCTGTAAGTTTAATTTTCTAATAAGCCTTTTTTTATTTTTATTTTTTAATCGTGTTGAGGACTCAACATAATTTGATCCAAAATTCATGCCTAAGATTTTGACCTGAGTTTGTATTTGACATTAAAATAATTTCATATGGAACACATGTTCTTTTTCCATACTGTGGTTGTTGCTTAAAACAGGTTCATAAAGGGTATGGGTACATTTTAAAGTAATTGTTCTCAGTTTTTAAAAGAAATATAAAATAATTCTATTTGTGCTGGTGTAGAGAACCGTGATGCATAGTTGGGGTTTATTTGGTGGTGCTGGAGATCAAACCCAGGGCCACATGCTTGCTAGGCAAGCTCGGTATCACTGAGTTACTTCCCTAGCCTGCCATCTAGGGAAGTTTTTTGTTGTTTTTGTTATTTTTTGTCTGTGTGTGTTGAATACAGAGGCATTTTACCTCTGATCTATGTCACACAGCCCTATTTTTATTTGGAACTAAGGTCTTGCTAAAATGTTGAGAGCCTCACTAAACTGCTCAGGCTGGCTTTGAATTTGTGATCCTGAGTCTTCCAAGTACTGGCATTACAGGTGTGTACTACCATGCCCAGCCTGCTGTTTTTAAAGTTATAAGTTCCTTTGAAGTTATGATGACCACTATGAATTTTTCACTCTGGATTAATAGGCATGTAGCTGCCATTTTTATACATTTTTGAGGAGTACTTAAAATATATGCTTTTTTATTCTTGCTCTAGCCTTTATGTGATTATCGTCAAATACATTTTGTATTTTGGTTTTCATACAAAACAGCTTAAAAGCTTGAGATCTGGTATCCAACAGGTATCATTCAATTCTGGGATCTGCCATTGAACTAGTGTATGACCTGGAATAAGTTTCATAACATCTCTAAGCTTCATTTTCCTTATCTTTGAAAGAGTAGTAATGTCTACCTTATTAACAGGAGAAAAAAAAGTAAATGAAACAATACACATTAGGCACTTAGTATGCTGAATGCAATTTTGTCACTACTCAGTAGTGGCTTTTCTTTGCTAATTTGTCTCTAGCCTCTCATTTCCTCTCCTTTCTTTAACTTTAGAATTAACCTTTAGCTGGGCGTGCTGGCGCATGCTTGTAATCCCAGCGCTTGGGAGGCTGAGACAGCACAGGTTCAAAGCCAGCCTCAGCTACTTAGTGAGGCTCTTGGCAATTTAGTGAGACCCTGTTTCCAAAAAAATAGGTCTGGGAGTATATCCCGGAGGTAGAAAAGTCCCTGGATTCCATCCATAGTACCACACACAAACACAAAAAAGAATTAACCTTTCCTTTTTTTTTACTCTGTTGCTGGTTATATTAATGAATTGCTAACTATTTGGAATCTAAATCTAGATGGTTTCTAAAATTATATTGTTTAATAATTTGTAATACTTTCTTAAATTTAGAGTGCTTTAATTTTTCAGTCTGTGTATATTGTACAGCTTTTTTTTTTTTTTATGGTACTGAGGGTGGAACCCAGGGGCCTTCTACCTCTGGGCTACACTCCCAGACCTATTTTATACTTTATTTGGAAACAGGGTCTCACTAAGTTGCTGAGAGCCTCATTAAGTAGCTGAGGCTGGCTTCGAACCTATGCCATCCTCCTGTCTTAGCCTCCCAAGTACTGGGATTACAAGCGTGCACCACCACGCTCGGCCATGTTGTATAGGTTTTTAAAATAAAACTCAAAAATATTAGTGTGCAGTCTACTTGTGATACTGGTTTTACTGATATTCATTTATCTCATAATGAATTCAAGACAGTGTCTGCCTTTTCTTGATATTGACAAGTTCTTTTTCCTCCTATAGCTGTGCCTTTGGCTGCAACAAGTATGTTGATTACTCAAGGATTAATTA
Source organism: Muscardinus avellanarius (assembly GCF_963383645.1). Classification (NCBI taxonomy): domain Eukaryota; kingdom Metazoa; phylum Chordata; class Mammalia; order Rodentia; family Gliridae; genus Muscardinus; species Muscardinus avellanarius. Next base: position 97,941,232 of record NC_137791.1, on the reverse strand, counting down.
GTAAAGGTAACTACTTAAAGTCTGACTTTATTTAACATTTTTTATATCATGTTTGTGTTTTTTTCTGACTTTTAAATATGTATTGATGGTAGTATATCTTACTGGGCATTATTGAATTTTTATACTATCTGAGAAATTTTGTCTCCCTAGAGTCACTGACTTGGTGCTCTCTCGCACGGTGCATCATTAACCATATACAAGAGAAAAAAGTAACTCAAAATTTGTGGATGGTTTGCAGGTACAACAGCAAACCTGGTCTAGGTGATTTATCAGCAATGCAGATTCATGGGCCTTGTCCCTGACCTACTAGATTCGAATCTCTGAAGTGGTGACCTGGAATCTTTTAACACTCTAGACGATTTTCACTTACTGTTTAAAAATCATAGTTCTGGAGATATATGGGGATGAGTTAGCCAGAATATTGAAGCTGGGTGTACTGGCGCAAGCCTGTAAACCCAGAGAAATGGGAGGCTGAGGCAAGAAGATTGAAAAGTTCGAGGCTAGCGTGAGCAACTTTTTGAGACCCTGTCTCAAAATAAAAAAGAATAAGGGGTGAGGATATAGCGCAGTGGTAGAATGCTCCTTGGTTCAATCCCTCGTACTGAAAATCATTCAGTCAGTCATTCAGTCAACATATTCTTGTGAAACTGAGTTTAGAGTAAGATTAAATGTGTCAGTCAGTGTCTGCATCTTAAAACTTACTGGTGCAAGCAGTAACTATTGCTGTTTACATATACTAAGTGCACTATCTGTCTTGTGTATCCTATCTCTTGGAAAAGTGTTCTGAAAATGGTGGTGACCTTAGGGTAGCCTCCATTTATCCTAAAAACATGTTTAATTACTTAGTTCCTTTAAAAATGTGGCTATAATAGGATATTTCAGCTTTTTCACATTATCAATATAAAGTACATAGATAGTCTTGACTCCTTCAAGTAGTTTTCCAGGGAAATAAGAGGATTAAACAATGTCTCAGGAATCTTATTACAATGTACTACATGACAAGAATCTTACATTCAAAAACAACAGCAGACACACACATGCACATGCCCTTTATAACTAAGTTCTTTCATACATAAAATTAGTCCTATATTGTGGGGGGAAAACCCCACTTTAATCACATTACTTTGCAGGAAAAAATTGGTGTAGGAAATTAACTGGATAAATAGCATCTGTTATTGTTTTGGCTATCATAATCCAGTATGTCATATTAATAATTAGAGGTTAGGCATGAAGGGAGTTATCCGAAAGCAATTTATAAGCTGCCAGTAATTTACTTTAAGAAACTAGTGTGAATGTGCATTGAAACACATAGAAAATGTAAGTTCTTAATCTAATATGGGCATAGGTTCGAAGCCAGACTGAGCTATTTAGTGAGACTCTCAGCAACTTAGTGAGACCCTGTTTTCAAATAAAATATAAGATAGATCTGGGAGTATGATCTGGGAGTATAGTCTGGAAGTAGAAAGCCCCTGGGTTTCATCCCCAATATCACAAAAGAGAGAAGAGAGAGAGAGAGAGAGAGAAAGAGAAAGAGAGAGAGGCTAGCTCAGGGAGGAGGGACCTGGTGATCAGAAAAATCTGCATAACTATTGGAAGAGGAGGACATGGATAGAGGGAAAATCATGCAGGCAGTAGTGAAAATTCCATTAAATAGCCAAAGTCAAACCAGGAGAAATTATAATTTAGATTATGGCATGAAGAAGGAAGTTTGGAGGTTTGGGGTTTAGATGGAGTTATAAACTTTGGACAAATTTAGAGTAAGATAGAAATGACAAAATTAGGGGAGTTTTTAGGATAAGAATTCAGAATTCACTAAGACATTTTGCATTTAATCAAATGTCTGGAATTTTATATATTTTATTTATAGTGTGTCATACTTAACATAGTCTTAGATGTTCCCTTTTAATTTGTTCTTTCTACAAAAAGAAAAATTCTCCCTCATAGGCCTTTTCATTGGTCCTAGCTCCCTCGAATTTGAAGCCAGAATTTATGAGTACTTCATTTCTTTTCTTTCTTTTTTTTTTGCAATACTGGGGATGGAACCCAGGGGCATTCTACCTTTGAGCTACACCTCCAGCCCTATTTTTTATTCTTTATTTTGAAACAGTGTCTCACTGAGTTGCAAAGGGCCTTGCTAAGTAGCTGAGGCTGGCTTCGAACCAAGATCCTCCTGTCTTAGTCTTCCAAATACTGGGATTACAAGTGTGCACCACTACACCCAGTTATAAATGAGTACTTCATTTCTTGCTTTTAACCCATTGCAATCTGTGTCATTGATTATCCATAAATTTTGTTGTTTATTTTTGCTATACTGGGGATAAAGGAGCATGTTAACCTCTGTCTGAGCTATATCCTCAGTCTTTTAATTTTATTTTGAGATAGGGTCTCACTAAGTTGCTATCCCAGTCAACACTTTCACTGCCATGATCCAAAACAACTGACCACAAAGTTAGAGGAAGGAGGATTTATTAGCTCACAGTTTTTAGAGATTTAGAGGTTTAGTTCATGTGAGGCTGGGTCTGCAGAGCTCAGGTCACAGCGGCAGCAAGCAGAGGGGGCACAAGGGCTCTGCTTGCATATCACAGCTCTTATATTATCCCCAAGGCCACACTCCCAGGGACCCCACCTTAGCAACCAAGCTCCTCTTCCAACATTGCTAATCTTGTTTTCATGAGGGATGGGGGACATAAATCCAAGTCATTACAGTCTCAGGCTGGTCTTCAACTCCCTTGTTCTTTCAAGTCACTGGGATTACAGCCAGGCACCACTGTGCTTGATTGACATCACTTTCTCATTGCTTAAATTTGATGGACAGTGCTTGACCAGCATTTTAAAGCTTTTGCTGGTTCTTGAAGCATTCTTTTCATTTCATTTCCACATTGGCACACTTAGAGTTTTTTCCCTACCTCAGGTACTTTTTCTCTTTTCCTGTGTTTTAAGTGTCTGATATGAACTAGATACTGTTTTCAATCTGTAGCACCGAAAGGCAAACGTTCATGACCTCTCACTGCTTACTTGCTCTTGTATGGGTTTTCTTCTTCCACTTGTCTTAGAACTGTTGGTGTGCTTTGGAGTTCTGCTTGAACTCCAAAATTTTAATTTTTGCTTTTATTTTGGTGGGGTGTTGTAGATTGAACCCAGGACCTATTCTGTTAAGCACATGCTTGTACTACTGAGCTACACCCCTAGTCAAAGTCTTTGTAGTGCAGGCTTCAGTATCACTACCAATCCGTGAGTGCAAAGAATGTGGCTTGTTAGCTGGGTGTGGTGGTGCACCCTTGTAATCCCAGCACTTGGGAGGCTGAGACAGGAGGATTGCACAGGTTTGAAGCTACTTAGTGAGGCCCTCAGCAACTTAGTGGACCCTGTTTCCAAATAAAATAGAAAATAGGTCTGTGAGTGTAGCCCAGAGGTCCAAGGCCCTTGGGTTCTATCCTCAATACCCCCATCCCCATTTCTTTCTCTCTTTCTCTCCCTCTCTCTCTCTCTCTCTCTCTCTCTCTCTCTCACTCTCACTCTCACTCTCACTCTCACTCTGAAAGCTGTATTTCCTAGTATGTAGTGCCAATATGTATTCAGTGGTCTGGAATGAACAACTTCCTTTTTTTTTAACTTTTTTTTTCTTTTTCATTACTGTTGCATGTAGTAGTGGATTAAATATTCTTATTGCTGTATGGTTTTCTACTGTGTAAGTACAGCACGGTTTCTCCTACTGTTCCTTGGCAATTAGGTAGTTTTCAGTTTTGACTACTACAGTTAGTTGTACCATGAATAAAGTATCTTGGTAGACATTTTTCTGGGTCTGAGATTATGAATATTAGCTTCTGTTCAATTATTTGAAGCAATTTACATTCCTACATTGTCACCAGCACTAGCTGTTTTGTATCTGCTATTTTTAATCGTTGTGGTCAATGCGCAGTGATACTGATTGCATTTCCCTCTAAGTTAAGAAGTTGAAGACCCTTTATTTTGTTTATATTCCATTTCATTTGTTTTTTGGTCCTGGTGATTGAACCCAGAGGCATTCTACCTTTGAGTTATACCTCCAGCCATTTTATTATTAATTTTGTTTTGAAATATGGTCTCACTGAGTTGCTGAGACTGGCCTCAAACTTGTGATTCTCCTGTCTCAGCATCCCAAGTACTGGTTTTACAAGTATGTGCCACCATGCTTGGCTTTCCATTTGAATATATCCTTTTTGTGTGTGAAATATCTGTTCAGATCTTTTCATTGGATTGTCCTTTTTGGAGTTCTGTGTATATTTTGGAAGTGAATCTTTTGTCAGATATACATATATAGCAATTATTTCTCAACTCTCATTAACTGTAGTTCTTAATGTTAATAGAGCCTAGTTTATTGGATTTTTTTCTTTATGATAGTGCTTTTGGGGATTGAACCCAGGAGCATCCTATCTCTGACCTATACCCTGAATCCCATTTTATTTTCTGTTTTGAAACAGTCTCACTAAGTTGTGGAGGGCCTCGCCAAATTACTAAGACTAGCTGTGAACCTGAGATACTCCAGTACCGGGATTACCACTGTGCACCATCATACCTGGCTTATTCTGTCTAAAGTCCAATGCTCTGTCCATTGCGTTACAGAGCCAGGTTACCTGGCTTATTAAATATTAATTTTCAAACCATTTAGGATTGTTTTTGAATGTAGTATGAGGTAGAATCATGGGACATTTTCTTCCTTAAGGGATATGTAATTGATCTTATATTTTGAGATATATTTCAAAGGGACTATTTGTTTTGTTCTGTTTATTATACTGCCTTTGTCATAAATTTATGTAATTATATTTGGGTTCATGATGGACCTTCTAGTTTTGGTCTGTTTACCTGTTCTTGAACTTATACCAGACTGTTGGTCTTTCTTTCTTTCTTTCTTTCTTTCTTTCTTTCTTTCTTTCTTTCTTTCTTTCTTTCTTTTTTGTGGTACTGGGAGTGGAACCCAAGAGCATTCTACCTCTGAGCTACATCCCCAGCCCTATTTTTATTCTTCATTTTTTTTTTTATATTTTTAGTTTTTTGCAGGTCTGGGGATGGAACCCAGAGGCATTCAACCTCCAAGCCACACCCCTTGTCCAATTTTTTTATTCTTTATTTTGAACAGAGTCTCACTGAGTTGCGGAGGGCCTCATTAAGTAGCTGAGGCTGTCTGCAAACTGCAATCCTTCGGTCTCAGCCTCCCAAATGTTGGGATTATAAGTGTGCGCCACCACGCCCGGCTTTATTCTTCATTTTAAAATAGGGTCTCAGTAAGTTGGTGAGGGCCTCACTAAGTAGCTGAGGCTGCCCTGGAACCTGCTATCCTTCTGTCTCCTCCTCCCAAGTACTGGGATTACAAGCATGCACTATCACGTCTGGCTCCAGACTTTTAATTATTATTATAGCTTTAGCCAGGCGTGGTGGCGCACGCTTGTAATCCCCGCACTTGGGAGGCGGAGACAGAAGGATCCCGCTGGCTTAAGAGACCCTGTTTCCAAATAAAAATATAAAATATGTCTGGGAGTGTAGCCCGGGTAGAAGGGCTTCCAGGAACCCCAGTACCAAAAAAAAATTATTATAGTTTTATCACAGCTCTTGATATCTGGTAGTAACCAGTTCTCTGATTTTTTTCAATGTTGGCATTTACCTTGTTTGTTTGCATGTTATTTTTAGAATAAACCTTTGATTTTAATTGGAACATTGAATATAAAGAAGACTTTATGAAGAATTGCCAATTCAATTCTTGAACATGGTATATTCAGATTAATCTTTTACATTAATTTTGTAGCTCTCAATGTTACTATTCGTATATCTCATTAGAATTGTTCCTGTGTCTTGGATGGTTTTTAGTGCTAATATAGTGTCTTTTAAGATATGTTTGGGTTTTTGCTTGTTCTTGGTATATAAAAACAGGTCTTTTTTCATTCTACTGATTTTGCATTTAGTGGTCCTTTATTTACTATTCTAGTAGTTTGTAGTCCTTCTGGATTTTTTTTTGTGTTTCTGATGCTGCTGAATTCATTTGTTTCTCTTAAGTAGCTTAGAATTCTCTAGCGTCATAAAAGAGCTAATGTTGGATCTGGGCATGGTGGCGCACGCTTATAATCCCAGCATTTGGGAGGCTGAAACCGGAGGATCGTGGTTTGTGGACAGCCTCATCTACTTAGTGAGGCCCTCTGCAACTTAGTGAGACCCTGTTTCAAAATAAAGAATAAAATAGGGCAGGGGTTGTGGCTTGGAGGTCAAATGCCCCTGGGTTCCATCCCCAGACCTGCAAAAAAAAAAAAAAGAGTGATGTTGGCAGCTAATATTTAAAAGTAATCTAAAGTGATTTACAATATTACTAAAAAATACTTAACTCCTTTATTCCTTAGGAATCCTTTCAAGTCATCCCAAATATGGATCCATCCCTAAACTTATATGTAAGTATGAGTAATACTATATTTTCTTAACCTTTTACCTAAATAAGTTTATTAATTTTTGTCAGATATTTTGACTTAGTCATATTAGTTTTAGGTGATTATATTCTCTGGCAAGTCAGTTTAAGTGTTTTGTTAATAAACTACTTAGATATTTTATTGTTTGCCTTAAAAATCATGAGTTACTTGAAAGACATTTTCTCGCCTCTTTGTAATGTAATGTAACTATTAATTTGAAATTATGTAGTACTTAAATTCTTGGTCTAGCAGTGGGGAAAAATGTTGTACAGATATTCTAGTTAATAAATAAATTTAGATAGCCAGGCGTGGTGGTGCATAGTTGAAATCCTAGCATTTGAGAGGCTGAGACAGGAGGATTGCAGTTCACAGACAGGCTCAGCTTCTTAGGTCCTTTGCAACCAATGAGACCCTGTTTAAAAATAAAAAATAGGGCTGAGGGTGTATCTTGGAGGTAGATTGCCCCTAGGTTTCATCCCCAGTACCGCAGAAAGAAAGAGAGAGAAAGAAAGAAAGGAAAGAAAAGAAAGAATCCTAATTTAAAAATCTTTTAATTTACATTTTATAGTAGGTCTATTAAAAAGAGGTTGAACTGTTCTTTTAAAAAACTACCTCAGCTGCGAGTGGTGGGCCATGCTTGTAATCTCAGTACCTGGGAGGCTGAGACTGAAGGATTGCTGGCTTGAATCCAGCCTCAGCTACTTATGCTCTGCAGCTTAGCAAGACTCGTTTTCCAAATAAAAAATAAAATAGGTTTGGAGGTGTATCCCGGAGGTAGAAGGTCCCTGAGTTCCATCCCTTGCAAGCAAACACACACACACACACACACACACACACACACACACACACACACACATTTTTACGAATTGTTTCAGGTTACTATGTCCTTTTTTGGAAAAAGGTATGTGATGTAATAATTGACACACTTAGGTAACACTTCGAAATTTGTTATTTTAAGAAGTGTGTTGCATATGAGCTTATTTTTAATTATTCTTAAGAAATTGGGTGGGCAAATAGTATGATTCCCATTTTACAGGAAAACAACTGGCCAAAATCTGTGTGAATAAGCTAGAACTCTCTTTTGATACCTTTCTCCTTTCCATCTGACCATTACATTACCAACTTTATTTTGACTTGTTTTTTAGGAAAAGTGAAATATATCCACAGAATCTTCATGTGGATTCTGAGTCTCATTTAATGTGTTACTTTTACCATTATTTTAGGAAATATTAATTTTTCTAAACAAGACATTTTAATTATGCCTTTTTAAAAATGTTATTTTTTAAAATATTTTTTCTTGAATAAGAAGGTCTGTTCAATCATATTTTTGCTTGGTTTTACAAATAAGTTGCCTGTATCATGGGATACTTTGCTGGGAAGCTTTCTTATGTGAAAACTTGCCAAGAGAAGTTCAAGAATCTGGAAAATTCCCCTCTTGGAGAAGCTTTACGATCTGGACAAGCACGCCGACCTTCACCACACGGGTAGGCAAGACTTGGTTCTTGAGGTTTTTAATGGTTAAGAAAAAGGAGTCTAGATATTGCTATAATTCGGTGCATGAGAACTTGCTTAACTGAAGGGCTACTAGAAACTTGCTGTGTGCTATAGGCTAAAAGTGGTTTGCTTTAGAAGAGGAACAAGATTTTGCTGCCAGTGTTTCATCTTACTGGGAGTACATGTCCCAGAATGAAGGATTTTATCTTGATTCAATTTGGCAGATGCCTCTGGTACACTCTTAAGATTTTCCTTTTGATTTCCCAGATACTGTTATTCCATCTCTTAACAGATTTCAACTTTTCTTTTTGTTGCTTGTTACTTTAAAAAGGTAGAAAAATGAGCCGGGCGTGGTGGCGCACGCTTGTAATCCCCACGTTAGGGAGGCTGAGATGGGAGGATCATGCAGGTTCAAAGCCAACCTCTGCTATTTAGTGAGGCACTCAGCAATTTTTGGAAACAGCAACTGTTTCCAAAAAAATATAAAATTGGTAGTGTAGTCCGGAGGTAGAAGGCTCCTGGGTTCCATCCCCAGTACCACCCAAAAAAAAAAAAGGGTGGGAAAATGAACTGAGCAGAAAATATTTGTCTTCTTAATTTTTTAAGATACAGTACACGGATTGTTTGTTTGTTTGTTTTGCAGTACTAGAGATGGAACCCAGGGGTATTCTACCTCTGAACTACACCTACATCCCCAGCCCCTCCCTTTTTTTGGGGGGGGTGTACTGGGGGTGGAATCCAGAGGCATTGCACCTCCGAGGCACACCCTATGCCCTATTTTTTTTTTATTCTTTATTTTGCAACAGGGTCTCACTAAGTTGCGGAGGGCCTTACTAAGTAGCTGAGGCTGTCTGCGAACCCATATCCTCCTGTCTGAGCCTCTCTAATGCTGGGATTACAAGCTTGTGCTACCATGCCCTTCTGTACTGTTGGGAATTGAACCTAGGGTTTTGCTCATGTTAGGCAAGAGGTCTACCACTGAGCCATAGCCCCTGATTCTATTATATATAATTAGAAATAAGTACTTTTTAATTACTCAGCTGTTAGAAATTTCAAAATTCTAAGACAGATGTGGGAGTGTACTCCTGTAATCCCAGTACTTGGTAGGCTGAGACAGATTTGCAGGTTTGTGGCCAGCCTCAACAACTTAGCAAGACCCTTTTTCAAAATAAAAAGTGCTACAGGTTTAGCTTGGAGGTAAAAATGCCCAGTTCCATCCCCAGTGCCCCCCAAAATTTTTTTTTCAAAATTCTAAGTCTAATTCTAATAATGTTACTGGTTTTCTTCAGACTAAGGTTTAGTTTTCTTATTGTGTTTTATGGTTAATCTAATTTGTCTGTCTAGAGAGATAAGTAATAAGGTAATTAAGTAGATTGGTAGGTAAATTTTCTTATCGTAAATAGCAAGCAATGTAAATCTGTCAAGAGATAATATTACCTATATCTGCGTTAGCAAATTAGTATTTGCATGGACTCCTAACTGTAAGTAACTTCCTAATTAATATGGGAAGTGGGCATATTTACTGAAATTAGATTTCATTTGAAGTATTTTTCAAGAACCTTAAAACACATTAAGAGTAACTTCAAGCCGGGCGTGGTAGTGCACACTTGGGAGGCTGAGACAGGAGGATCTCACGGGTTTGAAGCGCAGCCTCAGCTACTTAGTGAGGCTCTCAGCAACTTAGTGAGACCCTGTTTCCAAATAAAATATAAAATAGGTGTGGGAGTGTAGCCTAGAGGTAGAAAACCCCTGGGTTCCACCCCTAGGACCCCCCCCCCCCCAAAAAGAGTAACTTCAAAGCCTAAATTGATTTCTATTTTCCTGTGAAATTTTAAATATAAGTGGGTCAGGAGTTTTTTTGTGGGTACTAGGGATTAAACTCAGGGGCATTCTACCTCCAAGCTGTACCACCAGCCTGTTTTACTTTTTTGTTTTGAAATAGGATCTCACTAGATGGCTGAGAATCTCACTACATTGCTTGAATGTGGGATCCTCCTGTTTCAGCCTCCCAAGTACTGTGACTACAGGCATATGCAACCACTCCCAGCAGGACATCCTTTTTTTTTTAGTGTTTGTGTGTGTGTGTGTGTGTGTGTGTGTGTGTGTGTGTGTTAAAACAGATTTATTTTATTGCTTATAAATAAAATGTTTAGAATTAGGAGTATTATAGAAATTTGATATCTCATTTTCAAGCCTTAACATTTCTTTAAATAAGGTATAGGCAGTGACTCATTTTCTTATACATTGTAATATTCTTTTACAGGCACTATTCTCAAAAGTCAAAATATGACACAAATATGAGTGACCAGTCCTCTTTTGTGACACCTCCAGCAGCATCGAACATTGAAATACGTACTCGTTATGAACCAATGCCATTCAGTTCTTCTATGAATGAATCCACTCCCACTGGTATTACTGATCATATTGCCCAAGGTAGAAACTTCTCTTGAAATGAATATCAGCATTTTATGGTCCAACGTATGTATAAACTTTATTTGATGACCTTTTCTGCTGGATGTCACCTATATGTTCCACCATCAGCCATCAACTTAAACTCATCCATCAGCCTAACTCAACACGTTTGTTCCTTTTGTTCATTTGTTTCTTCATTCAACATTTCTTGAGGATCAGTAGGTGTCAGATATTCTTGCTGGTATGAAAGAAGGAAAAATAATAAGACTTTGTTCTTGTCCTTGAAAATGAATCTGTTAGAAGATAGAGAAATACAAGGATAAATTCCCAATAGGTCCAGTAATTGAAAATACTCATATGAGATTAGTGAAATAGCGAACATTGTGCCTCAGGAAGGAGATTCCTCAAGAAAGTGGAGCTTACATTTGATGGGCTGATCTTAGAGGCTTTCAGCTTCATCTATCATATAAGAAAAAAATATCTACCTTACAGAACTGTTGTCAAGTGAGAAATTGATGTAATGCATTGCAAAGTTTGTGTAAATCCAAGTTTGGAAGATTACACATGTAAGTGAAGCATCAACTTTGGATTAAGGCCCGGATTTAAGTCATGATTGACATCGCTAATTATGTCATTTTGTAATTATAGTCACAGATAATTATTTTGTAATCTCTTCAGTGTCTGGATGTTTTGAATGGAGATGATAGTACTTCTCTAAACTGTTAGAATTAGATAAAACAATCAGAGGCAATGTTTGGCAAGTAATAGACTGTCAACAGATAATAGTTCCTTCTTTCTTTCAGTCTAGTCTACAGTGAAAGGTGGGGTAGTAATAGGAAGTATACAAGTCTGTAATTTTTTATCTAAAATTCAAAAAGTTTTTGAGACCCAAAAGATTTAAAAACAAAATAACAAAATCTGACTTGAGAGCTAGGGCTGTACAGCTCTTGGTAGAGCACTTGCTTGGCATGTGTAAGGCCTTAAATTTGATCCTAGCACAGCAAAACATAAAATTGAAAAATCTGACCTGAACTAATTTGGCAGCAAGCCCCGACCTAAACTGACATGTTATACTAAATATATACTTTATTTACTTAAAATTATTTTTTTCTGTATTTTGTTATAGAGCCATTAAGGTGTTTGTTTCCTATTCATTTCTGTCCCAAACTTCTGAGTAGATGAATATTAAGTAATATTGGATATATATTATAATGTCTTTCTCAAATCTTAGAAACTATGAATTATGAAATATCTGACTCTAAAGGTTTGGCATAAGGGATTGTAGACCTCTTTAGAGCTCTTAGAAAATACTTGCTTTGAAGTGAATTTGTAAGCCAGTATCTATAGGGAACAGGTAGGGCTAAAGGAACAATTAAAGTTTGGGTTTTGTCTAAGATGAGAGAGATTTGAATCTATTTGTAGGTTAGTGGATGGGAGGAGATAGAGTGGAAAAAGAAATTGATTATGAGTCAAGGAGAGCTTGAGAAGATACAGAAAGGGGTCCAGGAAGGTCAGAATATAAAGTATCCACTAGTCATGTGTGATTATGTTAATTAAAATTGAATGTGTAATTCAGTTTCTTGGTTGCTCAGTGGTCAGGCGTGTTAGTGGGACCCTCGTTGGGCAGTGCCAGTGAAGAACATTCTCACTGCAGAAAGTTTCATTGGACAGCACGTTAGAGTGAAAGTCAGGGGAGGGGAGTGATTAGTAACCTTGCAGAGAAGAGACAGGACATAATGGAAGGATTAAGTCAGAGGCTTGAGTTTGGATGGAAGTTAAGTCTCTTAATTATCAACTTCCCCCTCTTAGAACAGGAAAAGGGGTAGACAGATTTGAAGCAAGTGGGTAAAGTCACTGCTTTATCTTCAAGAGGCAGCTGTCCTGTCCCTCGCTGTGTCTCATTTTCCAGTGTCAATTTCAAATCCATTTTCCTGTATTCTAGACATGCATCGCTTCTTCCCTTGTAATGACTTGCATCCTTCCTACCATTTACCTTAGAAAATTCCATTTTTTCCATATAAAAGCAGGCAAGCAAAAAATTCTTTTTTTACCTACCCACAGATGACAGCAAGACCCGTATTTTAGTACTATTTATGCCCTCCACCTGTCCACTGCCTTCTGTCCCCTTCTCTAAACCTGGCTTGCCACTTTGTCTCTGCTCTCCACACAGACCTGCAGTGGCGTCCTTGCTTTGCTGCAGATGGTGTCCTCTCTCAGTCCAGAGCACCTTCTTTAAGTCCTGTTTGTCCCTCTAGTACTGCTTCCTATCATAGTAGAAAGCACTCCATTATAGCTCTTAGAAGTCTTACCAGAGAGCGTTAGAGTTAAGCTTGAAAACATTGTTGTATTGCACTTTTCTGTTCCTTCCAGCTCTTTATAACCTTCCCAAATCAGTAAATCATCTTTTTTTACTCAATATAAGATATTTTCATTTGGCTTTATAAATGGAGAAAATTTTTCCTTCTACTTTGTTTTCATTTGTCACAAAATTCCAAAACAAACATTTTCCCTTTGGATAAGGAAAAATATGAGACCTGGAAGGAACTCTGGAGATCATCTAGTCAAATTACAATATTTCACTACTGGGGAAACCTGATTCAAAGAAGTTTAGTGATTTGCCCAAGAACATCTACTGATTATCAGCGAAGTGGGGATAAATGTATTTTTATCCTGAAATATACATGAGTTCCTTTAGAATTTAAAAAATATGATGAAAACAAATGAGTTAATGCCGGGTATGGTGGCACGTGCTGGTAATCTCAGTACTTGAGAAACTGAGACAGGACGATCACAGAGGTTGGAAGCCAGACTTAGGCTACTTAGTCAGACTCTCAGCAACTTAGTGATAACCTGTTTCCAAATAAAATATAAAAAATAGGTCTGGGAGTATAGCCTGGAGGCAGAAAGCACCTGGGTTTCATTCCAGGTACCACAAAAAAGAAAAAGAAATGAGTTCAGTACTTACTAGCAATGCAATGCAAAGTATGTTAAACCTAATATAAGGAGGTAGACAGGCTTCCAGGAACCCCAGTACCACCAAAAAAAAACTAATATAAAATTAAAATATTTTTCTTTACATTTTTTATTCCAGGAAATGAGTTTTTAATCCATGGTCGGTCTATTAGAACTAATTAGGAGAAATTAAAATTTTAAGAATAGGAGAAATTAAAAATTAGGAGAAATTAACTTAGAGGAGAAATTAAAATTTTTTTGCTTTGTATCTGTACAGTATAAATTTATCAAAATAAAAGATGAGCTAAGTGTGGGAGCTAAGTACTTGGGAATTTGAGACAGGAGGATTGCAGGTTCACAGCCAGCCTCATTAATTTAGTGAGACCCTGTTTCAAAATAAAAGAATAGCCGGGCGTGGTGGCGCACACTTGTAATCCCCGCACTTGGGAGGTGGAGACAGGAGGATCGCGCTGGTTCGGAGCCAGCCTCGCTGGCTTAAGAGACCCTGTTTCCAAATTAAAAAAAAAAAATAGGTCTGGGTGTGTAGCCCGGAGGTAGAAGGGCTTCCAGAAACCCCACTACCACCAAAAACAAAAAACCAAAAACAAAATAAAAGAATAAAATCTACTGGGAGAATGTAGCTCACAGGTAGATTGCCCCTGGCTTCCATTCCTAGTGAAACACACACAGAGGATTAGGTTGAAAAGGTTATTTAACGTTATACTTATGTTGCTTGGAAAACGCTGATGATTCACTTGAACCTTAATCGTTGATTTCCAAATAAGAACCATTTATGAAAGTTGAAAATTTAATTAATATGTTAATAAAACAGTATGTCTCATTGAAAAATACTAATTTTGGTTTTGTAAGACTTTGTAAGTACTTGTCCGCCGAATGTTATGCTAGCATCAGTTATTTTCTTTATTATTTATATGGCTTTTTTGCTATTTATACATTTTATAAAGTGTCTAATATTTGATCTTGTCAATTCGTATTAAAGAATAACATTCTATTGTTTTTTAATCAGTATTTGACTCTTTGATAATGTATATTGTTTACACTATGAGCCTCTTTAGGAACAATACAAATGTGGCCGGACACCAGGCTTGGTGGCGCATGCTTGTAATACCTGTGCTTGCGAGGCAGAGACAGGAGGATCGTGTTGGTTTGAAGCCAGCTACGTGGGCTTAAGAGACCCTGTTTCCAAATAAAAATATAAAATAGGTCTGGGAGTGTAGACTGGAGGTAGAAGGGTTTTCAGGAACCCCAGTACCACCAAAAAAAAAAAAAAAAAAAAAAAAATGCGGCTGGGCACGGTGGTGCATGCTTGAAATCCCAGCATTTAGGAGGCTGAGTCCAAAGGATCACAGTTTGCGGACAGCCTCAGCTACTTAGGCCCTCTGCAACTTAGTGAGACCCTGTTTCAAAAATAAAGAATAAAAAAAAAAAGGGCTGGGGGTGTAGCTTGTAGGTAGAATGCCCCTGGGTTCTATCCCCAGTACCACAGTAAAGAACAAATCCAAGCTGGGCGTGGTGGCACACGCTTGTAATCCCCGTGCTTGGGAGGCTGAGACAAGAGGATTGCACAGGTTCGAAGCCAGCCTCAGTTACTTAGTGAGGCTTTCAGCAACTTAGTGAGACCCTGTTTCCAAATAAAATATAAAAAAGGTCTGGGAGTATAGCCCGGAGGTAAAAAGCCTCTGGGTTCTACCGCCATTACCACACACACACACACACACACACACACACGAACAAATCCAGGTTCCCAGGCTGAATAGTTTGTACTTTCTTCTACCTTTGTATTTGATCTGTTAGACCAAAGTGAAAATGGTGCCTACTCTGGTTAAAGGCTGTGTTCATACTTTTTAGTAATTATTTTCAAGTATTTTGTTTAAGTACTGTAAATATAATAAATTAATTTTAATGGGTCATTTGCATATAGTAGTCTGTGGCTATTGGAACATTTAACTGGAAGTATTTATAAAATCTATACTGTGTCAAGTTTTGTTCAGTTGTTACCAGTTGAATATTTTTCCTTAATTCCACACACTATATATAACTGTGTAATATAAAACTGGAGTTTTCATTTTGTTTTTAAAAATATTGATACTGGACCACACATAATGGTATATACCTGTAATTCCAGTATTTGGGAGGCTGAGACAGGAGTTTCACAGGTTCTAGGAGAGCCTCAGTAATATACCGAGACTCAGCAATCTAGTGAGACCCTGTTTCAATATAAAAAAAAGAAGCTGGGGTATAGCTCAGAGGCAGAATGCCCCTGAGTTCAGTCCCTAGTACCAAAAAAAAAAAGAAAGAAAAAGAAAAAAATATTCATATCATTCTTAACTTTAGAAATAAAAGCTTAAAACTATCAGGGGAAGTAGATTTTAGTTTTTATCATTACCTTGGGGAAAGTATAGTGCTGTTGAAATGTTGGTCATAATTTGATCCTTTAATTTTTTCTGTGTTGGTTATGGGTAAAAGCCTTTGTAAAGTTTAGTTTCTTTGGATCTACCCCAAAACCTTTTATCACCATTTATTAACTGTTTGTTGTTTTAGGACCTGATCCCAACTTTGAAGAAAGTCCCAAAAGAAAAAATATTACTTATGAGGAATTAAGGAATAAGAACAGAGAGTCATATGAAGTAACTTTAACACAAAAGACTGATCCCTCAGTCAGGCCTATGCAGGAAAGAGTGCCAAAAAAAGAAGGTATGATAGTTCAGTGTGAAGCACGTGACTCTTTAGGATTGGAAACTGAAGTATTAGTTTAAAGCATTAAGTACGTTAATATGTGATTTAATTTTTCATGTAGTTCACCAAAATAAAAATGTTAAAAGGAATAGTTATTTCAGTTATCACATCTTCGAAAGCCATTCTTCTTTTGTGTGTGTGTTAGGAAATATAAACAAGAAGACGTTAAACAGTGAGACTGGTTGTGTAATGCAGTGTAGAAGCTGTATGTGACTGTTTTCCCTTATTAAGAAAAGTCACATTGGGAGTTGATAACTTTCTGTAATGTTGCATTTGGGGCAATAAACAGATTTAGGGATCTGAGGTGGATAACTGGGCTGCAATACCTCTTTTGGCAGACCATGGAAACATGATTGAGTTGTTAGACTGCTTTTCTTGTATGTTTAATAGTACTTTTTAATTTATAGTAAAGTTTCAAATCATGATTTCTTTTTAAGTCATTTTGGAATAGTCATACATTGCCCAAAGTAAAATTTCTGTCACGTAAGTTTAACATCTAAAGGAAGAGGGCATTTTGAACAGGTTCACGGCCATTTCAGAATAGAATCTTATGATTTCTCTCAAGGATTTTCAGAGGAAAAACTCTTTCAAGGTTTTCTGTTTACTATTTTAAAAATCAAGGAAGTAACTGGCAGTGAGGCTCAGCGTGGAGTATTTGCCTGGCATTTATAAGGCCCTGGGTGCCATCCCCGACACTGCCAGAAGAAATAAATAAACAAATGAATAAAATCAAGAGGAGGTGTAGGTCCTTGGTGCTTCTGGAAAGCCACATTTTATAAAGAATACAAAAATATATAAAAATGCTAGTATCTTCTTATAGTCATGTTTTAGAGCCAGTTATAATTTTAAGTATTAGTGATTGCTTCATTTGGGATTGCTTTTGTAGCAGTGATAAATAATATCTATATCATCATTTTAATGTAAATCAATAGATTTTTTAACCTTTAAATGTTGATGTTTGTCATATCCAGTAACATTACTCTAGATTGTCAAGAATTATTGGTACTTTGTTCTACTTAATTTGAAGGTTTAGATTGTAAGCTCTGTGAGGGCAAGAAGTTAGCAGTATTTTCATTTGGGGATCTTTTTAAATACTTACATAGCCTATATTTTGTAATGCATTTTAATTATAAATCATAGTGAGATTCGAGGTGATACATACTTGCATACAACACTTGTTGTATTTCCCTTCGTATCCCGCCCTGCTCGTCTTCCTTCCCCATATACACTAGTGAGATGGGAGTGATGTATGGACATGAGCTCTTTTGAATCGCTCCCTCCCTTCGTGTTTTTCTCCTCCCCCAGCCCCTTTCCACTATTCTGTTGGTTTCCCTCATTTGACAGGAGTCCCTCTTGTTCCCTGTTTTCTCTAGCTTCCACATAGGAGAGAAAACGTATGACCCTTGACTTTCTGAGACTGGCCAATCTCATTTAGCATAATATTCTCTAGTCCTATCCATTTTCCAACAATGACATAACTTGTTTTTTATGGCTGAGTAAAATTCTGTTGTATATACCTACCACGTTTTTTTTTTTTTTTTTTTTTTTTTTTTTTTTTTTTTTTTTTTTTTTTGGTGGTACTGGGGTTCCTGGAAGCCCTTGTACCTCCGGGCTACACTCCCAGACCTATTTTTACATTTTTATTTGGAAACAGGGTCTCCTAAGCCAGCGCGCGGGGCTGGCTTCGAACCTGCGCGATCCTCCTGTTTCTGCCTCCCAAGCGCGGGGATTACAAGCGTGCGCCACCACGCCCGGCTACCTACCACGTTTTGATTTCCATTTGTCTGTTGAGAGACAAGTAATAGAGTATATTGTTTGGGCCTTCTGGAATAATAGAGGCTAAAAGCAAATATGTTGGACCTTTATTCTTTGCTGGCTTTTGACATTTTGGTTTTAACTAAACAATCTTCAAGTTCTGTTACAAGTTGCATTAAAGTAAAACTTTGAGCTTTTTTCCTCTAAAGAAGGCATTTTATTGTGTTTTATATAAAGAAAAACTTGTTTCAGTGATTTTTCTTTTAAAGTATGTTCTTGAATATAGACAGAATATTGGCAATAGTACTGTATAGATCCACAGGGTCTGAAAGTTTTGAGCTTCAGTTTTATGGATTATTTTTCCTGATATTTAGCTAATTAGAATTAAGACAAATTTTAAAGCACAAATACATTATTTTAGCTGTTAAAGCAGTGTATACATGTAGCTTCTAGAAAACTCTAATATATACTTATGAGTAATGAGAGCAAGAGGAAAAGGCAAAATATAAGGGAAAGGGGTGTATAATATCTTAGTATAATAATGAAATAATTTTGACTTCATTGATTCCCTGAGGGGTCCTCACTATTGTGATTGTTTCTGTACCTTGTTTTGATTGCTTGGGTTTTCTGAAGAGCAGTAATTCACAGATGGAGGTTATGTAGAAAAGAAGCTAAAAAAGTAGAAAGCACGGGACAGGAGCATGTTTCAAATTTCGATTTCATATAAAATCCAGGAATCCTGGAAACCATTGCCTTGTTGCATGATAGCTCATGGGAGAGAAGATGATATAGTAACCTCAACCTGAAGACATGACCATTTTTGTTGTATATTTTGGTGGAAAACAAAATTCAAATTTATTTTTTGTTTCCTGGTAACTTTTGTATATGCTATATTAGACCACACTTAACTAAGGTAGTACAGTAAGGTATAAAGGCAGCCAGTGTTTGGACCTTAAACAAAGCTGTTTCAAAATCTCACTTTTACTTGTTAAGGATTATACCTTGGGCAAGTTACTAATCTGCTTTCCCTTAAAATGGGATTATGTTTACAAGATTGTTAGGAGGATCAAGTATTTTTGTAAAGTTCTTCATCTAGTGCATTTGTAGTTATGAACAGCCCCTCATTCACCAGTTTAACCAGTCCCTTGCCAATTCACTGTCACATGCTTTCATTCAAACAAGAAACATAACTTTTCATCATCATAACAGCAAACTTAAGATGTATCCTTCACACGTTACTGTTTAGAATCATCAACTATTTGTGCTTTCTTTTCCTAGTCAAAGTAAACAAATATGGAGATACTTGGGATGAGTGAAACATGACAGCATTGGACCTTCTGAAGGCGTTTCAATGTCCAGCTTCGTCTAGGTGGTCATGAGCACCTGCATGCTTTTGAGCTCAGCAGCAGTCATCATAAACGTATTTAAAACTATATCCTGGGTTTTTGTGATTTGACTTATTATGCTGTTTTAAAAGACACAGATTTTAGTGTTAATATTGTGTAACTGTAATCACCTTGGAGAACTCTATGAATGATGGTATTATACCAGGATTGTGTACAGTTTGTGAATTTTTTAAAGTTACAGGGCAAAGAGTTTGATGCTCAAGGATCAGTGTGTATGCAGAGAGATGACACCTGCATGTTGAATTGGGGTGGGTGGGGGGTGGGGGTTAAGTAGTGTTCAGCTTTCCATCATCAAGCTATTAAAAAGCCTTTCTCTAGTATTTGCTGCAGTAATGTTTGTGGTAAAATAAAATGTAAAGAATCATGCTACCTCTCTCCATTGACTTTGTGGTTTTATTTGCAGTTTTTAAGTTTAAAGTTTTGTAGGGCTAGAAAATAAAGTCATCTATGAATATTTAATATGAATGTAATTCATATAGACAAACCAGTAACTTTGAGAAACAAGTGGTTGTGTTAGCTTTTTATCACCATAAAGAAATATGTGAGATAATCAACTTAGAGAACACATCAGGAAACCAGGGAGAGCAGGGGCCCTTCCCCCCAGGACACACCCCCGGTTACCTTAGGACTGCCCTAAGGCCCTACTTCTCAAGGGTTCCACTGCCTCCCGATAGCACCACTCTGAGGACTAAGCATTTAATATAAGGCCTGTTGGGGACAGTCAAGATCCAAACTATACCAGTTACATTTTAAAATTTGCAAATTCCAGACAAATAACAATTTGATATAGTTTCATTATGACTTAGTATTTGTTTTCTAGTTCAGGTGAATTAAAATTGTGTCATACTCATTAAAATGTTTCAACTAACTTGCAGATCATCCCAGAACTTAGTGACTTAAGACACAGACATTTGTCATCTTAGTTTTCTGTGAAAACTAAGGAATTACGGGAGGATTCTGCTGAGTGGCTGGCTTTGGGTCAGGTTTGTAGTCAGGTGCTGGATGGAGCTGACACAGTAGACTCCAGGACAGTTGGAGCCTGGCCAGCATGTGTCTGCATTTCATTTCTGGATTTTGCCCTAACTCGATTACTTTGGGCTTCCCTGCAGCACAGTGCACTCCGGGCATCACAACTGTCCAGAAAGTGTTTACGAAGCTGCACTGCCCTCTGCGTCACTGGCCTGTGAGGTTGTGGCATCATTTCAGTACAGGCTGCCACCACACCCGGCTGAGACCCTGTTTTCAAAGAACAAAGAATGGGGCTGGGGGTGTAGCTCAGATGTAGAAGGCCCCTGGGTTCAATCCCCAGTATTGCAAAAAAAAAAAAAAAAAGATTTCTTTTTAACTGGGTGCAGTGGGGCACACCTATAATCTAGTACTTGGGAAGCTGAGATGTGTGAATCGCAGGTTTGAGGCCCCACATGGTAATTTAGCAAAACCCTGTTTCAAAACGGGAAACAAAAGAGCTGGAAGTGTAGTTTAGTGGTAGAATGTGCCTGGACCAATCTCTGGTATTACACACACACACACACACACACACACACACACACGAATGCCACTTGTTCTAATTTTTTGCGTTGTTTTTATGGCAGTGCCCCACTTTGCAGCTACCAAGTTTTAGAATTAGGATTTGATAGAAAAGTAAAACTGCCTAACTGGCGTATGGGGATGAGACCCCAGGCAACTGTGAACCTGATGGATCAGTCTGCAGGCTGGGGCTTTATCCGATATGGTTTCCTTATGGTCATAGAGACAGAAATGGAAGCAAGGCTGCTTTAGGCCTAGATTTGAAACTGCACACCTTAATTTCAGCCTCACATTTTACCTAAATAAAGTCATATTGACAAGCCCAAGATTAAATGACATGCTTGTTATCCAGTACTTGGGAGGCTGAGACTGGAGGACCACAAATTCACAGCCAGCCTCAGCAACTTAGAAAGACCCTGTTTCAAATATAAAAAATAGGGCTGGGAGGGTAGCTCCTGAGTTCAATCCCAGTAAAAAACACACACACACACACACACACACAGAATAGAAAGAAAGAAACAAGGGGGAAACGATGTTTTTTAGTATAGATGATTCAACACTTACCTGTTGAATAGACTTTGGACCAAAAAGGAGAGTTGGGCCTGATAATAGCACCATGAAATTGCAAAGAGCTCAATATTTAATGTGCTGCCCTGAAGGTCAGAATGACCAGTTGCATAAGCATAAAATGGAGTGGTGCCAAAAGTGACATTCTTAGACACAGTAGAAGTAAAAATAGTAACAACTAAGACCCACTGAGTAATTACTCTGACCCATGAACTGTTCTAAGCATTTTATGAGTATTGGCTTATTATTTTTAGTTATTATCATTATTATTTTAGGGGTACTGGGGATTGAATCCAAGGGAATTCTACCTTTGTGCTACACCCCAACCCTATTTTTTTTTTTTTTTAAACAGTGTCTTCTTGTTAAGTCGCTGAGGCTGGCTGTGAATTTGTGATCCTCATGTCTCAGCCTCCCAAGATCTGGGGTTATAGTAATGCACCACCATGCTCAGCTCAGCTCGTTTAATTATCATGAAAAAACTGTCAGAAAAGTCTGATATCTCCATTTTAAAAGGAAACTGAGGAGCTGGGCATGGTGGCACATGCCTATACTTTCAATACTTAGGAGGCTGAGACAGGAGGATCTCAGGTTGGAGAACAGCCTTAGTGACTTAGGCCCTTAGCAACCTAGTGAGACCCTGTTTAAAAATAAAAAATAAAATGAGGCTGGGAGTGTAGCTCAGAGGCGGAATGATCCTGGATTTAATCCCTAGAACCATGAGAAAGAAAAAAAAAAAAAACCCCATAAAACTAAGGCCTAAAGTTGATAAATGCTAACCTAAGGTCAGGCAGGCAGCCAGTAAGGGGTGGAGTTTGTATTTAAAGCAGAGTCATGCTTGCTAGTAGTTTCAGCACCTGAAATAAAAGAATGACAATCCTGCTTTCCTCTGTACTGGTCACTCTGTTTTGGAGTCGTGTATGAGGATAACACAGATCAAAGTGTCCCCCAAGATCAGGCTGTGATGGGTATGGACACCCACTCCCATGGTTGGGAAAAATGGGTCCCTTTAGCAAAATTTTAAGAGAAAAATATGCTTTCTGGGATTTAAAAGCTATTATGTAAAAGGGGGAAGAGAATTATATTTTGTAGCCACTAGAAAATCACAGTGTTAAGCTGATAAATGTTTAAAAGGTGCCTATAATCTGCAAGAACTCTGGGGATTCAGGAGTAGCGGTGTGCGCCAGTAATCCCAGTACTTGGGAGGCAGAGACAGGAGGATTGCATAGGGCTGAAATGTGGCTCAGAGGTTGAATGCCCCTGGATTCAACCCCCAGTACCACAACAACAATTATTAAAAACAAGAACAAAACAACAACAAAACCACTGAAAGGGTTTCTAGTATGAAAGTGGAGAGAGTCAACCCCTGGACTCTCCATAGAATTTCCGAGGCTGCAGGTGGTCCTCCACAAGTACTCAGGTAGGTACTGGAATCTCACCTGCTGGTACAGTGCAGACGGCACTGCCACAGTGAGTAGTGGGAGGCTGGATTGCATCTCAAGCAAGAACTGCTGATAAGAGTGTAAGCTTCAGGAAGATGGGTTTTGCTGACTGTACACTGCATGGACATTCCCACCACCAGAAGGGATGCTAAATATTTCAATATATGGTTACCCCCACGGTGCAATCCAGTATGCTGCCCAATGGCTAAATTCTTTAGAATGGTCTTAAAACATTTTAAAACCAGGAGATTACACAAAAATCCCTGCACTTGAGTCAAAAAATTGGCAGATTTACAAGAACAAGTCCAGATATTTGTGGAAGTGAGGAGTGAAGAATACATCTGTGTTTAATATGGCACTGGTTCAACTTCATTTGATCACATTGTCTGTCTGATCCTGGACTTTACAGCTTCTGGGTTAATCACTGAAATCTCTGCCAACCCTAAATGTCTACAATATTGAATTTTAGAATTGAGACTGGAAAACATTCTCTGGTGATTAAAAGGCTGTGTTACGGAAATCTCAAAAACATTACGTGACATCTGAATTACATTTCATTACTTGGTGTTACAGCTTGGATCTGGAGTGTCCCCAAAGGCCCATGTGTTGAGCATGTGGTCCCCAGTGCAGCAGTGCTCAGGGCTGGGGCTCTTGGGAAGTGATTGGATCAGGAGGGCTTTGACCTCCCCGGTGGATCAATCCATGGATGGGTTTATGGAGGTGGCATTATTGGTAGGTGAAAGAAACTTTAGGAGGTATGACCTGGATGAAGGATGTAGGTCACTGAGGGCATCCCTTGACAGGTATGTCTTGTCTCTGTCCCCTTCCAATCTCTCCCTCCCTCCCCCCGATTCCCGACCACCATGAGGTGAGCAACTCCACTTGGCTACATACTCCTCACCATGATGTTCTGCCTCACCACAAGCCCATAATGATGAGGCCAAGCAGCTATAGATCAAAACCCCACAAGTCATGAGTAAGTCTTTCTTCCTTAAGTTGTTTATCTCAGGTATTTGTCACAGAGACGGAAAGCTGACTAACACACTTAAGTCATTCATGATATTTTTTTACTTTCATAATGTTAACAGGAAATAGATAAAGCATCTATTCTGATAGCAAAGCCAGAGAATATCTTTATGAGACTTTTTAGATTATATAAGCATTATATGTAGAACATCATGTTATATACCTTATATATGTATAATATATAAATGTCCCTGGAAATTATTATTATTATTATTATTATTATTATTATTATTATTATTATTATTATTATTTTGGTGGTACTGGGGTTCCTGGAAGCCCTTCTATCTCCGGGCTACACTCCCAGACCTATTTTTACATTTTTATTTGGAAACAGGGTCTCCTAAGCCAGCGCGCGGGGCTGTCTTCGAACCTGCGCGATCCTCCTGTTTATGCCTCCCAAGTGCGGGGATTACAAGCGTGGCCACCACGCCCGGCGAAATTTGAATTATTTTGATCAGAAAAATTGAGACGACTTCCAGGAAGATGGCGACCGAGAAAAGCGGGGCTTAAGAGCCCCGCTAACAACCAATCTCCATTACCACAAAATCAGCGCCTTTCATAGCCAGAAAACACCATCACCAGAGAAACAAAAAAATCACCAGGCTCCAGAGAGAAAGCAGACTGAAAACAGAGCTCAGAGCCACAGAGGAAATATACCGGCCTCACGCCCGAGGACACGGCAGCAGCGCCATACTGCCGGCGGCAGCAGCGAGTTCACCGGACGGCTACAGCAAGCCGAGGTGAGCCGCTGCGGAACAGCCAGGCGGGATCTTTCGGCGCAGGGAGCATCTAAAGCTCCCAGTGGCTGAGCTCAGCACACGCTGCAGGGATTCAGAGTGGAACTCAAAACCAAGAAGAAATACGCCAGCCTCACGGCCGAGGGCGTAGCAGCAGCACCATATTGCCACTGGCGGCAGCAGCAGCGAATTCACCGAGTCCAGTACAGCTACATCTGCGTACTCAAGAACAGTGAGTCAAATTGTGGGCCACAGAGGAGAAATCCCAGTACTGTACTCCCTGGGACTTGACCCAGTGGGGGAGGGGCGGAGGCAGAGATATCACACCATAGGGGAACGTGCAACCTGGTACCCCCCATAGTATAAAGCAGCCTCTATCGACTCCCTGGGTCGGAGACTCTGTGATACAACCCAGTAAAGGAGTAGTGGGGTCTGATATAGTACAGACTCGAGATCCAGAGAACCTTAAGTGAAAAAAAGAAAAAAAAAAAAGAAAAATTGACACAAAAGTATGTGTGTCCCACGTCCTGTTTTAATTGTTAAAAATGTCTTTTAAAAATTATAAATAAGCCAGGTGTGGTGGTGCATGCTTGTAATCCCCGCGCTTGGAAGGCTGAGACAGGAGGATCGCGCAGGTTTGAAGCCAGCCTCAGCTACTTAGTGAGGCTCTCAGCAACTTAGTGATAACCCTATTTCTAAATAAAATATAAAATGGGTTTGGGAGTATAGCCCAGAGGTAGAAAGCCTCTGGGCTCCACCCTCAGTACCACAAAAAAAAATTATAAATAAACATTTCATATATAGTTTTTTTTTTTTTTTTTTTTTTTTTTGCTGGTCTGGGAATGGAACCCAGGGGCATTTGACCTCCGAGCTACACCCCTGCCCTATTTTTTATTCTTTATTTTGAAACCTGGTCCCACTGAGTTGCAGAGGGCCTCACTAAGTAGCTGAGGCTGTCCACGAACCGCGATCCTCCGGTCTCAGCCTCCCAAATGCTGGGATTACAAGTGTGTGCCACCACGCCCGGCTCATATATAGTTTAACAGCAGCAGTAACTTTTAAATTCTAGGATCACATACACTGGAACAAACTTTAGAAATTACTTGATCAATACCTCAAATTTAAAAGTATCTTGAAAAATTCCTTTGTAACCACTCACTCACATTTAAGTCGAGACACAAGCACACTTCTAAGGTACCACTGGAGCATCATCAGGATGCACTGGCTAATGCCATTGAGATGTTTTCCAGTTGGACAAGGATCTTCCTTATTAATGCCATTCTCTTCTGTAAGAACAATTCACTTGGGCTGGGATGTAGCTCAGTGACTGTTAAGATAAGCAGCCCAGTCATGTTAAAGATGGCGCCTCTCTGGCTTCTCTTCCAGATTGTGCTGACTTCCTCGTAGCCAGCCAAAGGGGGCCACGGGATGCCCAACAACCAGTCCTCTGATAACACACTCACTGGGGTATGAATCATGCAATAAGTAAATGCCCCGTACTTTGTGCGATCTTCCGCTGTGAGCAGAAGCCCCCTCCTCCCAGCTGCCTGATATAAAAGGGAGCTGGGCTGTCTTAATAAAGCGTTTGCTTGCTTGCTTGCTTATCTCCGACGGCTGGCCTTGGGTTTTTCCTGCGTCGGACTTCCACTTTCAGTGGCAAAGTGCTTGCCTGGCAAGTGCACTGCCTGGGTTCGATCCCCAGTCCAAAAAGACAAAACAACAACAACAAACAAACAAACAAACAAAAAACCCCCCAAAAACCAATTCACTATACTACCCAGACAAGCTACTAATGTGTGAGATGGGCTCATTGATTTCAGATATGAAGTTTGTCTCTTCTTGTACGTATATCCATGGGAAAAGTAGACTTATGTTACCTTGCAAACTCCATTCATCAAAACACAGATGATCCCCAACTTGAAATGGTTTAACTTATGAACTTTGAATTATAAGAGGGCAAAAGAGTGCCCATACAACCATTCTGTTTTCATGTTCAGTACCATATTTAACCGATGATGAGACGATATTCAATACTTTCTTATAAAAAGAGGCTTTGTGTTCGATGATTTTCCCCAACAGTAGGCTGATCTACATGCTCTGAGCACGTTTGAGGTGAGGCTTTGCCCTGGCGTTTGTTAGGTTAGTACACTAAATGACTTTTGACTATAACACTGTCAACTATGTGTTCATCAGGACACAACCCCATTATAAGATGAGCAGCGTATCTAATGCAGTGATTTCCATTTTATTCACTCTAGCATATTAGACTTATCACAGGGAAAGCATATGATATCTGATTAGATATTCAACTTTTGCTATGTAGTCTCATCATTTTTTTCTTTTATGCCGGCTTATCTACAATTTTATCCACTGTTCTTTGTCAAATTTTTTATTTTTATCATGATGGTTCTGCTTTTATAAATCTATGACCAGCTTGATGGTGAGTGTTGGTACTTGCTAGATACTAAACGACAGATGCTGCTCCTGAAACACAAGAAGCAGCCATTCTCTGCGGACACTTGCTGTCTAATAGACAGGAGATGTGCAAGAGTAGTCGAGACTTCCTAGATGCCCTTCCAGTTTTCTCCTTATTGATTTCCTTTCAGACTAAGATGGATCATCAAGTAACTGCTTCAATGAATAGCTTATATAGTAAGGAAGAACAGAAAGAACAAGCAATAAACCCAATTTGAGAACTACGAAGATGTCAACATTAAAAATAATGCTTTTATTTGACAATAACAAAATGAATTCTTCTCTAGAACCCAAGACTGTTTTTTTCCCCCCGGTACTGGAAACTGAACTCAAGGCCGTCTGCATACTAATCTTGTACTTTATTTATTGAGCTATTCTCCCAGCTTTCTGAGACTGACTTTTAAAATAATAATAAAAAAAGATAATACTAAGCATTGAACCTCTGGGCACAGTACCATAACTAAACCCCCAGCCTTATTTTATTTTTTTTGTTTTGAAACAGAGTCTAAGTTGCTGGAGCTGGTCTCCAACCTGGGATCCTCCTGTTCAGCCTCCTAAATACTGGGATTTCAGGCTTGTGCCACTATACCCAGCCTTGAGATTGATTTTTAACATTGGCTTGCTGTGCTTTTCAATGTAAAAATGTTCTGATTCCCAGGAAATCATTTTGTGGGATACATAAAATGACCGTGCCCAATTCTGAATTTATGTTAATAGCCAAGATAAGGAAGATCTCCCAAATGCCAATGGTCAGAACCAAGAGTTAAGCTGCATTAAAAAAGTGAGCTCAGGGGCATGGTGCTAGAGCACTTGCCTAGCATGCAGGAGGCCTTGGGTTTCATCTCCAGCACCAGAGCTGGGAGGGGAGAAATAAAACTAAGGTATCGGCTCTTCATTATGATTTATAGAAATAGAACTTTATTGACTGAAAAAGCAGAATATGTACTATAAAAACAAGGCTTATTGAAGTCACTCCATTTCATACACTGATGTTCATGTAAAAATAAAAACTTCCACCTATTTTTGATGTTAAAAACAAAATATTTCGCATGAAGTACTAACTTTTGATGAGGGTTCTCTTTTTTATCTCAGTAGTGCAGGCTTGAAGATGTATTAAGCAAGACACACATGTGTGGACGCCCTATATAGAAATGATAACACATGTCTAAGACATTTTCCTGAGAAGATGCAAGAGGTTTAAATAGTGCTCAGCCTAACTGCTGTACACAAGATTCCCAAATAGCAGAGTTTTTGTTTTGTTTTGTTTTGTTTTTCATGCAACAAACCTGGCTGGAGGATAGGACTGTGACTGTTGGAGTTGCATTGGCTGCCTCTCAGCTCCCTAAAGTTCTAAGAGTTTATTATTCTATAAATTCCTGCAGTGATTCTTCCCATAATTGCACCATTCCCTGGGAAAAAAAGGTGAACGGTTTAGGAAGTTGTCTTTATTATTTCAGGCCACTAATAGTCTATAGAAGAGTCCCTATTACTGAGTGCTGATCAGGAGCATCTAGCCATTAGCTAAGCAGGTAATCTAAAAATGCTGCGTGTTTTAAAAACTCCACCATACTCATGAGACATAAAGTCATCTCCATCACTGAGAGGACAGTCGGTACATACCGTGTCCCTTTCAAATGAAACATTTTTCATTAAGTTAAAGATCCAAGCCCCCACCCCCTAC
Source organism: Muscardinus avellanarius (assembly GCF_963383645.1). Lineage (NCBI taxonomy): Eukaryota > Metazoa > Chordata > Mammalia > Rodentia > Gliridae > Muscardinus > Muscardinus avellanarius. The sequence goes on along the minus strand of NC_137791.1, from coordinate 97,912,576 downwards.
ATTTTAGGAAGCAGTTCTAATGCTTTTAAGATACAATCTTTCTTGTTTTCTATTTCCATCTCCATATAGACTTGACTTCCCAGCCTTCTCCGCGTTCATTCCTGTCCTCTACCAGAGATTTCAAAGTGCTAGGGGGAAAAAAAAAAAAAGCAGAGTGGAAGAATGGATAATGAATGGAGGCTAAACAGAGAAGAATCCCGATTCATTTAATTAGCTGTAAGCCAGGAAGGGTGCAACATTATTTCTTTTTTGGTGGGCGACGGCTCCTCACATGTTTTTAAAAGCAGAAAAACATGTGAAGCTCAATGCAATCGAGAGCCCTCCATAAAAAGCATTCCAAAAGGGAAGAGAATCACAAGGTTTCCATTAAGTATATTATTTTAAAGTACACTTGAAAATTTAAATGCGTATAAATGTAGAGGTTTAAAAAACTTCAAAAGCCATAGACAAAGTTTAGGAAGCCGAAGGCTGTGACCCGCCCTTCTCATTTAATCCGCGTCTTATTTTGCATTCCTCACAGGTGAGCAGGCAGTGCCTAGAAGAGAAGCAAAAACACTCAGTGGTTTCTACTTTGACAACAGAAGCTCTATTGGCAACACGATATTGTTTACAGATATTTTCTTTTCTTTCTTTTTGGAACTGTAGATTGAACCCAGGGGTATTCTACCTCTGAGCTGCATCCCAGCCATTTCCTATTTTTTATTTTGAAACAAGGGTTTGCTAAGTTGCTGAGGCTGGCCTTGAACCTGAGATCCTCTCGTCTTAGCCTCCCAAGTACTGAAATTATAGGTTTGCAATGCCACACTCAATTAGAGAGATTTTTCTGTTCTAAAGTTCAGTAGCAGCCTGGGGCATGCTTGTAATTCCAGTACTTGGAACAGCTTCCACTAGTAATGAGGCTCTCATCAACCTAGTAAGATTCTATTTCCAAATAGCTGTTTGTGGTCCAGCCGCAGAGTGTATCTTTGGGTCCCTTGAATAAATCAGGCCTCCTCCTCTCCACTGGCCAGGCCTGGCCTGTAATCCCTTTCTTCGACCCTGCCGCACTGAGATTCAAGTCACACATCATCACCTCTTGCGAGAAGTCTTCTCTAGGACCCTTTCCTCTACCCCCTCCTCGACCTCAGCTTACACATCTGCTCCCCCTTGACAGCACTCGAATGTGAAGTGGCTTTGTGAATGGATTCCTGCCTCTAAGACATGAGCCACTGGCCCTTCACACGGCTGCTGTGCGAGCCCAGGGAGCAGCTGCGGCGGCTGCAAGTGGCTCAAAAGAACCCAGGAGACAGTTAACTTCCACCACCTTCTCCTAGACATGAAGTGCAGAGCAATGGAGACCATCAGAAAATAAAAAATGAACCAACCTTCCTTCCATCCTTCCTTCCTTCCTTCCTTCCTTCCTTCCTTCCTTCCTTCCTTCCTTTTTTGGTACTAGGAATTGAACCCAGGGCATTCTACCTCTGAACAAGCTACACCCCTAGCCCTTTTTATTTTGTGTTTTAGAAACAGGGTCTAAGTTGCCGAGAGTCGAGAGTCTCGCAGTGTTGCTAAGGCTATCCTTGACCCCGGGATTCTCCTGTGATTTGGCCTCTTTTTTTGTGTGTGTGTGGGTCTGGAGATGGAACCCAGGGGCATTCGACCTCTGAGCTGCATATACCCCTTGATCTATTTTTTAATCTTTTTATTTTGAAACAGGGTCTCACTGCCTCACTAAATGGCTGAGGCTGTCCACGAACCACGATCCTCCAGTCTCAGCCTCCCAAATGCTGGGATTACAAGCGTGTGCCACCAGGCCCAGCCGATTCGGCCTCTTTTTTTTTTTTTTTTTTTGGTGGTACTGGGGATGAAACCCTTCTACCTCCAGGCTACACTCCCAGACCTATTTTATATTTTTATTTGGAAACAGGGTCTCTTAAGCCAGAGAGGCTGGCTTCAAACCTGCGCAATCCTCCTGTCTCCGCCTCCCAAGTGTGGGGATTACAAGCGTGCGCCACCACACCGGGTGAGCATCAACATACCTGGCTCAAAATGATTTCAGTTTTATGTTTGTAATTATTCTGGAATCTAAAGTTGGGTAATAGCAAAAGAAAAGTCCTGAAATCGAAGAGGAAGAGGAGGGAGCAGTCGACAGAAATGTTTCCTTTGTTTATGTTGCTTTTTAAAATCTTTTCCCTACAGAGACCAGAATCTGTTTTCAATTGCTCCTCAGAAAGCTGACCTTAAAACATGGCTTTGCAAGCATGGGCTTAAGTTGGAGTTTTCTATAAATATGGGATTAATGACTCTGCTGCTGTAATGGAAAAAGTAAGGGTTTGGAAACAAACAAGCTGAGGTTAGAGTCCCCGGTCCACCTGCTGCTCGCTAGGTCACCTCTGGAAGTCTCGGCACCTCTTTGTTATATGTCTCTGCATCTCTCGGGGTCACCTGTGCATCATCAGGAAGAGACAGTATTTAAGGTCCTGTCTGCCATTACAAGACCAGGAAAGATGGCTTCCAAAGGCACAGGACTCGAAAGAGACCCTGGGCGCCCTGGCTGCCAGTCCCTGTGCTTTCTAGGTCATGCAGAGTTCATGCTGGTAACTTCAGTCCTCCTGTTTCTATTCCCCAGAGGGAACCACAATAATATATACTATTATATATTACACATATACTGATATCTTAAAAGCTCAGAGAACCCCTGCAATATAAAAAAAGACTTTCAATTTTATGTAACACTATGATGGCAGAAGCCAGATATGTTCGTTAAAATATTCTTTAGAGCTGGGTATGGCGATGCATGCCTGTAATACCAGTCAGTACTTGGGAGGCTGAGACACAGGATCACAGGTTTCAGAGTAACCTCAGCAACTTAACCAGACACTCACAACCTAGGGAGACCCTATTAAAAATTTAAATAAAAACATGGTGGCGCATGCTTGTAATCCTAGCATTCGGGAGGCTGAGACCGGAGGATCACAGTTTGCAGACAGCCTCAGCTACTTAGTGAAGCACTCTGTAACTTAATGAGACCCTGTTTCAAAATAAAGAATAATCGTGGTGGCGCACGCTTGCAATCCCAGCACTCGGGAGGCTGAGACCGGAGGATCGTGGTTTGCGGACAGCCTCAGCTACTTAGTGAGGCCCTCTGCAACTCAGTGAGACCTGGTTTCAAAGTAAAGAATAAAAAATAGGGCAGAGGGTGTAGCTCGGAGGTCGAATGCCCCTGGGTTCCATTCCCAAACCCACCCAAAACAAACAAAAAAAATCAAAATAAAGAATAAAACAGGGCAAGGGGTGTAGCTTGGAGATCGAATGCCCCAGGGTTCCTTCCCCAGACCTGAAAAAAAAAAAAAAAAAAAAAAAGAATACCCCTGTGCTCAATCCACAGTATCAAACCAAACCAAACCAGACAAAAAACAAAAACAAAAACCAAACCTTAAAACTCAAGAGTTGAAGAGGCTTTTAAACAAGTGTGTGTGTGTGTGTGTGTGTGTGTGTGTGTGTGTGTGTATGTGTTACTGGGGGTTGAACTCAGGGGCATTGTACCTTTGAGCTATACCCCAGCCCATTTTATTTTTTTGAAACAGGGTCTAAGTTGCTGAGGTCCTCGCTAAATTGCTGAGGCTAGTCTTCAACCTGAGATCCTCCTGTTTTCAGCCTCCCGAGTACTGGGATTACAGGGTTGGGACACCCAACCTGGCTACAAATGAATTTTTAAAATATGTTTAAGGCTGGGCATGGTGGCGCACGCTTGTAATCCCAGTGCTTGGGAGGCTGAGGCAGGAGGATCGCACAGGTTCGAAGCCAGCCTCAGCTACTGAGTGAGGCTCTCAGCAACTTAGTGAGACCCTGTTCCCAAATAAAGTATAAAAAAGGTCTGAGAGTATAGCCCGGAGGTAGAAAAGTCCTTCAGTTCCACCCCCAGTACCACACACAAAAAATATGTTTAGTAAATAGTGAGTGATCTTTCATTTAATTTCTTGTCATTCTTCTCTTTTTTTTGTGATATTAGGGATTGAACCCAGGGGCATTCTACCTCCAAGCTATACCTCAAGACCTATTTCCTTTCTTTTCTTTTCTTTTCTTTTCCTTTCTTTTCTTTTCTTTTCTTTTATTTCTACCGAGGATTGAATCTAGAGACATTCTACCTCCAAGTTAAGCCTCCAGCTTAACTATTTATTTATTTATTTATTTATTTATTTATTTATTTATTTTGGTGGTACTGGGGTGGAACTCAGAGACTTTCTACCTCCGGGCTATACTCCCAGACCTATTTTATACTTTATTTGGAAACAGGGTCTCACTACGTTGCTGAGAGCCTCACTCAGCAGCTGAGGCTGGCTTCGAACCTATGTGCTCCTCCTGTCTCAGCCTCCCAAGCGCGGGATTACAAGCATGCACCACCACGGCCGGCTTCCCCCAGCTTAATTTTATTTCTTTATTGGGAAACAAGGTCTCACTAGGTTTCTGAGCCTTACTACATTGCCAAGGCTAGCTTTGAACCCACAATTCTCCTATCTCAGCCTCCCAAGTACTAGAATTACAAGCATGCACCACCACACCTGGCTTCTTCTTTATTTTCAAACAGGGTCTCAGTAAGTTGCAGAGGGCTTCACTAAGTAGCTCTGGCTGGCCTTGAACTTCCTATCTCAGCCTCTGAAGTGATGGGATTACAAGTGTGTGTCACTACACCTGGTTTTTAAAATTATTTTCATTACAATCTCTCAACCAAGGTGATTACAAACCTGTTATGCTCTGGACCAAAACCAGCCCCGCGGAGCTGATCTTCAAAGGAATGGAATTTACTCTGGCACACTCTGATGTATGAGGCCTTTCCCAGGCCAAATCCCAAGATGCCAGCAACTGTAAAAGCAAAAACATAGATAATTGAAAGGTTCAGAATCTTCTCCACTAATTATCTCCCAGAACATTCTTAAGACTAGTCATTCTTATATTAAAAATACCATGTTATCATGAAAAAATACCCTGAGGACATAGCTCCTGTTAAGCAGGACTGGAGACTGAGGGCTTTCTGCTCTCTGCTCTGAACTGGGAGCAGGACCAAGACAGAGTGAGCACAGTTGCTGTGTCAGCCATGGGCAGAGAGGGGCCTGCTGTCAGAACCAACGGCGAGGCCAGCGGAGGAGGAGGAGGAGGCAGGTATGCGCTGTGGCTATGGGAGGCCTCTAAGTCACAGGTAGAAACCTCTTTTATTTTCCTTAAGGACTTGAAATAGTTAGGGACTTTGGTCTGTCCTGCCTCTTGAAGAGAAATCCCGAGGGAGAAGGAGACTCCTACCGGAGAATTTATGAGCATGCTCCTCCAGCAGGGATGAGATTTGAGACTATAAACTGACTGTAAATAAAGGCCTATGTATAGCAAGTAGAGAAAGATGAAACCCCAAGTTTATAGCCGATTCATTACAAAAACGTCCCTGGGTTTGAAAAAATACTCATTTTTATGTCTATTACAGATAATTCTTTCAAAAGATCGGCCAAGCCAGAAGAAGCAAATAAGAAACCCTAGCGGATCTATTGTTCAGAGGCTCCACTGTTAAAGATGGCCCTCTAAGTTTAGTTAAAGATGGCCGTCCATAAACATGGGTCACATATCCTCAGACTCAACCAACTACAGATCAAAATATCAGAAAAACTGGGGTCGGTACTGAATGTGTACAAGACTTTGGTTCTTTTATTATTCCCTAAATTACAGAGTATAACCGTTACTTACACAGCACTTCCATTGTACTGGGTATTATAAGTCATCCAGAGATGGCTTAAAGTATATAGGAGATTATATACAAGGGGTATGACATTTTATGTAAGAGATCTGAGCACTTGTGGATCTTGGTATCTTTGAGGGGTCCTGGACCCCTAGATAGGAAGACAACTGACTATGTCTTTCTAGTCCTTCTCTGTGCAGGCTGTAGAGAGGACTATCTAAGGAGAAATCACTACTGCTAAGCTGTTCAATAAACCAGGAAATACAGAATGGCAGGAAATGGAAGACCCTTCAGAGAGTCAACATGGGCCCGTTAGTTAAGCTGGACAGTCATCTCTGTACTTGCTATAGATGTCTATTTTCAAGATGAATCTCTTTTTACTTCCTATGACTTACGTGCAACTTTAGGCAATGATCCAAATCTTGGATTAGAGGCTAAATAACCTAAGGAATGATACACAAATATGTTAATGTTTCATTTTATAACATCTAATTTTTTTAATTTTTAAAAACCTACTTTATTTTTATTGGTCCATTGTAACTTATTTAAATTTATAGAATTTCTTAAATGTCTACAAATTCTTAATCTGAAGAAATAATTTTATAATAGTTATGGTTCAATTCTTGGTTGAATTTAACTCTCAAATTTGAGGCAAAGTGCAAGTAACAGATTTAACATATAGAAAAAGAATATAAAACAGAGGCTGATTTAAAGTGACCTCAAAAAATTACTAATCACTCTTTTTTATTTATTTCTTTTTGTGGCACTGAGGATTGAATCCAGGGGTGCTTTACTACTGAGCTACATCCCTGGCCGTGTGTGTGTGTGTGTGTGTGTGTGTGTGTGTGTTACTGGGGATGGAACTCAGGGGCATTCTACCTCCGAGCTACACCCACAGCTCTATTTTTTTTTTGAAACAGGGTCTCACTGAGTTGCAAAGGGCCTCACTAAATAGCTGAGGCTGTCTACAAACCGCGATCCTCCAGTCTCAGCCTCCTGAATGCTGTGATTACAAGCGTGCACTGGGTAATTTTTTAAAATTTTGAGACAGGGTCTCATTAAGTTACCATGTCCTAGCTTCAAACTTGTAATCCTCCTGCCTCAGCCTCCTGAGAAGCTGGAATTATAGGCATGAGACATCACTCTCAATTTAATGACTCTTTTGGTGACAATGGGCTAGATTATCCATCTGAAGGTTAGCTGATCAAAAATTTTAATTCTACCTTCAACTTTAATTTCTCTTTGTCAGATAACCTAATGTATTCACTCACTCCAGAGAATAAGACCTCTTACTGTGAGACAGGGACTTAGGCTGAAAATAGACAAAAGCCTACATAAAGAATCTTTTGGCCGGACGTGGTGGTGCACACTTGTAATCCCACTGTTTGGGAGGCTGAGACTGGAGGATCATGGTTTGCAGACAGCCTCAGCTACTTAGTGAGGCCCTATGCAACTCAGTGAGATCCTGTTTCAAAAATAAAAAGACTGGAAAAAATATAAGGCAGGGGTTGTACCTCGGAGGTAGAATGCCCCTGTGTTCCTCACCAGTACCCCCCCCCAAAAAAAATCTTTCGGCTGGGCATGGTGGCTCACACAGGTAATCCCAGTAACGAGACAGGAGGATTGGGGTTTGCAGCCAGCCTCAGCTACTTAGTGAGGCCTTTCGTGCAATAGACTGAGACCCTGTTTCAAAATAAAGAATAAAAACTCTGGCTGGGAAAGTAGCTCAGAGATAGAATGCCCCTGGGTTCAGCTCCCAGCACCACATACACAAAAAGAAATCCTTAGTACCCAGTGTGGTGTGATATGCTTGTAATCCCAGCACTTGGGAGGCTGAAACAGGAGGATCACAGGTTCAAAGCCAGAACATACCAATTTAGCAAGACACTGTTTCAAAATAAAAAATAAAGCAGGGCTAGGGGTGTAGCTCAGAGGCTGAATTCCTGAGTTCAATACCCAGTAAAGCACACACACACACACACACACACACACACACACACACACACACACTCCTTCAAAAAATAAATGCCCAGCGTCAAAAGCTGCAAAAAAGATCGCAGAAAACTGGGCTCTCTGAAGTTAAACAATTTATTACACAGGGAATCTTACCTTGGTGAACTAGTCCCTGGGTGACAAGCATGCTCACAAGAGAGAAAGGCAGAGCTGAAAAGCAAAAATGCTCTTCAATATTGGCATCTTAAAACAAGCACCTCACCTAGACGTCAGTGAGGATTACTCTGAGCTTTTTCTTTTACCTTCCTTGACAGTGAGTTTTAATCATTTGTTATTTTACTTATTCGACAAATATTTGCTAAGTGATACAGGGAGAAATCCTCGTGGGGTTTTCCCTAGTCAGTCAACCGGATACGCAGCATTAGTCTGACCAAATCTAAACCCTGTTCTAAATCTGAGCGGTCCCCCAAAGGGCCATGCATTGAAGGCCTGGTCCCCAGCTGGTGGCGCTGTTGGGAGGTGGTGGGGACTTGAGGGGATGGGCCACTAAGGATGGGTCCTGGAAGGGTTATTATCTTGTCTTTGGCCATTCTTTCTCTTTCTCTCTGTCCTTCTCAGCCATGAGGGGCGCAGCTATGTTTTGCCCTGCCCTCTCCACCAAGACACTTGGCCTCACCACAGGCCCAGAAACACTGGAACCAAGTGACCGTGGGCTGACACCTACGAAACCATGAGCCAACACGAACCTTTCCTCCTCTAAGCAGATCTATCACAGGTATTTTGTCACAGTGACAGCAATTTGACCAGTACATTTGGCATTTACATTTACTGAATGCTCCACAGGTACATGATTGTAATCATTACATCCCATGTGGGCATCTTAGTGTGTATGTGTCCTGAGCTGTTGGATTTTGGGGTTGCTTTTAGCTATATATTTTGATACTTTCCATCCTTCATAAATGTTAGAAAGAACAGGGCGTGGTGGCACATGCTTGTAACCCCAGCATTTGGGAGGCTGAGACAGGAGGATCACAGTTTCCAGACAGCCTCAGCTACTTAGTGTGGCCCTCTGCAATTTAGTGAGACCCTGTTTCAAAATGAAGAATAAAAATAGGGCTGGGAGTGAGCTTAGAGGTAGAATGCCCCGGGGTTCCATCCCCAGTACCGCAAATAAATAAATAAATAAAATGTTAGAAAGCAGATTAATAAATTCCTGTATAGCCTTCATGTAGATCCATTAATTGTGAGTAGTGTTTTACCATATTTATTTCTCCATGTTTTCCCCTTTTCTTTTTTTCTTTTTTTCTGAAACATTTGAAAATTTCAAGCTTCATGACTTTCTTTCTTTTTTTTTTTTTTTTTGGTGGTACTGGGGTTCCTGGAAGCCCTTCTTCCTCCAGGCTACACTCCCAGACCTATTTTATATTTTTGAAACAGGGTCTCTTACGCCAGCACAGCTGGATTCGAACCTGCGCGATCCTCCTGTCTCCGCCTCCCAAGCGCGGGGATTACAAGCGTGCGCCACCACGCCCGGCTCTTTTTTTTTTTTTTTTTTTGTGTTACTGGGGATGGAACCCAGGGGCTTTCTACTTCTAAGCTACATCCCCATCCCTATTTTTTATTTATTTTGAAACAGGGACTCACTGAGTTGCAAGGGGCCTCACTAAGTAGCTGAGGCTGTCCAAGAACCATGACCCTCCTGTCTCAGCCTCCCAAATGGTGGGATTACAAGTGTGTGCCACCATGCCTGGCTATGACTTTTTATCACTAAGTATTTCAGCAAGAATCTTCTACCCATAAGAATATTCCCTTACATAATCACAATACCACTAGCATACTCAAGAATAATTATATTATGTAATCTATATTAAAATTTCTCCAAATGATCCTCTAATGTCTTTCATAGTTGCGGGTTTTTTTTTCCTATCCAGAAAATCAAGGACCATGTTTTATATTTACTCTCTGATGTGCTTTAATCTAGGATAGTTCCTTGCCTTTTTTCTTTTTTCTTTCTTTTTTCCCCCTCTGTCCTTTGTTCTTCATGACTGTTTGCCCTGCATTTGGTTATCTGCCGAAAGATCCAAATTGGAGATTACAAAATGGCTACGCTCATGTTAAACATGTGCAGTGTTCAGCTGTGATTTTTTAATCAGGCGATTTAGTCTGGCGAAGGCAGTTTCTGGTTCATTAAAATGTGTTGGATGGCTTCTCCCCAAAGCATAGAGCAGCAATAAACATCTTGATCTTCCTGGCAACCAGGAAAATCCAAATAGTAACCAATTTCTTTATCCATAACTAGCTGCCTAATGATGGGTAACATGGGTCATACTGAAATGTGAGTCTACCAGGGGTCAGTTCAATTATATGCTTATAGGTTGTCAGAAAGGATATGAACTTTTTGAAGCTCAATCAGTAATCATGGTAATGCATGATGAATATTGTCAAGTACAAATTCTCCCTGTATCAGCAAGTTGCACACTATTTGAGCTCTATCGGTAAGCTCCATTATGCCCTTCTCAAATGGTGAATCATGAGGTTTTTGAACTGGAAGGGACTTTATTGTACAGCCTGAATTCACACCCTTGTCTTATGTAAAGCAGACCCAGAAAGAGGAGGCAACTCAGCCAAAAAGGTTATTCAGAGACAATGTCAGAGAGGTATTAATGGGATGCTGACATTTTTTCTTTTATCCAATAAACGAGGCACTTTCTATGTGTGAAGCATTGTTCAAGGCTCTGGGATAAAGTCCCAGATGAACTTGACATGATTCTGAGCTCTATGAAGGCTCTTGGAGCATTTTTTTTTTTTTTTTTTTTGTGGTACTGGGGTTCCTGGAAGCCCTTCTACCTCCGGGCTACACTCCCAGACCTATTTTATATTTTTGAAACAGGGTCTCTTACGCCAGAGCGGCTGGCTTTGAACCTGCGTGATCCTCCTGTCTCTGCCTCCCAAGCACGGGGATTACAAGCGTGCGCCACCACGCCCGGCTCTTGGAGCATTTAGAATGGCCAACTTTTGGTAGCCAAAATTTTTTAAATAATAGTTTTAGTACATACTTTTGCTCACATGAAGGGAAGAGCTACATAAGCCGTGCTTTTTACTGAGAGGAAAAGCACTCCATAATTAGATATTATCTCTGCCCTAAAAGGTCTTAGAATGGACTTAAACTCTAAACATCCCTGAATATAAGTTCTTTAGAGATTTATGCAAAACCTGCTAAAAAATAATCATTGCAATTTCTTTTCTTTTGTGATACTGGAGATTGAACCCAGAGGCATCCTACCACTAAGCTACACTCCTGGGTCGTGCACGCTCTCTCTAAATACATATATATATAATATAAATATAAAATATAAATATTACATAATGTATAAGTATATTATATATATTATATATATGTATGTATTTTGAAACAGGGTCTCACTTGGTTGCTGAGTCTCTCTATGTTGCTGAGGCTGTCTTTGAACCTGTGATCCTCAGCCTCCCAAGTACTGGGATCACTGGTCCGCAGCCGCATGCCCAGTTCGTCACTACAATTCTAATAGGGTACAGAGGCCGTTTACTCCAGTACATATAGTGTTAATGAAGATCAAGAGGGGTGGGTGCAATTACCTCTCTTCCAGAAACTTTCTTCTTGACATTCTCGGATAATCTTGGCAATCTCCCCTCTGTGGATGTGCACTTTTGACTTTGGACAGAACAACAGGCTCTGTAAGGAAAGTTACACAGTGGGTTAACCGAGATAATCTGAAAAGTACCTGCTCTGCCCTCTCGGGAGGAGGATGGGGACGCTTCTTCTCTTGATGCTTGGATTGAGTCCTTTGCTGGCTGCACAGAGTAATGGCCAGTTTCCATGCACTTTCCTGCTAGACTCTCTCGATGGACTTAGGCGCAGAAAGACTCCCAGGAGGAGAGACCATGTGATTCGCTCCCGGAGCGCCTAGCAGTCTGGTCAGGTGAGGGCTGCTGAGGACCTCTGTTCCTCACCAGCTGACCTCCGTCCACAGTTCACTACCCCTGCCCGGGCTCAGCATGCTGGTTTTGACGCAGTTCTTTTTCAGACTTTGTAGTAAATACCAATGTGGATGACAGATACCATTTCTTGAGCACCTTCTCACGAGCCAGACACTGTCCCCACCACATCGCGTGCATGATGTCATATATATATATATATGTGTGTGTGTGTGTGTGTGTGTGTGTGTGTGTGTGTGTGTGTGTGTGTAATATACTCCCAGGCTGGGCCAAAAATTACATTTATGTACATATGTGTGTGTATATATATAATATATATAATATATATTATATATATAATATATTTTTATACTGGGGATTGAATCCAGGGGCATTTTACCTCTGAATTACACCCTCAGCCCTTTTTAATCTTGAAACAGGTCCTTGCTAAGTTGCTCAAGGTCTCATGCCACACCTTCTTCCCGGTCTAAAACTGAGCAAGGCTCATTTTAGCAGGATGCTGCACGGCAGATATTCCCAGGAACCGGTGCGCGGCATCTCCTTCTGGGAAACAGTATTAGGCATGGGGATTTGGGGATTTCTTGAAATTGGCCTTGTTAACAAAAAGGTACTTTAGACTTATGTTATTAATGGCCCCAAATTGTCCAAATGACGGACCTAACAAAAAATTCTACAAAGACTCAGACAATTACAATCAGAACAAGCCTTAAAGGCAACTAATCCTCCCCAGGTGTTTCCCAAGCTAATATTAACAAAAAACATAAAACAAAGCCATGCATGTTGTTCCCACCGTCATGAGTTCTGGGAGGCCAGCATATGTAATCAAAGGTAAGCTATGGTACCCACCTAGATACAAAGTGCCTACTGACCTCCCCGTAACCCTAACCCCTTGGCCGCACACTGGGTACGCGGACAGCAGCAGAATAGTCATGATTGGAGTTAATAATAGATGGGTACCCAGGCAGCCTTGGAATGTGGGAAAGTATATAACATTCCTCTTCTCAGTGGTGCCTATTAACTAAAAACCAAAAGCGTGTATTAATCAGATAATTCAATGCTTATTATAGAATATTGTTATGATATTACATTAGTAGTTAATAATAAATTTCTGATCTTTTTCTTGGTTGCTTGTAAGAGGAAATGTTCCCTTAAGAAAAGAAACTGGCCATCTGCTACCTGGTCTTGATGTATTCATTCTTTGTATATTTACCGGCATATTAATTCTGAAAAAAAAAATTGTGAGAGTAGAATGTAGCCAAAAAAGAAAGTATACAATGCTTGCCAAAACTGAAAGTAAAGAGGGCAGAGATCAGCTTCACCCTCCATTGAGTCTGTGTGCTGTTTCTCTGCCGAACTTTGCTGACTCCTCACTCCACACGGACCCCCGACTCCTGCTAGGGCTGGACCCTGGCAGTCTCGCTAAGTTGTTGGCCTGGAACCTACGACCTTCCTGTGTCAGCCTCCCAGGTGCTGGGATTACGGGCATGTGCATGGTGCCATATTAATGGGGTGGAGCGGCCTTCGGTGAGCACTGCCACAGTGCTCTCTAGCCAATGCGTGCTGTCTTCCTCTTTCTTCTCTCTCTCTCTGTGACTCCCCTCCCAACAGTCAAAAGGATGCAGTGGGCGTTAGCGTGCGTGACAACATCCAGTAATCACGGTAATGCACAGCAGGAGAAGTGTCGTTACCCCTCTCCACTTAGCTTGGTTCCTTGGCACAAGTGCTCCTCAGCAAGCTTTTTACACCCAGTGTGAATACAGAGACTCCCAGACTTATTGATGGTTCAGATTTTTTGATTTCATGATAGTGTGACAATAATATAAATTCAGTAGAAACCATACTTGGCATTTTGAATTTTGATTATATCCTGGGCTAGCAATATGTAGTACAATATCTCCTTTCTTTCTTTCTTTCTTTCTTTCTTTCTTGTATTGGGGATTGAAACCAAAGGCATTCTACCTCTGAGCTAGACTTCCAGCCTTTTTTTAAAATTTTGAAACGTGGTCTCACTAGGTTGCTGGGAGTCTTGCTACGATGATGAGGCTGACCTCAGATCTGCATACCTCCTGTCTCAGCATCGCAATTACTGGGATTAGAGGCATGTCCCACCATGCCTCAGTATATTTTTTATGGTACTAGACAGCAGCACTGAGCTATGCAATTGTGAGGGTAAAGAGACAGCGCTCTACAGTGTGCTCTGCTGAGCTAGAATGTTTGGTAGATTAAATGCATTAAAAGCAAATTCAACTTATAGTATTTTAAATTTCTGATGGGTGTATTGGGATGTAAGATCACTGTAAGTCAAGGAGTACCTGTCTTTGTTCTTGTCCTGGTGATGGCTGCAGTAGAAATAAGAAAAATCTCCTGAAAATACCCATGTATGTATACACATCGGTCACACTTGCTGAGTCGTGCAGTCAAGGCCAGAGTCCTGCAGAGCCTCCTGAAGGGAGCTCTGGGGCTCCCTTCCTGCACAGCCATAAATGTTTGATGGCTCTACATTTCACAGAGGCAGCTCAGGTGTCCAAATTCTTCTGCTTGTGACCTCTTACCATTCGTCTCTTTTCCTCTCCTGCACCACCACCACGCCTCCTCCTCCTTCTCCTTCTGGTATTGGGGATTGAACCCAGAGGGCATTCGATCTCCAAGCTACACCACCAGCCCTTTGTAAATTAAATTTGAAACAAGGTCTTGCTGAGTTGCTAAGGGTCTCACTAAATTGCCCAGACTAGTCTCGAACCTGTGATCCTCCTGTCTCAGCCTCCCAAGTCCTGGGATTACAGGTGTGTGTCACCACACTCCGTGTACACTTTACTTTTTGTGTGTGGGTGTAGCACTGGGGATTGAACCCAGGAGTGTTCTATCTCTGAGCTACACCCCCAGACCTATATTATTTTTATTCTGAAATAGGGTCTCACTAGGTTGATGAGAATCTTATTACTTGCTGAGGCTGTCCTTGAACCTGCAATCCTCCCGTTTCAGCCTCCCAAGTACTGGAACTACGAGCCTGTGCCACCATGCCTGGCTTACACTTTATTGCTTAAACGTTACCTTTTCCATAAACAATTTTAGCTTGAAAAGGTCACCCCAGAAAACATAAACTCCACTTACCCATCAAATACTTATCAAATACTTGCTCTCTTTTCTTTTAACTTATTATTTTTTGTAGTACTGAGGACTAAATCCAGGGGTGCTTCATGTTAACATTTGGGTATTCAACCTGATGGCTAATTAGTAATGAAGGATTCTGCTCTCCTAAAAGCAGCACCCTTAGTCAAAAAATTGTGAAAATAGACCAAATGTACCATTTCATTAGAGACAATCAAGAGTTTTGCTCTGGCTCCAGGAAATCTAGTCACTGATAGCTTTGGTAAAAGTTAACTAACAGCAAAGAGTCAAGGAAGTTTTTTTTTTTTGTGTGTGTGTGGTACTGGGGGTGGAACCCAGGGGCATTCTACCTCCAAGCTACATCCCCAGCCCTATTTTTTTTATTCTATATTCTTTTTTTAATTTTTATTTATTTTATTTGGAAACAGGGTTTCTTAAGCCAGCGAGGCTGGCTTTGAACCTGCACAATCCTCCTGTCTCCACCTCCCAAGTGCAGGGATTAAAAGCGTGCGCCACCACGCCCGGCTTATTCTTTATTTTGAAATAAGGTCTCACTGAGTTGCAAAGAACCTCTCTATGAAGCTGAGAAGCTGAGGCTGTTCGCAAACCACGATCCTCCTGTCTCAGCCTCCCAAATGCTGGGATTACAAGCGTGTGCCACCATGCCCGGCTCTCAAGAAAGGTTTTTGTAAATAAAAATTTAAAAAGCCTTTCTTGTTTTTAAGGCAGCCAAAACAAAAATAAAACCCACCACATTTTCTTCCTCTCCCACCAACAAGGTTTCCTGCCCCATCCAACAAAGTGCTGGACTACAAAAAAATAAGCAAGATGACCACTCAAGAATAAGGTTTAATCAAAGTTCTGTACAATACGACTCTTCAGGACTCCCTCCAAATTAAAACTATACCTGCTTGCCCAGTGGTGGCAAGTGGGGCGCTTTCTCTTGGTCCCCATGCGTGGACACTGAAGCCATGGTGGCTTTGTCCTGCCTTTCTTCTTGTTGAGCGCTCTGTGGGCTCCTTCACCAGCTGTCTATGGAACAAAGAAGAGAATCACCTAACTGTCCAGATATCAAGCTTAAAGTCACCCGTAGTCTCAGTGGCAGTTCTGTAAAAAACTTTTTACTTTATCAATAGTTTTAATCTTCAGCCACCTACCAACTCAATTTCTTTCTTTTTTGGTGGTACTGGGGGTGGAACCCAGAGGCTTTCTACCTCCGGGCTATACTCCCAGACCTATTTTATATTTTATTTGGAAACAGGGTCTCACTAAGTTGCTGAGAGCCTCACTAACTAGCTGAGGCTGGCTTCAAACCTGTGCGATCCTCCTGTCTCAGCCTCCCAAGCGCGGGGATTACAAGCGTGCGCCACCACGCCCGGCTTACCAACTCAATTTCTAATGCCACCCCCCACTACACACACACACACACACACACACACACACACTCACACTCATGTTACCTCACTAGCATGTGACAGATGAAATGCCACCCTGGTGGTTGAATGCTTTACTTCCTGCAAACTGTGTTCTAAGATATAGTTTCAGTTCACTACAAAGTCATTCACTACAAAATACCAGGTGTCTATTATGCACTAAGCCTGAGAATACAAAGAATGATAAGATAAAATCACTGATAGACAAATCAACAATCGCGCAAGGTGAAAAGGTTTCTCCTAGAGACTAGTACAAGGTGCTAAGGAAGGAGGAAGGACACATGTTCTGTCTGTCAGGGCTGAAGACACAACAAACTGAAGACTCCTGAGCTTTCGAGAGGATGTGTAGAGGGAGACGGCCTGGGAGCGGGACAGGAGTTCCAGTTTCGTCTAGGCAAGGAGCTGCAGAAATCAGAGACAAGACCCTGTCGGATCAATGCAGATGACGTATTTGGGCTTAAAAATGTTGGCTTTGGGTGCCTGTGGGTGCACACGGCGATGAGAGCTAAAGCAAGGGACTGAATAAAGTTGTCTAAAAGAGGTATTGAAGAATGGGAAGACTGAGCCCAGGGGATACTGACAAGAAAACTAAACAAACAAACAAAAAAAAAAAGAAAAAGAAAAAGAAAAAGGGAAATAAAAAAAAGGGGGGGAGGGAGGGGAGAAGAAAGGGAGGGAAAACAGTGTCAAGAAAATGACCATGACGTGGAGAGCAGGAAATTTCTAAAGGATGGGATGACTGATCAACCGTGATCACTTAGCTCCTGCAAGCAGGCCCTGGGTTTGGCAAAGGTGGACACACTGCAGGCAGATCATGGCCTCCCGCCTCTCCCACTGGCCACTGCACTCTGCAGCCCCAGGCTCCATGGCTACTACTGACTTCCCTTATCAGTACAATTCCCTCATCAGTACAATTCTGCTTCCTTCATTAATGACTGAACCGCAAGGCGTAGGAGCTGAGGGGGCCTTACTTGTACCAAATTTCCCCTTCGGTGCCCCTTGTTTCTGTGGAGGCGGCTGGTGCCCTGCAGTGGGAGGACGTGGAGCCAGAAATGCCTGGATGCTCTTCTTTGCTAGCCTGTGCCTTGAGCAGTGACTTACTGTGTCTGTGCCTCTGCTCTCTCACCTGTTCAGTGGGCCTAATGAGCACAGCAACCTTAATGGGCTGTTGTTGCAAAGATGAAGGATGCGGATGAGGCCCTTAGGAAAGCCCCAGCTCAGGACCCAGGACAGAGCAAGGGTGCGAGGAGAAGGGGGCTTATCAGAGTGGCCCTGGGCACCTTATGTCCTACAGACCCCAGGAAGTCTTTGCTGCTGACCTAAGTCCAAATTAGATTATTCCTGCTGAGTCAGGCACTGGGCCCTTGCTGGGAACCAGGAAGCAAGGGTGTCCTGCGCCACTTCAGCTTTGGCAGGTGGTCCCCTCTGCACCCACTTTATCTTGGGTCCACATGTGAGCAAGCTTTCTGAGGGGCCTCGCCTTCCCAGTGCAGTTCCCATCGCCCACTCCCAGACCTGGTGGGCTTCTTCATGATGGGGAGGGGGAGCAGGGATGCTGATGAGAGTGGGCAGGGGCGGCAGGATTGGGGTGCGTGGTAAGATGGATAAAGGGAGAGGTCATTGCACTTTCTGATGGGGGATACTCAGAATCAGCAGCGTGCTGCGATCTGCCTCCAGCTCAGCCGAGGCCACCTCCACAACCCCAAGCCCGCTGGGTCGGCGGCGCAGGGGGCAGGGACCGGAGGCGGGACGCGGGTGGGGGTGGAAGTTGGGAAGCAGCCACGTCCCCAGCCGCGCCGCCTTCAAAGGGCTCCCGCGTCCGCAGTGCAGTTCCCTAGGACCCAGGGAGGAAAGCGGACACCCTCCCGCGGGGGCTCACCTGGGTCTCCTCGGGCCGCGTCCCGCCGAGCTCCTCCCCGCGCCCCCGGCCCGCACCTTGGCGCTCGCGGAGCTCCCGCGTCTCCCTCCTTCTTCTCCTTCCTTCTCTCGCTCCGCCCCTCACCCCGCGGCTTATCACGACGAGCTCAAGTCGCAGCGTCAAGAGCATCCCCGCCCCCACTTGGCCTCCTTTCTCCGTGGGTGGCAATGTAGAGAGGCGGGACCCCAGCTCTCGGCGGAACCCCTCATTTCTCCCAAGCCTTGGCCCGCACCTGGACGATTCCACCCCCTGCGTGTCTGTCTGTCGCTTCTACCCTTCCTTTCCTTGTCTGGTTCTTTCTTTTTAGTGCTGGGGATTGAACCCAGAGGCACTCTACCTTTGAGCTAGATTCCCCTAGATTGAGCTAGGTCTGCTGTCTATTTGTTTATGGTATTTGGGATGGAACCCAGGGACAGTCTATCTCCGGGCTACACCCCCAGCACTACTGTATTTTGGGGGGGGGAGGGTACTGGGGATGGAACCCGAGGGCATTCTACCAATGAACTACACCCCAGCCCTATTTTTTTCTTTATTTTTCTTTTCTTTTCTTTTATTGTGGTACTGGAACCCAGGGGCTTTCTAACTCTGAGCTACACTCCCAGACCTATTTTATATTTTATTTGGAAGCTGAGAGCCTCACTAAGCAGCTGAGGCTGGTTTCAAACCTGTGCGATCCTCCTGTCTCAGCCTCCCAAGTGCTAGAATTATTACAAGCGTGTGCCACCATTGCCCGGCTTTTATTCTTTATTATGAAACAGAGTCTCACTGAGTTGCAAAGGGCCTCACTAAGTAGCTGAGGCTGTCTGAGAACTGTGATCCTCTGGTCTCAGCCTCCCAAATGCTGGGATTACAAACGTGTGCCACCACGCCAGGCTTTGTATCTTTTTTTTTTTTTTTTTTGGAAACAAGGTCTTGCTAAGTTGCAAAGGGCCTGGCTAAGTTGCTGAGGCCTGTTTCAAACCTGCCATCCTCCTGTCTCAGCCTTCATGTCTTTAAGAGGACTCTGTCCTGGCCACAACAGCGACCCCATTTTTCCAGTAGCGTCGTGGGCCACGGTTTACATCCACGTATCTGTGAGCCTTTCACAGCCCTCAGGGGTGAGCGCGCTTGGTGTCATTTTGCAGACTGCTCCACCAGGCTGTGCAAGGCCATCCAGGAAGTCTGGAGTCCACGCCAGGCCAGCTGGGCTCCCTAGCCTCCTCTCCTAGGACACTGTCCCTCATCTGTCTCTTGCCACTCCCAGGCTGGGGACCGTGGGGGAAGCCGCTGTCCTTGGGTGCCTTTCCTTCTTTGGCTGGAACTTCGCTGGCCTGAGTGCCTGGGACTGGTGGAGTACACTGAGCTGGAGAGACAGAGGCTGGGAGGCACAGCTGCCGTCCTCATCATTTCCTACTTTTTCCTATGGACCTAATTGGTGTCTGTGTCTCCAGCCTCAGGTCAGGCCCAAAGCCTCCCCCTTCTCATGGCTCCCCTGGGCTCCTCATGTTCATTCAGCATTTTTTTTCCACCAGTGGCCTGGCTCCTCTCTTCATCAGGCCGGTCACGGGCTTTTCCCACTCGTGCTTCTAGATTGTTCTTCAGGAAGGCCTTTCTTGACCCCCAGCCCTACCGAAAGCAGGCCTCCTTGTTCTCTTTCATAGCTGGGGATGTTATTGTTTTGTAGCCAGCCACTTTTCACAGTTGTGATTATATTATTATTATTATTATTATTATTATTATTTATTATTATTATTATTATTATTATTATTATTATTTGGTGGTACTGGGGTTCCTGGAAACCCTTCTACCTCTGGGCTACACTCCCAGACCTATTTTATATTTTTATTTGGAAACAATTTCTCCTAAACCAACGTGGCTGGTTTCGAACCTGCACAATCCTCCTGTCTCTGCCTCCCAAGCGCGGGGATCACAAGTGCGCACCACCACGCCCGGCTGCTTATACCTTTATTAATGCGTATGCGTGTGTAAAGCCTGCCCCTTCTTTCGAAGTAATGTTTGTGAAGTGCAGAGCAAGATGGTGTCTCTTTTGTTCACCATGTATCCTGAGCATCTCAGATACAGGAAGAGCTGAATAAACGCATGTTGAATGAGCAAATGAATATATGAACTTGGGCTGAGCTTTCTTTCTGCAGTACTGGGGATGGAATCCAGGGGCATTCTACCTCTGAGCTATACTGTCAGCCCTATTTTTAATTCTTTATTTTGAAACAGGGTCTCGCTGAGTTGCAGAGGGCCTCACTAAATAGCTGAGGTTGGCCGCGAACTATGATCCTTTGGTCTCAGCCTCCCAAATGCTGGGGTGGTAAGTGTGCGCCACCAGGCCTGGCTTGTGTTTTATTTTCTTTTCATCCCTTTTTCCTTTCAAATCAGAGGGGATATAGTTCTGCTAATTTTACATTGTGTTACCAGAAGTCAGAAATATGTCTCTGCCATTTTGTGGTCTGAAGAGATCAGCTTTCTAATTGGGTTTCGTGATGGAGCTGAGCAGCCCTCATTACAATGAAGTCTAACAGAGACTCTGAGCGGCATTGGTCTTTCCATCATCCGGTCCAGTCCAAGCCCCACCCCCATGTCTACTTTCTCCTGGAGAGTTCCAGTACCTTCAATAACTAGAAGATACCATAAATACTGTGCAGGAGTTATGAGTCCCTCATCTGAGATTTGTTGGGCAGACCTGATGCGTCCATGTATTGTTCAAGGCACATTCAGAGATAAAAAAGAAAAGACATGGGTCCTTTCCGCAAAGGTTTGTCACTTAACATAAAATCAAAATAAAACAGCACAGACTTGGCCCTAGAAACCTGTAACACTGAATGAAGCCTTTGCTAAAGCTTACAGGGCCTTACAGCTTCACATCCTTACGGGGGCTTGGGTTCATGACCGCAAAGTCGATTATCACCAGCCAACGCTATGCAAACGTGACCAGCTTAAAAAGTGCCAAACTGTTCATGGCAGGCTCCAGCTTGAACGCTTTTCTTCGCCCTGCACTGTCCTCAGGCGGTGTCCAAACTCATTAGTGGGGCTCTGCGTGATTCAGCTCTGGCCACCTCTTCAACACATCTATCTTGGGCCCTCCCAGGGGCCCTATCGAGTAACTAATGTTCTCTCCTCTAATGCCTTTGCATGGATTGTAACTCAGTCTGAACCATGGTTCCTCTGCTTCTCCACCCCTCTGTCACTCATTCTCATTCCCTCACTCTCTCTTTTAAAGATTTTTATTGCTGGGCGTGGTGGGGCACACTTGCAATTCCAGCACTTGGGAGGCTGGGACAGGAGGATTGCACAGGTTCGAAGCCAGCCTCAGCTACTTAGTGAGGCTCTCAGCAACTTAATGAGACCCTGTTTCCAAATAAAGTATAAAAATAGGTCTGGGAGTATAGCCCGGTGATAAAAAAAACCCCTGGGTTTAAAGATTTTTATTGGTGTATTACACATCCTACTGAGGTTCAAAGGGATACCAACCTCGTGCACACAGCCCTTGGTGTGTTTCTTTCTGGATCCCACGCTGATCCCCGCTTCCTCCCTGCACATGTGAGTGAAATTGGTGGCAAGGCCTTCGTAGAGGGCACAGCATTATTTGAGCAGTTTCCTTCATCAGTTTTCCTTTTCTTCCTTTTACTTCTCTTCTCCAGCCCCCTGTCACTCCTCCACTGCTCTTTCTCATTTATCTGAAGTCCCTCTTGTTTCCTATTTTCTCTCTAGCTTCTACATAGAAAAACAGAAAATTGAACTCTCTGGGACGAGCCGATCTCACTTAGCGTAATGTTCTCAAGTCCCATCATCTTCGTTTTCCTACAAGTGACATAATTTTGTTCTTCGTTATGGCTAAGTAAAACTCCACTCTGTGTATATACCATTTTTGCTACCCACTCCTCTGTGAGGGACGACCTAAGTTCGTTCCATAATTTGGCTGCTGTGAAGTGTGCTGCTCTAAGCATGAATGTGCATTAACTTTCTTCTTTTTTAATTTGAAAGATAACTTGCTTCCTCTTTACTTTCATTCCTGTCTTTTTTTTCTTTAATTTAATTTAATTTTTTTGGAGGGGGGAATCCCAGGTCACTTTATAGTGAGCTATATCCCAGCCCTTTCATTTTGAGACAGGGTCTTGCTAAATTGCTGAGGTTGGCCTCAAACCTGAAATCCTCCTGCCTGAGGCTCCCAAGTACAGGGATTACAGGCATATGCCACCGGGTCCAACTTTCTTCCTTTCTTAACAAAATAGTTGCAAGGCCTTTTAAACAACCCTAAAAATACATACGATTATCCCAACTTTAACAGTGAGTAAAGTGGGATATAGCCAGGTACCATGGCACATGCCTGTAATCCCAGTGCTTGGTAGGCTGAGACAGGAGGGTTGAAAGTACAAGGCCGGCTCCAGTAGCTTAATGAGATCTTAGCTCAAAATTAAAAGGGATGGGAATATAGTTCCATGGTAGAGCAACCCCGGGTTTAGTTCCCCCACAAGAAAAAATACAAAAAAGTTAAGCACCATAGCTAAGGTCATAGCTGGGGAGTGGCCGGGGCAGGATCAGACCAAAGTGTCCTGGCTCCTTAGCTCCTGCTCGTAATCTCTGTAGTGTGCTGTGTCCAGCGGCCTCACTGGGCAGAGGAGACACTTGGACTGACCCATGTCAAGACACAGGTATGGACGCCTGGGCAGCAGGTCCACGCAGCTTGGGAAGGCGGGGTTCAGTGCTGTGTGGCTGGCTGAACAGCAGCCCCCGTGGGGGAAGGAAGAGATGGATTAATTCAACAGGCCGGAGGGCATCCGTGGCTCATCCTGGCCACCTCCTGGCTGTACTGTAAAGGCTGCCCTCCTGTCGGGGTGGTTTCAGGGCGTGTGGGGAGGGGCGTCTTGGACACCCACAGAGTGGCGGGAGCAGCCTGGTCCTCCTGCCATCTTTTCCTTTCCTAGTTCTCCACTGCCATCTGGCCAGCTCTACCAGAAGCTCCGTGAGTCACAGGATCTCGTGAGTCACTCATTCCCCCCGAGGAATAAACAAAAGAGCAGAGCTGTGGGGTTTGGATGGGGAGCGGTCCGCTCCCCCATGACCTGGCCGGCTCTAGGGTGGGGCGCGCGGCCAGCACTCAGCCTCAGAGCCGTCAACCCAGAGCTCTGGCCGGCGGCGTTGCATCTGGATTTGATGTTGCGACTCGGCAAGAGGCACGGCAGGCCCCAAAGATCACCATTTTGGCCCAGAGAGGAAAGTCTAAAATATGGAAATGAGGGCTCATTGATTTGTTGGTGGCTCTCGTCTCCCTCGGGACAGGCTTCTCCTTTATTTCACTCACAAATGCTGGAAATACAGATCCTGCAAGTGAATTTACTGTTTTAATTTTCCAGAACTGCGTTCCATAGCCTGGGACATGCGAGCCTTTGAATGCAAAGCCCAGAATGTCAGACTGCTCCGGCTCAGGCGGGAGGCTGCGCGGTCGGGAAGATGCTCACGATATCTCGCCGCAGACGTCTTTTCTTTAACCTTCTCCCAAGGGAGCATTGTCATCTTTGTGTCTCCATGCCTGTCCCCAGCCTCTCCCCAGAGCAGCTTCTCCCACTAGTGAGACTGAGGGTGAGAACAAGCAGTTTGATTTTTCTGGTGACAATTTCTCACAGAAGGTGTAAACACAAGCCACAGATCTAGCTCCTTGTAGGGCAAAATTCCATTTTAGAAGACAGGCTGATTAAGTCAAAATCCTATTTGATTGAACGTTGGGGGAAGACTTGCTTTTATTATTATTATTTTTTAAAATGTGTTTATTGTTTTAAATTTGTTTTTCGGTGGTACTGGAGATTGAAACCAGAAGCATTCTACCCAGCCCTATTTTATTTATTTTGAAACAGGGTCTCACTAAGTTGTTTAGGGTCTTGCTGCTGCTGAAGCTGGTCTTAAACCTGCAGTCCTCCTGTCTCAGCCTCCCAAGCCCTGGGATTACAGGCAGGAACACTTGCTTTTAGGGAAGAAATTTTTTTAGAATCTTTGTGTTACCCCAGCCAGCCCTCTTTTTCTGATCCACTTTCCTTAGCATTAGGGAAACACGTGTTGGGATCCCAGCAGCCCACATGGGGGGGTCCTGGGTCCCCCCGGCTGTGACTGCTCCAGGTAGATCAATACCAAATTCCCACTCCCAGGCACCTTCACACTCCCCAGACACTTACACTGTGCTGAGACAAGCGTCTACTCTGCAGGTCCCATTGAAAGAACCCACAGAGCCTGGGGATTTAAGACCTGGGCTCAGGAGTCAGACCGCCTGGGGTCCATTTAAGGCCCCCTCTATGCCTCTGTGAATACTTGACCAGAACAGTGTTTACACCCCTCTCTCCAGGGAAAGCCCCTTGCTCCTGAGCTCCTGGGCCAGGGGCCTCCTGTGTGCTGTGCTTTGGGGTCTCTTTATTGGCCTCTGTTCTAGAATATGGGAACCTGGAGCAGGCAGAGATCCTCCTTCTTATCCGTCTCACCATCATGTCTGTGCCGGAAGCCACACGGAGGTGTTAGATTAGGTTCTGTGCTCTTTCCACAGCCTGAATGAATGGATGTTAGGTGTTCCCACTTCCCCATTCCAGGTAAGTCAGCAGGGTGTTCTTACTTCTAGGGATAAAGAGTTCAAAAATGAAGCATGAATGGCGTCTGGAATATTACCCCATGTAGTTCTGTTGAGAAAAAAGCCCCAGCTGGGAGGGGGAGAAGGCACCCACCTGGAGGGAGGGATGGGAAAGCTTTCCCAAAGGCTGGGAAGAGGCAGAGGTGTGCAGGTCCTGGGTGGTGAAGGGCCAGCCCTTCACCCCTCCCACAGCTGGTCTGTGGCAGGAGCCCTGGGCAGGAAGCTGCCTGACGCCCCAGGAAGCAATTTCCCCGCGCCTTTAACCTCTGGCCTCTGAAAGATCTGGGGCTGGGGGCACAGCTTTCAAAGGCCCATACGGATTTTGACAACATTTTAACAGAGCCAGGTGTGATGCTGTATACCTGTAATCCCAGTACTTGGGAGGTTGAAACAGGAGGATTGCAGTTTCAAGGACAGCCTTAGTAATTTAGTGAGACTCTGTTTCAAAATAAAAAATAAAAATAGGGCTGGGGGTGTGTGGCTCAGTGGTAGAATGACCTTTGGTCTAATCCCTAGTACCATAATTAAAAAATTAAAAAATTTAAAAAAAGAAAAAGAAAAGGAAAAAAATTTCAACAGTGATCAGAAGGGATAGAGGGCCTTCTAGAATGTTCTAGACTGTTCCAAGGTCCCAAAACCTCTTACCTAACCCTAGAGAGAAGGGCTATCCTCTCCTCACTGCCCTCACCAAATGCTTAAGATTGGATTTCCTGCGTGCATCGGGGCCTGAACAAACAGTTAAGTTGGGCCTTCCTCAGACAGTAACAAAGTAAACAAAACAAAACAAAAAACCCAGCTAGAGCATGCCCAAGGTCCACAAAGGCATACAATGGCAGGTAGGTAGAATGCTTGTGAGTAAAGGAATGCTAAAACGACCTTGGAATTGATCCAGTCCATTTCAATAATGCCATAGAAACATTTTTTGTTTATCTGCCTGAACAAAGTCTCCCCGGGGCTATTTCCTGAGCATTTAAAGCACATTCAGATGAGTTGTCTTGGAACAAAGACTCAGAAGAGTTGCGTGGACTGCAAGTGAGCAGCTGCAAGTTGAATCTATGACTCACCCGTCTTACCGCGTCAGTCGCTGGAGTAACCGAGCCTTGTCGCTTTACCCTTTGACTATGGTTAGATTAGCGTCTCCAGTCTGAGTTGTATCTGAGAGCCCCACCCAAGGCGATAAAGCCTGAATTCAGAACGCGGCGAGCCTGCTTTGCATGTTGGTGTCCGTGTCACGAACCTGCCTGTATCTTGGGTTCCTAATCCTTGCTTGCAATGAAAGTTATTCAGGCTGTTGATATATATTTTTTCTAATTACTTGTGGCTATTCGTACAAGGATCATGCAAACGAATGAAATCTAGAGGTGACTAAGACCAATGGTTCTTTTAATCATTTGTTTCTTCTCATCTTCCATTTTAGTCCACAGAGACCTTCTTGTGAGGTGGGGGGTCACTAGGCTGCCCATTCTGCCTCAGCATTCCGATTGGCTGGGGTAACCGTGCACACCACTGCCCCTGGTTTCTCAGAGACTCCCTAAACCTAAGATTTGCTTTATCACCCCCTCCCAGCTTGCCAAGAGTTTATCCTTGGTTTCTTTCAGTGATCTTTTACCCAGGTGATTTTTTTTTCTCTCTTTTTTTCCCCTAACTGGTACATTGTAGTCATACATCTTAATGGGATGAAAGACTTGTGGAGACACAGGCGCACACATCACCAATTAGCCATTACCCAATCCCCACCCCATTCCCTCCCCATCCCTCCTACCCATGCTTGGCTGAGTGATTGACTTTGATAGTTTAAGTACATCATGTGCTTTAGAGAGTTTCCTCTTCTCCTCTCCCATCCCCTCAGTTAGGTCGCCTTATTTGATCCTCTATAGGATCTCCTTCTTCATCCAGAGTTCCACCTGTTACCCATTTCTCTCCAGCTTTCATATATTAGGGAAGGCAACCGATTTTTAATTTTTTGTGACTGACTAATCTCACTTAGCATAAGCAAAACTACCCTGAGATTTTTTTCTCTTAATAGACTCTACTTTTTAGAGAAGTTTTAGGTACACAGAAAAATCGAGTAGAAGGTTCCCATATACCCCCTGTCCCAACACACGCACAGCCTGGCCCATTATTAACATCCCCATGAGAGTGGTACACTTGTAAAATAGATGAACCCACACTGACACATCACGGTCACTCAGAGGCAACAGTTTGCATTAGAATTTGTTCTTGCTGTTGTACCGTCTTTGGGTTTGTACCCGTGTGTAATGACAGGTATCCACCTTTATAGAACCATGCAGAAGAGTTTCACTGCCCCGAAAATCCTCTGTGTTCTTTCTGTTCATGCTCCCTCCCTTTGGCAACCACTGACCTCTTTTACTGTGGCCATGCCTTTTCCAGAACATCATAGTTGCAACCTTATAGTGTTTGCAACCCTTTCAGAGTGGCTTTTTTCACCTAGTAATGTGCTTTTCAGTTCTCTCCATGGCATTTTGTGGCTTGGCAACTCTTCTGTTGTGTGCAGAGGCTGAATAATATTTCCTTGTCTGAGCTGGGTGTGGTGGTACACGCTTGTAATCCCAGCATTTGGGAGGCTGAGACCGGAGGATCGCGGTTCGCTGATAGCCTCAGCTACTTAGTGTGGCCCTCTGCAACTTAGTGAGACCCTATTTTATTTTAATTTTTTTGGGGGGTGGTACTGGGGGTGGAACCCAGAAGCTTTCTACCTCCCGGCTATACTCCCAGACCTTTTTTATATTTTATTTGGAAACAGGGTCTCACTAAGTAGCTGAGAGCCTCACTAAGTAGCTGAGGCTGGCTTCGAACCCGTGCGATCCTCCTGTCTCAGCCTCCCAAGCGTGGGGATTACAAGCGTGCGCCACCACGCCCGGCAGTGAGACCCTATTTTAAAATAAAGAATAAAAATAGGGCAGGGGGTGTAGCTCAGAAGTTGAATGCCCCTGAGTTCCATCCCCAGACCCCCTCCCAAATATTCCCTTGTCTGGATATGCCACAGTTTATTTACCCATCCGCCTACTGAAGAACATCTTGGTTATCTCTACTTTTTGGCAGTTGTGAGTAAAGCTGCCATAAACATTCTCTGTTTTTTGTCTGGAAATAAGATTTTGATTTCTCTGGGTAAAGACCAAGGGGTAGGGTGGCTGCGCTGTACAGTAAGTCTATGCTTAGTTTCATAAGCACTCACCAAACTGGCATCTACAGTGGTTGTACCATTTGGCATTTCCCCAGCAGCGAATGGAAGTTCCCGCTGCTTCACATCCTCGCAGGCATCGGCTGTTGTTAGTGTTCTGGAGTTTGGTCTTTCTAATGGTGTAATAGTATCTCCTTGTTTTAATTTGCAATTCCCTGGTTACATATGAGGTTGAGCATCTTTTTTTACACGTATTTGCCATCTGTATGTCTTCTTTGATGTCTCTGTGAAGGTATTTGGTTCATTTTTTCTGCGGGGGTACTGACGATCCAACCCGGGGCCCACCCCATGCCAGGCACACGTTCTACCACTTGAGCTAGACCCTAGCCCAGCCTTTGGTCCATTTTGATTGAGTTATAATATTATTGTTGAATTTTAAGAATTCTGTGTGTGTGTGTGTGTGTGTGTGTGTGTGTGTGTGTGTGTGTGTGTATAATTTACTACAGTACTTGATCACATATGTCCTTTGGAAATATTTTTTTCTAGTCTGTAGCTTGTCTTCCCCTATAAATACCCTCAGTTTCAGCGGCTCGGGGCCGAACTTCTATACGAGTCGGCCCCAGTGCACTGGCTCCTTAATAAATTTTTACCTTTTGCTTTTGCATCAAGATTAAAGTTTCTCGTGGTTCTTGACGTCGCTTATCCCGAGGTTGATTGAGGGTCTCCTCTCGGCGGGGGTCTTACACCAACTGATATTTACTGAGAATTTACTAGGTTTTAGGCTCATTTCTGAATATGAGGATACAGATATATTCTTGATGTAAATATTATGAAATACAGACACACAGTTCTGAATGTGAGGTTACAGAATTGTAAACAACTTCTTCTAGGCAGCAGTTTAGCCTGTCTACTTAGAAATTTAGCCCTACAGACAGATTTGTTTTTCTAGAAGGGAAAAGATCCCCAAACTGCCTACATGTCCCTGTAGAGTGGAAGTCTGACTCTTAATCTGGACTCTCCAGAAAAAAAAGTACCCTTTGAAGTAGCTATTTACTTAAGACAGACAAACAACACGCACGCGCACACACACACACACACACACACACACACAGTTTCCTCTCCATTAAAAAAAATGTTGATGGTACTGGATTGAACTCAGGTGTGCTCTACCACCAGCCATTTTATATATATATAGTAAAAATATGCCGGGCGTGGTGGCGCATGCTTGTAATCCCCGTGCTTGGGAAGCGGAGACAGAGGATCGTGCCGGTTCGAGGCCAGCCTCGCTGGTTTAAGAGACCCTGTTTCCAAATAAAAATATGTAAAATAGGTCTGGGAATGTAGCTCGGAGGTAGAAGGGCTTCCAGGAACCCCAGTACCATCACGAAAAAAAAAAAATATATATATATATATATATATATATATATATATTTTTTTTTTTTTGGCGGGTCTGGGGATGGAATCCAGGGGCATTCTACCTCCAATTTACACCCCCTGCCCTATTTTTTATTCTTTATTTTGAAACAGGGTCTCACTAAGTTGCAGAGAGCCTCACTAAGTAGCTGAGGCTGTCCGAGAACCACAATCCTGAATGCTGGGATTACAAGCGTGCACCACCACGCCCGGCTTTTATTTTATATTTTGAAACAGAGTCTGGCCAAGTTCCTGGGCACTGGCCTCGAACCTGCTATTCTAATCTCAGCCTTCCAAGTACTGGGATTACAGGCATGTGCCACGGCATCTGACTTCTCTACAGCTTAAAAATCTCATTCATTGCCAGGCGTGGTGGCGCACGCTTGTAATCCCAGCCCTTGGGAGGCTGAGACAGGAGGATCACACAGGTTCAAAGCCAGCCTCAGCTCCTGAGTGCGGCTCTCAGCAACTTAGTGAGATCCTGTTTCCAAATAAAAGTATATAAAATAGGTCTGGGACTATAGCCCGGAGGTGGAAAAGCCCCTGGATTCCACCCCTAGTAACACACACACACACACACACACACACACACACACACACACACACACCCCTCATCCATTTTAGGTAAATTTTATTAATAAAAAACCATGCCTTTATAACTCAAGAATGCCACGCAAACTGGACTACTATTTTTTGATATTGTTATAGATCTCTGCAACAATTTCCATGCATTCCAATGAAAAAAAGGACACTATAGTGTATTTCCATAATAAAGCCTCATGAATTTGCTGAAGATGCCTGCACCCCGTGGGGTCTGGCTTTTAGTCTCTTCATGACCACCTTGCCCTCTCACCTCAGAGAATATCACCTCTGCTGCGGCCTGTCCTACGCGGGGAGCCCCAGGCAAGCACAGGCAGGCAAGTGGTCTTCACACATCGCAGCGAGCATCCAGCCCATACACCATGGCTCAACGTTACTACTTGTTAAGTGGCACAGGCAAGTAGTTTTCAATAAGGAATTTCATTTTGTTTAGTTTTTGTGGTACTGGGGATTGAACTCAGGGGCATTCTACCTCTGAGTTACACCCCCAGCCCTATTTTATTTTTTATTTTGAAACAAGGTCTCACTAAGTTGTGTGGGGCCTCACTAAGTTCCAGAGGCTGTCCTCAAACCTGTGATCCGCCTGTCTCAGCCTCCCAAGTATTGGGATCATAAGTGTACACCACCGTGCCTGGCTTCAATAAGGATTTTTAACAATTGACATTTTCCCATAGATAGTTTCTAAACTTTCTCTAATTTAAAACATAGCACTAGCTTTTCATAATTAAAAAACCATCGCAATCAACAAGTAAATACAATACCTCAGCAGTAACCATGAATATACAAAATAAAAAATCATTACCGTCATTATGCCATTTATTTATACTGAATAAATTTCTTAATTTTCCAAACCTAATAATTCTGGGTCTTTATTTATGTGTCCTATTTAAAGCCTTTATGCATGGAGATTGCAGTACAGAAAGTGAATGAACCTTGAAATGAGATTTCCCTCTCCTCTGAAATGCTGAAGATAATACCTGCTTCTGCTGTCATTTGTTGAGAAAAGGCTGCAACTTCGTTCATAGTAATGCAGGATTTAAAGGAACCAGGAGGTTTGAGCTATGTGTAATTTAACACAGCTATCACCAGATTACTGCAGCTTATATTCATATGGAAAACTATGTAGTTCTGTTGACTCTCACGAGAATAAAAAGCTAATTTTTCTAAAACAGAGAGATGTAGCCAGAATAGCACCTTGCACATCGACTGATGGGAATATCCATGGGAATTGTCAGTGAAAGTTGATGAAGTCTTCACTTCCCTTTATTTATACAAGTCATTTCCATCTTCTGGAACTCCTCATTTTCTTACTTCTGTCTTGTTATCATGGGTGTGAAATAAAGAAAGAAGGAAGGTTAAAGGAAGGAAAAGAAGAAAGAAAAGACTGTGGTGTGTGTGTGTGCGTGTGTGTGTGTGTGTGCGCACGTGTGTGTGTGTGTGTGTTACTGGATATTGAATCTGGGGCATCCTACATTTTATCTTTGAGCCTTATACCCCTAATCTCTTTTTATTTTTTGTTTTAAAACAAGGTCTTGTTAGGTTGCTGAGAGTCTAAGTTGCTGATACTAGTCTTGAACCAGCAAGCCTCCTATCTCAGCCTCCCAAATACTGGGATTACGGATATGTGCCACTACACCTGGCTCATTCTTTTCTTCATAAAGGATCTAGCCTCAGATATTTCATTATAACAGCAAAAAATGAACTAATACCACCCTCTGCCGGGTCCAGCCCTAGCAGAGTCGAGGTTTGTGCGTTGGTGAGAGGAGAGTCGAGGTCGCCCATATTGGGCACCAACCCTCAGCTATTTTTTACATTATACACTTTCTGTGAGTTCCAAATTTTCCTCTTTCAAGATTCAAGGTAAGCCGGGCATGGTGGCACACGTTTGTAGTCCCAGCACTTGGGAGGCTGAGACAGGAGGATCACACAGGTTAGAAGCCAGCCTCAGCTACTTAGTGAGGATCTCAGCAACTTATGAGACCCTGTTTCCAAACAAAATGTAAAATAGGTCTGGGAGTATAGTCTGGAGGTAGAAAATCCCTTGGGTTCCACCCCAGTACTACAAAAACACACAAAAAAAGGTTCAAGGCGTGGGGGGGGCAAATTATAATGAGGTGAATTGGTTATTCCAATTTCAGCCAACATTCAGATTGATGGAATAAGAATTTCTCCCTTCCCATATGGATTCAGCTTTGTAAGAAATCGGATGCAATACACTTATGGTACAGAGTCATTGTATAAATATTTGGCTTCCATTTCTCACCATAAATGTTGTGCAGTAATCACTGACCATGATACTGATCCCCGGCTTTCTGAACGCCAGAATTTGCAGCAGTGTTGACAAGGCTTAAGTCACACACAAAACCTGTGTCAATTTAAGTGGAAAGTTCGTGGCCAAAGTCACTTAGTAAGGCACAAGGAAATCAAAATGCCATGTTTACTACTAAGAAGGCTGATAGTGCAGAATGTGGTTTAGATTTAGGAGCCAACTGGATTTCCTAACATGAAAACCCAGAAGTACACCTACTTACTTGTGGATTATAAAACCCCGTACTCCCAAGTGAGGCCATGACTACATAAACCTCCAGCATGGAACAGAAGAGGTGGATACACGTTCTCTGCAGGTAAAACAGATCTCAAGAGGACGCAGGAGGGAAAGGCTGGCCACTCTACCCAGTTTCGCTTTCTACACTCACACGTGAGAAAAGTCACTGTATTCCCCAACACAAGAGTGAGTGAAAAACACAGATATTAGGGGTATCAGAGCCATGGATGTTCCTTCAAACAAGAGGAGGAGTGAGACTGTGGCTCCATTTGCAACAATATCTCCCAGTGGACAATTGGACCCCTCTTTCCTTTTAGTTTCTGGGTTTTTGTTTTTTTGGTGTTATTGGGGATGGAATTCTTCTACCTCTGGGCTACACTCCCAGACCTATTTTATATTTTATTTGGAAACAGGGTCTCTTAAGCCAGCGAGGCTGGCTCCAAACCAGCGCGATCCTCCTGTCTCCGCCTCCCAAGCGCGGGGATTACAAGCGTGCGCCACCACGCCCGGCTTTGTTTCTGTTTTGAGACAGGGTCTTGGTTTGTTGCCCGGGCTGACCTCAAATTTCAGAGCTCAAAGTGATCCTCCTGCCTCAGCCTCCTGCGTAGCTGGGACGACAGTTACATGCTGTCATACCCAGCTGAAAAGAGCTTTATTTAGCTTGTAGTTTTGGTGGCTGAGAGTCCGAGGCCAGGTGGGCCCCATCTGTTTGCCCTCTGGCAAGGATCTCTTTGGCTACATCATAACATGGCAGATGGCATCATGGCTGGAGTGCAAGTGAGAGGGAGAGATCGTGGGTGAATCAGGAGGCCACAGAGCAATTCAGGAATCAGCTCACTGTTCTATGAAGCTCACTCTGTGGGAACTTACTGGGGTCCTATGAGAGCAGTCTTAGTCTCTCCCAAGGGAGGAGCTCCATTCACCCGACTAGCTCTTAAGAATTCCACTGTTTCAGCACCGCCGCACTGCAGTCCAAGCCTCTAGCACCTGAGCCCTGTGGGACGAACCACATGCACACCAGAGCAAGTGCCTAGGATGGTTCCCAGGCTTCTGTAAAAGCCAGGGGTACAGCAGTGGACTGAGTGGACAATATCGGAATCCTTAAGGAGCTTTTCCTTTAGTGGGAGGAGATACACAGTAACCCAAATAAATAACCAGATAGAAAGATAAGATAAATGAAACAAACTAGTGTAATAATGCAGTGTAGTGGCACAGTGCCTAGAGCCCGACAGCCTGAGGTCAAAGCCTGGCTCCATCACATACCTTTGAGAAAGTTCTTAACCGCTTTGTGCCTCAGTTTGCTCATCAGTAAAATGGGCGAATAAACCTGTTGAGGTTTGTTACAAAGAGGAGTGGGGAGTGGTAAAGCTGCATGACAACAATGTGGCTGGAGAGGGAATGTGGTCTAGAGATTTGGGCCTCCTTAGAAGCAGAGTCTAAGACAAGAATTTAGACACTTGTGATTATTGAGGATGTTTGCAGGGGGAAAAACAGAAGAAAGTAGAAGGTGCTAAACAAAGAGGGGGCCTCCGCTGGCTCAACCTGGTCCTCAGGGGAGCTCTGGAGCAAGCATCACCCAGCAAAGTGGGTTGGTTGGCTTTTTGTACCCCCAGTCACTGGCAGTGAGTGGCCAGGGAGGCGGTCCCATTGGCCCAGGGCAGCTCACAAGAGAAGGGGCAGCTGTGAGTGGCTGGCAGGAGCCAGAGGCTCGCACAGTAGCCCTGGGAGGGGGATCCGTGCAGAACGCAGCAGTGTGCACTGCAGCAGAAAAACAAGTCGCTCCTTCTAGGACACTTGCAAACATTTCATAACATAGTGCCCAAAGCTTGCAATCTGAATTTAGTCAGACTCCATCTGACTGGATCCCAGGGACCGACCTCAGCCATTATGAGCTGCAATTCTCCCTCCCTCTTTGGCTTTTTTTCTCCTTTTCTTTTTCTCCCTTTCTCTCTTTCTTTCTTTCTCTCTTTCTTTCTTTCTTTCTCTCTCTCATCTACTTTTCTTGTACTGGGGATTAAACCCAAAGGCATTCTACCTCCAAGCTACATCCCCAGGCTTTATTATTGTTATTGTTATTATCCTTCATAATTTTGAAACAGGGTCTCACTAAATTGCTGAGGGCCTCGCTAAGTTGCTGAGGGCGACCTCCAACCTGCGATCTCCTGTCTCAGCCTCCTATACACTGGGATTACAGGTGCATGCCACCATGTCTGTCTGCAGTCTTCACCGATCTTGTGCTTCTGAGGAATGTTGGGGGAAAAACTACATAGCGAGACAGCCTGGGGCTTCTATGAATTCCTGGCCTCTGACTTTTGCTAGGTCTTTGATACTGCCAGAATATCATCCCCTCTCCCTAGTCCTACCCACTCGCCCGTCAGTCAGCACCTGTCCACATACTTGACCACTCCTGTCTCATCGTCTCCGGCAAAGAGCTGGAAGGATAAGACTCCCTAGAGAGCAGCTCAGTGCAAGGGGGCACAGACGTTGAGACTGGACGATGATAAGGCTTGGATGGGGAGAACGTCAGGAAGGGGGACACCTCACGGTGGCTTCAGGGATCACCTGGGCCAATGAGACAGATTAGGAAGCTGGGCAGGGGCAGGCTGAAGGGAATCTTTCTCTAGATGCATTAACAGGTGTACAAATAACTATCCCAGAAGGCCTGGGAGAATTCTCCTGTTCTTTTCCAGATAAACTGGGGAAGAGATTCAGGCACCAGTCTGAGCTCCCTCCCCACGCTTGGTTGCGGGTAGCTGAGTGGTCTTAGGGGAATAGAAATTTATGGCTGGTGCGTGAACCATTATTATGGGACCTGATTTTAAACAGACCCGAGAACCACATGGAAGGCTGTCTAATTCCAACCTAAAATGCATTGCTATCTCCTCATAAGGAAAGATGGAGTG
The DNA here is from genome assembly GCF_963383645.1 of Muscardinus avellanarius. Lineage (NCBI taxonomy): Eukaryota > Metazoa > Chordata > Mammalia > Rodentia > Gliridae > Muscardinus > Muscardinus avellanarius. Next base: position 97,877,287 of record NC_137791.1, on the reverse strand, counting down.
GCAAAAGTGGGATTGCAGATCCAAAGAGCACGTTGTTTATATTTTTTATAGCTATTGCAGATTTATCTCCAAGCTTGTGTTCTACAAATTGTTCTAAGTCTTTTTGTTGGAGAAACTGAGCCCAGCTACAGGCAAAGGCTGTGGAAAAGAGCGGCCAGGCACAGGTCTGTCCCCTTCCTGGTCCTCAGGGATGCGGGTGTGGCTGTGCACACACACAGCAGGAGCCCTGCAAGCTCGCCCTGGCTGTGACAGGCAGCAAGACAGGGAGAGCGGTGCTCCCTGCACCTGGGCTGCGGTGTCTTACTCCCCACCCGCCACCCCACAGGCTTACCAAAGGATTGCTCTCAGCCATAACCCACTTTTATGATAACAGCCTTATCTGCTCCTGAGGGCGGTGTCCCTATACCTAATCCCCTCTTAAAGGTCCCTCCTCGTTTTCATTTCTGTCTTTCTTTCTTCCCGTGCTGGAAGAGGAAATAGGCCCTTCATCTCATAGCCCTGTGCTGAGGACTTAAGCAGTCACAGCATTGCTGAGTTCACTCGTTCGTAATCTCACTGGGCAATGGAAATGGTGTTGGCTTGAGACTCAGAGCATCTCTTTTCTGGTTCCTATCACCTACCACTGGCTGCTTATCCCAGTCCCAAAGGTCCTACCTTCTTATATATTTTTTATTTTAAATTTTTATAGTAATGAGAATGGAACCCTGGGGCATTTGACCTCCAAGCTCCACCCCAGCCCTATTTTATTTAATTTTTAATTTTTTAAAATTTTGTGGTATTGGGGGTGGAATCTGTATCAGGAGCACTGTACCTTCAAGCTGCACTTCTAGCCCTATTTTCTAGTCTTTTTAATTAATTAATTTTTGGTGGTACTGGGGTTCCTGGAAACCCTTCTACCTCCGGGCTACACTCCCAGACCTATTTTTATATTTTAATTTGGAAACAGGGTCTCTTAGGCCAGCGCGGCTGGCCTCGAACCTGCACAATCCTGTCTCCGCCTCCCAAGTGTGGGGATTACAAGCGTGCGCCACCACGCCCTGCGAGTCTTTTTATTTTTTGAAACAGGGTCTTACTGAATTGTGAAGGGCCTCAATAGGTAGCTGAGACTGTTTGCAAACTGCGATCCTTCGGTCTCGGCCTCCCTAATGCTGGGAATACAAGTGTGTGCCACCACGCCCGTCTAAGGTCCTACCTCTTAATACTGTCACAATGGTACTTTGATTTCAACATGAGTTATAATAAAGGACATTCAAACTATTACTCTGTATGGTTAAGGGTTATGTTTGCTCCAAGAGAACATTGGCTGTGTGTGTGTGTGTGTGTGTGTGTGTGTGTGTGTGTGTTACTGCAGATTGAACCAGAGGCATTATAATTCTGAGTTATACTCCCAGGTCCTCTTGTATGTATGTATGTATGTATGTATGTATGTATGTATGTCGAAACAGGGTCTTGCTAGGTTGCTGAGAGTCTCACTACATTGCTGAGGGTGGTCTTGAACCTGTGATCTTCCTATCTCAGCCTCCCAAGGATGGGGATCATAGGTGTGCACTATCACACTGGCTCTGATGTAATGAAGCAGCAGCCACGAGGGTTCGATCCGCAGGTTCGAAGCCAGCCTTGCTGGCTTAAGAGACCCTGTTTCCAAATAAAATATCAAATAGGTCTGGGAAATGTAGCCCAGAGGTAGAAGGGTTCCATTCCCAGTACCACCAAAGCCAAACCAAACCAAACCAAACAAACAAACCAAGCAAACAAAAAAGAAAGAACTCCATACTTCTCAGTTTCCTGCTTCCCTACTTGAAATCTACTGGCACAGGAGGGAAATGCAATTATCCTCATCTTATTACATCTTATTACATTTCATCATTCCTTATGGATTGTTCACCAGATACCTTCCTGGCTGTCTGTCCTCAAACATAATCAAAATATATCAATATAGTCACATAACAATGAACACAATGTCCTTGAGTATCTGGTAAGGGAAAGTGCAAAGGAATTTCTTTCTTTCTTTCTTTCTTTCTTTCTTTCTTTCTTTCTTTCTTTCTTTCTTTCTTTCTTTCTTGTTTTGAGGTACTGGGGATGGAACCAGGGGCATTCTACCTCTGAGCTACACCCCCATCCCTATTATATTTTTTTATTCTTTATTTTGAAACAGGGTTTCACTGAGTTGCAAAGGGCCTCACTAAGTAGCTGAGGCTGGTCATGAACCCGGATCCTCCTGTCTCAGCCTCTCAAATGCTGGGATTACAAGCATGTGCCACCACGCCTGGCTAAAGGAATTCTTTAAAAAAAAAAAAACTATAATGAATCTATCTAAAAATCTGCAGCTAGAGATAAAGCAGAAATGTAAACTTTCTTTTCTCTGATTATGCAGAAAGCTAAAAACCCTCTTTCATTTCCAGGGCTGGTTCCATCCCATCGCATCCTGGTTTCCTCTCCCTGTTCTTGGTCTGGTTTTCCCCTTCACCAGGAGGTAGCACTACGCTGAAAGGAGACCAGCAGGACTCAGTACAGCCATGAAATTGCTAAACTTACTTGGCCACAATCTCATGCTGCAGTGGGGATCACGCTGGCCCGACACTCAGAGCATCTTCTTTCTGGTTCTCATTGCCGAGCATCTTCCGCGGGGTTAGGGGGAAAGTCATCGGCCTCCCCGGGCTCCTGTAATTTGTTTTTTAATAGCAGTGTCATTAGGATAGATTATAGGTCTTCTGACACATGCCTAAATTCATTACTCTTGTAAAAAAAAAAAGTTTTAAGAGGGGCTGAGGGTGTAGCTCAATGGAAGAGCACCAGCTGAAAATGAAAAAGGTCTTGGATTAAAAAAAAAAAAAGCTGTTTAGAAACTTGCATTTCAAGCTGGGTGTGGTGGCACATGCCTGTCATCCCAGTACCTGGGAGGCTGAGATTGGTGAGACTGTGGGATTACAGGTTCACAGCCAGCCTTGGCAACTTACAGAGGCCCTCTGCAATTTAGTGACCTTGTTTCAAAATAAAAACCAAAATAGGGTTGGCATATAGCTCAGAGGTAGAATGACCCTGGCTTCAATCCCTAGTACCGACCTCGTTAGAGTCACAGAGCAGCAGTGCATTCCAGAAGCATTATCACAGCAAATAGAAGGATCGATGCTGGCGCCTCTCCTGATCTGATGGTCACATGGCTCTGTGTGGTGTTTGAATTGCACATGGAGGCACCCGAGAAAAGACCGAGTGCTCCAGAACACAGAAGGGTGGATGCGGCTTCCTTACTCTTTGATTTGCCTTCAGCACAGCATGGTCAATTATAATTTATGTGTGCCCAGATATATTATCACAACTTCTCTTTTGGTAATATTCTCTCTCTCTTTTTTTTTTTTTTTTGGTGGTACTGGGGTTTCTGGAAGCCCTTCTACCTTAGGGCTACACTCCCAGACCTATTTTATATTTTTATTTGGAAACAGGGTCTCTTAAAGCCAGCACGGCTGGCTTCGAACCTGTGCGATCCTCCTGTCTCCGCCTCCCAAGCGCGGGGATTACAAGCGTGCGCTACCACGCCCGGCGTTTTTTTTTTTTTTTTTTTTTTTTGTACCAGAGATGGAACCCAGGGGCATTGTACCTCTGAGCTACACCCCCAGCTCTATTTTTTAGTCTTTTTATCTTTGAAACAGGGTCTCACTGAGTTGCAAAAGGCCTAAGTAGCTGAGGCTGTCCGTGAACCATGATCCTCCAGTCTCAGCCTCCTGAATGCTGGGATTACAAGTGTGTGCCACCACGCCCAGCCTATCCTCTGGTTTTGATTAAATTAACTTTTTTTGGGTACCCAGGGGCATTCTACCTCCAAGCCACACCCCCAGTCCTGGCTCTATTTTTTATTCTTTATTTTTTTTATTCTTTATTTATTTATTTTTTTTTTTGGTGGTACTGGGGTTTCTGGAAGCCCTTCTACCTCTGGGCTACACTCCCAGACCTATTTTTATACTTTTTAAAATTTGGAAACAGGGTCTTTTAAGCCAGTGCGGCTGGCTCTGAACCAGCGCGATCCTCCTGTCTCTGCCTCCCAAGCCTGGGGATTACAAGCGTGAGCCACCATGCCTGGCTTTTATTCTTTATTTTGAAACAGGGTCTCACTGAGTTGCAAAGGGCCTCACTAAGTAGCTGAGGCTGTCCGCAAACTGCAATCCTCCTCTCTCAGCCTCTCTAATGCTGGGATTACAAGCATGTGCCACCACGCCTGGCTCTATTTTTTATTCTTTATTTTGAAGCAGGGTCTCACTGAGTTGCAAAGGGCCTCACTAATAAATTAACTCTTATAAAACAAATTACTAGCCGGGTGTGGTGGCACATGCTTATAATCCTGGCATCCAGGAGGCTGAGACCAGAGGATTGTGGTTCGCGGACAGCCTCAGCTACTTAGTGAGGCCCTTTGCAACTCAGTGAAACCCTGTTTTAAAAGAAAGAATAAAAAATAGGGCAGGGGTATAGCTCGGAGGTCGGAGGTTGAATGCCCCTGGGTTCCATCCCTAGACTGTTAGGGTCCGAGAGTCGCCCCCTTACCCAAATAACGAAGAACACTATAAGGATGTAAATCACACGCAGGGTTTATTGTGCTGCAGCTCTTACTGGCAAGCCAGTGGTCAAAATGCCTTCACAAGCCTGACTGCCGTTAGGGAAACTGCTGACTACCAGGGAGTGCGCTGGTCACACCTTAGTTCCGTTGACAGCAGGATGTGGTCGGAGCCAACCCCGAGCTCACTTCAGGGTCCAAATTTATAGCCCCATAAGGGAATGGCTACACACGTCACTGCCCGCCAAAATTACAATATGACCAATCACATTATGAAATAAACAAGTACAACCAATAATTTTAAAAGCAAGCACACACACACTTGAATCACAGCAAATGGTTTTAAAAGACAGCCTGTCTACGTCATTGCCCGCCAAGGAATGTCTATCTCTCTTAGGCTTGGTTACTATGGTAACCTTTAGCTCGGCCCATGAGTGCCAGGTATTTTCTTAGATAAGGCTGTGGCGGGCTTAGAACTCACTTCCAAGAAAAATAGCTTTACTCTCTAAACCACTTTATAATATTTTAAAATATCTCAAACTTTAAAGAAACGACTCCTAACATCAAAACAAGAATTTTAAAAGACAAGTCTATCCTTAAGACAATTTCTAACAGCAAACCAGGTTTTTAGATTAAAACAACTTTTAACATTAAAGTAAATGGGGCATAAGCAAGCAGTTTTACAGAAGCCAGAACTCAGGCAGTTATCATAAGCAGGAAATTATAAGTTTATTTTAAATTCTAAATCCAAACATCTTAATTCTCAAAAACAACTCAACATTATTAACATTATTCCAACTTGATTCCATATCTTAACTCTATATCCTAATATCTATAAGGGGAGAGGGATTTTTCTAACTTAATTCTATAAAGGGAGGGGGATGTCTTTCACAGAATTCCTACAAGACCCGCCCCCCCCAAATAAAAAGTAAAAACAATAAAGATTAAATAGATTTGATAAGTGTGAGAAAACATTTAAAATTGCCAATAAGGCTTACCATTTGCATTGACTTCTGCTATCATTAATGAGGAATCTCACTTTTAGGGCTGATTTTTTGCTAATGTAGTATTTTGCTATCATGACTTGAAAGGCATTTTAAAATGACATTTATTTTAAAGCTGATTTCAGATGGATGGATAGTAGAATGGTGGTCACAGAAGACTAGGAAGGGAGGGGAACAGGGAAGGCTGGATAATGGGTACCAAAATAGAGTTAGTTGAAGGAATAAGTTCTAATGTTAGAGTTCATAACAATTTATTATATATTTTATGAAAAACTAGAAGAGAACTGAGCATGATGGCATAGTCTTGTAATTCTAGTACTTGGGAGGCTGAGACAGGAGGATTACCGGTTCAAGGTCAACCTCAGCCACTTAGCAAGGCCCTCCCTTAGCAATTTAGTGAGGACTTATTTCAAAATAAAAGAAATCAAAATAGCTGGGTTTTAGTTTGGAGGTAAACACCCCCTGGGTATAACGCACACACACACACACACACACACACACACACACACACACATACACACCAGAAGAGAAGATACTATCATTTAAATCTGGACATCCCCAAAGGCTCATGTGTTGAAAGCTTGGTCCCCAGCTCGTGTTGTTACTAGAGTGCTGAAAACTTTTAGAATAGGCTTAAGGTCTCTGAGAGCATGACTCTCAAGGATATATCATATTTATGGACCCTTATTTTCTTTCTTTTTCTCTCTCTCCCCTCTCCCCCCTTCCTCCTCCTCCTCCTCCTCCTCTTCCTCCTCCTCCTCCTTCACTTCCTTCCAGCAGCCATGAACAGAGGATCTGGGCCCCATCCCACCCTCCCTGCCATAGGCCCAGAATCTACAAAGCCCAGTGACCATGGGATGAGACTCCTGCAACCATCTCTGTGTTTCCTCAGGAACTCTGTCACAGTGACCAAAAACACAGAGGACTGACACAGAGGAGTTTGAAGGTTCCCAATATAAAGAAATGCTAAAGGAGATGGAAATGCTCATTACCCTGATTTGAATATTGCACTTTTGATACCTATATCAAATTATCACACTGAGCCAGGCACGGCGGCATACACACCTGAAATCCCAGTACTCAAGAGGCCGAGACAGGAGGATCACAGGTTTAAGGCCAGCCTAGCAATTTAGTGAGACCCTGTTTCAAAAAATGAAAAAAATAAAAAAGAACATGGGTTGTAGCTTAGAGGGAGAATGCTCCTGAATTCTACCCTGAGTACCATCAAACAATAATAAAATATTATCACACTGTGCTCCATAAATATGTGCCATTGTGATATGTCAATAAAAATAGATGTTATTTATCTAATCTTTATACAATCTTCTTAGTGTCCTTTTATCCGTGTATTATAATGCTCACAACACATTGGTAAATACTCTTATTGGAAGCATGTGCTGAAAATTTTTTACTCACTAATCATTGGGGCAGAATCAGAAAGCCGATGACCACTGTTCTGAGCTGAGACAGACACCAGGTGCCCCCCACTTATGAAGAGCTGTGAGTGTGGCTGGACCCGGCAGTTCAAGATTATCAGCATCTATCACCCAACTCCTTATGACCTGTGACATAATTACATGGATTAAGGAAAAGACTGAGTTTCAGGAATCCAGATGAGAGTTTTCATTTCAATTGTCAGGAAATGACACCTACCTCTGCCTGCACCACTCCCTATATCCCTAGGAAAATAAGACTCGGTTTAACGATCTTTCCATTGTTTTCTCTCTTACTTTTACTTCGTTCAACATCTAACTCAATTAACATTGTGTTAGGTTTAGATCTAGCGGGTTCCCTGCAGGGTCATGTGTGCCCTGTGAGGTCTGACTGTGAGGTCTGGCCACGAGGTCATGCCAGAGGAGGACCGAACACAGAAGAGCAAAGAAAGAGAAACGCCCCCTGACCACTGCCCTGTCCTGAGATGACCTGGTCACTGGCACACCAGCCAGTGACTCACACAGATATTCCGGCACCCCCCCCTTTCCTCATAGAGAGCCCCTAGCCTGTAGGGAGGCTGGCGTTCTGACTCTCGTAGGCGCTCTCCTGGGTCAGATGCCTCCTTCCAGGTTTTATTCCTAAGTAAAGCCTGTTTCCTGCTATCAGGCCATGTTTTCTTTGTTATCATATACCCCAACAGTTCCTGTATTGAAGGCCTGGTCCCTAAGGCAGCAGTGTGCAGATGCGGGGCCTTAGATCATGGGGGCTCTAACTTCATCAGTGAATTAACTCATTGATTGGTTCATAGTGTGTGTGTGTGTGTGTGTGTGTGTGTGTGTGTGTGTGTGTTACGGGGATCAAACCCAGGAGCAGTCTACCTTTGAGCTACATCTCTAGTCCTTTTTATTTTTTGTATGAAAACAGGGTCTCATTAGGTTGCTGAGAGACTCGCTATGTTGCTGAGGCTGGCCTTGAACCGCTGATCCTCCTTTTTATTTCAGCCTCTCAAGTACTGAGATTTCAGGGGTGCACCACCATGCCCAGCTACTGGATCATAATTTGATGATATTGTTGGGGGTGATGGAAACTTTGAACATGGGGCTTGGTTGAAGAAGGTGGGTTATAGGGGATGTGCCCTCTGGGGTTGTATCTACCCCAGGCTTCTCCCCCCCCCCTCTCCTTCCCAGTTGCCATGAACCAAGCAGCTTTCCTCTGCCATCTCTGCCATGCCATTCTGCTTCGCCTCAGTGGAGCTGGCTGACCTTGGACTGAAATCACTGAAACCCTGAGTCAAAATAATCCTTCCCACCTGAAGTTGGGAATTTGCCATAGTATTTGCCATAGTGACACAAAGCTGGCCAACACACATTGCTGACTTCTTAGCTTTTTGAAACAAAGGGAATCAGAACATTTTCAGACTCAGGAAAAAAAAATTTGTTAGGATATTTAATAAGTAAAATATATTGTTTAGTCTATATATTATACTTTTGTTCAGTAACAAAAATACCCTTTGTTTTGCTCATAAATTGATTGTTCATAGTATACTACTTTAAAAGTATACTTTATGGTCGGGTGTGATAGCACATGCCTGTATCCCAGAACTTGGGAGGCTGAGACAGGAGGATCACAGGTTTGAGGCCAGCCTCACAAATTTTAGGAGACACTCAACAACCTAGCAAGACCCTATTTCAAAATAAAAATAACAGCCGGGTGTGGTGGCGCACTCTTGTAATTCCAGTACTTGGGAGGCTGAGATAGGAGGATTGCAGGTTCATAGCCAGACTCAGTTACTTAGTGAGGCTCTCCACAACTTAGTGAGACCTTGTTTCAAAATAAAGAATAAAAAAATAGAGCTGGGGATGTAACTTAGAGGTAGAATACCTCTCAATTCAGTCCTCAGTTCTGCAAAATAAATATATAAAATAAAAAATAAAAATAAAAAGGGCTGATAGTGTATCTTAGAGGTTAAATGTCACTGGGTTCAATCCCTAGTAACCATACCCCAACAAACACAGGTTAAAAAAAAAAAACTACAACATTAATATGGCTTTTTTTTCTGTACAAAGTACGTGGTGTGTGTGTGTGTGTGTGTGTGTGTGTGTGTGTGTGTGTGTGTGTGTGACTGGGGATTGAACCCAGGGGTATTTTACCTCTGAGCTACACCTCCATCCCCCTCCCTTTAAATTTTGAAACAGGGTCTTGCTAAACTGCTGAGCCTGGCTTCGAACCTGCGATCCTCCTGCCTCAGCCTCCAAGTGCTGGGATCACAGGTGTGCATCACCATGCCCAACTGCTTCAAGTTATTATGATTATGATTATTATTATTATTTGGTGGTACTGGGGTTCCTGGAAACCCTTCTACCTCCAGGCTACACTCCCAGACCTATTTTTACATTTTTATTTGGAAACAGGGTCTCCTAAGCCAGGGCACGCTGCTGGCTTTGAACCTGCACAATCCTCCTGTCTCCGCCTCCCAAGCGCGGGGAATTACAAGCGTGCACGGTGGTGCGCCACCACGCCCGGCTCTTAAGTTATTTTTAAATACTGAAAAATATAGACAGGAGACAGAAAGGGAACGTTAGTACTGTGGGCTAAATTGGACAACAGTAACAGTCCCCTTAACCTGGGGAATCCATGCCACAAAGCATCTGTCTTCCGTTCACACCGTCCCTGCGATGCGGCATGGCTGGTGGACCTCTCTGCCTTCTGAAAATCTCTCGGTTCTGTGCGACGAAAGGGAGCTGTGCCTAACTCTGGAAAGCTGTGACTATGCTGCCCTAAGTAGCAAAAAGCTCGTGCTCATGTGATAGTTGCGGGTCTGGAGAGTGTCTTGGATTATCCGGGTGGGTGCAATGTTATCACAGGGACTCATGAAAGAGGGAGACCAGGTAGTCAAAGGCAACAGAAGGAGATGCGACCACAGAGGTAAGAGACGGGATTGATTTGAGGAAGCAGCCGCCAACCAAGCTAGCCTGCAGGAACCAAAAAGGCAAGGAATTTAACGCTCCCCTGAAACCTCTTAAAGGAACCAACCTTGTTGACACCTTGACTATTTATTTATTTATTTCCCTTTTTTTTTAAATTTAAGCACTAGGGATCAAACTCAGGGGCATTCTGCATCTGGGCTACATCCCCAGCCACCCATACACTTTTATTCTTTTTTTTTTTTTTTTTTTTTCGGTCTGGGGATGGAACTCAGGGGCATTCGACCTCCGAGCTACAGCCCCTGCCCTATTTTTAATTTTTTTTTTTTTTAGTTTGAAACCAGGTCTCACTGAGTCGCAGAGGACCTCACCAAGTAGCTGAGGCTGTATGCGAACCGCGATCCTCTGGTCTCAGCCTCCCAAATGCTGGGATTACAAGCGTGCGCCACCACACCCGGCTACACTTTTATTCTTTTATTTTGAAACAGAGTGTTGCTAAATGGTGGGGGGTCTCACAAAGTTGCTGAGGCTGGTCTTGAGCCTGTGATCCTCCTGTCTCAGCCTCTCCTAGTACTGGGATTACAGGGGTGCGCCACCCTGCCAGACAGTTGGCATATTTTAAAATTGCTTTTTCTGCCAGGTGACGCTGAGCCCTGAGCTCCAGTACCTCTTCTGTCTTTGTCCCTCCAATTAAGAGATGGGAATCACGTGATGCTTTTGCTAGTCTGGGAGTTACTTTTCGGCTGTTTTTTTTTTTTTTAATTCTTTCATCATCTACTTTAAAATTCCAACTGTTCGCTGGGCGTGGTGGCGCACGCTTGTAATCCCAGCACTTGGGAGGCAGAGACAGGAGGATCGCGCAGGTTCAAAGCCAGCCTTGCTGTCTTAAGAGACCCTGTTTTCAAATAAAATATAAAATAAGTCTGGGAGTGTAACTCGGAGATAGAAGGGTTTCCAGGAACCCCAGTACCACCAAAATAAATAAATAAATAAATAAATAAATAAATAAATAAATAAATAAAAATAAAATTCCAATTGTTCTCTGGTTTTCTGGTTAGACCCTGACTGAAATACTGATTAACAGAGTCTGACAAGAAAATTGCCTACAAAAGCAACTCTGGACAAGGGAATGTCCTTGTGGTTTTAAGCAATAGGTGAGAAAGAATTCTGGTGAAACCTCACAAATCCTCAGGTCTCAAGGCAGATGGATAGACAGGATTGCCAGATAAAAAGGTAGGATGTCTCATGGAATGCGTGCACCAGGGAATTCTTGTTGTTGGGGCTGTCTTGTGTATCCATCCTAGGATGTTTACCAATATTTGGGACATATTTACAGATTATTAATTATTTTTCTAAAACTCGAGTTGAACTGGGTGTCTTGCATTTTTATTTGCTAAATCTGGCAACCTTCAGAGAGAATGAGTTCCTTTTGAAAGCTGCCTCCAGTGCTGAACTGTGCAGTATAAATGTGGGGGCAGGCAGAGCCGGGTTTTTTTTTGGGGGGGGGATTTGGCATTGGAATCAGATCTTGATCGGTGACTTTATTATAGATTAGACTTATTGATTGTAACTGAGGCAATTTTGAAACATAGATTAGTCCTATGAGAGGAATTGTGAGTACAGGCCCAGAGAGATGCCTGTGCATCAGAGTGTGTGTGTGTGTGTGTGTGTGTGTGTGTGTGTGTGTGTGTGCACGTGTGAGCGTGTATATATGCATAAATGAGTTACTGAAACGTATGTGAAATAATGGCCCCTAGTTCAGCAGTTGATAGAGAAATATTATTATTCATTATTTGGGATTCTAAAGACTGTGAACTAATGTATGTTTGTTGAGAACAACGAGGACATTTTGAAGACTGTCTTTCAATGGACAATGCCAATTGGAAGAAAAAAATCCCTGTGTGTGTGTGTGTGTGTGTGTGTGTGTGTGTGTGTGTGTGGCACTGGGGATTGAATGCAGAAGCATTCTACCTCTGAGCTATATCTCCAGCCCTATTTTATTTTTATTTTGAGACAGATTCTCGCTAAGTTGCTAAGGGTGGTCTTGAAACTATGATTTTTTGATCTCGGCTTCTCAAGTACTGGGTTTACAGGTGTGCACCACCACACCCAGCTTTTTTCTTTTTTGGTGTGTGTGTGTGTGTGTGTGTGTGTGTGTGTGTGTGTGTGTGTTACTAGGGATTGAACACAGGAGCATTCTGCATCTGAGCTATATCCCCAGCCCTATTTTATATTTTATTTTGAAATAGGGTGTCATTAAGTTGCTGAGGACCTGTAGCCCTCCTGTCTCAGCCTCCCAAGTACTAGGATGATAGGTATGCATCACCACGCCTAACTCAAAAGTAGCTTCTAAAGACCAAAAGCCCAAACTCTGTGATCTGTCTAAACCAGACATTTTCACCCAGAGGCAATTTTGTCCCCCAGGGAATAATATTAGCAGTGCCTGGGACATTTTGGATTATCACAAATAAAGAGTGGTGCTGCTGGTATCTCATAGATGGAGGCCAGTTAAGCATCTTATGAAGTGTAGGGCAATCTCCCAAAGACGCATCCGGCCTACAAGGTCAGTAGTGCTGCTGTTGAGAAGGTGTGGTGTAGACTCACCCAGAAAGCCAGCAGACAGTGCAGGTACAAAGAGTGCCATTCTAAGATGAAACCAGACGATAAGGCTGAAATCCCAGGACGACAGACCCCAAACTGACGTGGAAGCAATGAGCACCACACAGGCCTCCCACTCACTAATCCTGGGGCCAGCCTGCTGTGCAGGTCGACAGCCTGTAGTCACGGCGTGTGCTATGAGTGTGGGGCATCACTGTCTCTTTATAGATTTAATCACTATCCTTGTATATTTTACCCTGGAAATTGTTTCTTCAATCAAGAGATGAGTATATGAGTAGCAATATGGTTCAAGTTCAAAGAGTTCATGGTGGGAAGCTGGAAGTTGAACCGGGCACAGAGTTGAAGCCCAAGGAAACGCTCAATTCCTGGCAAAGATAAGCAAGTGTGTTTATCAAAGCTTTATTGACACCGGGGCCAGAAATCTAGTTGACTTAAAACTAAAAGGTTTAAAAACAAAGAGGTAATGCTGGAGACTTGAGAGGGAGCTGCTCCAGGGCCCATTCCTGCGACTGGGAACCCCCCAAACCCACCTGTTCTAGCCCCATTCCTCATTTCTGCCTTCATTTGGGGACAGGCTTTCTCTACCTGGCCGTGGTAGGAAAGATGGCAGCTGAGAGTCAAATGACACATGCTCCCAACTTACAACTTCTCTTTCCCACTATCCATACCTCAGGTTCCAGAAGGATCTCCATTTTCCTCCACTAGAGCTATTACTTACTCCTGGACCGCCCGCCTGGTCCAGGGGAAAGGGCGCCATGATTGGCCAGGCCGGTGTAACCGTCCTACTCTTGTAATCTTGAAATTAGATCACTCTTCCGGGACCTCATCCCTTGCATTGCTGAAGTCCTGACGCTGTCTGAATGCTACACCTGGCACCTGACTTCTGGAAGGAGCTGGGTCTGTGAGGGCTTTTATCCCTGGCTTTGCAGGGCTGCCTTTGGAGATTTCACTCACAAGCTCTTTGGCAAAGGAACTCACCCTCTTCAGGTGGAATAATTTTGCTGTGTTGAGGAGTCTTCTGTATTAGAGGCTCACAGAGGAAGAATCACCTGGCAGAAAATGAATGCATCTGTTTATTGCTCAATGGCACTTTGATGCTCCAGATGAGGTGTGTGGGGAGTGGACAAAACAGACTCTTTGCTACTTCCGGTAGCGTGGTGACCTCCCATGGTCATTTGAATGATGTAAAAGAAGAAGAACAGTCTCTAGACTCCATTAGACTGGGTCCCATCCAGCTCTACTGCTATGACACTCTACTGAGTGACTGCTAGACATCCCTAAGTACCACCTTCCTCATCTCCAGCGTGAGCCGACAGTCCCCAACTGGCAGAGATTCTGGGGTGATACATGAGATAATACATGTGCCAGGTGCACATACAGTGAGTGCTCCAAAATGCATATTTCCTCTCTTTCCACCTCACAGATTTTTTGTCTGCTTTTAGCAAAAGCTAAAGGTGCCGGGTTTCTTAAAGTTCGTCGATAAATAGCTCCACTCGAGAGAACATTTTTGCATATTGAAAACACCCAGCTAAGCTATTTGTAAATATCTAAATGTAAATTAGACTTTAAAGTATATGGCTTCACATATGATAATCTGGTAAGTCAGTTAAACGAATCATATTTTAGTTTTTATGCTTTTGAACAAAATGTCTTGAGATATAAAAAGATGCTTAAAACAAATACTAGCTCTATTTGGATATACTTTCCACCCTTCCAGAGATCAAATTTTATTTTTTCTCTTATGTTTCAAAATATTCATAAATCTCCTCTCTTTGGTGGCTGAACTACCAGGGTGTGTAAATGTCTCACAAATGCTAAGTCACAGGACGTCTGCCAATGCGCCATCTCAAGTTGCTAGGAAGAAAGAACCTGGGATCTCACTAGGGCTGTGGTATTTGAATAGCTATTCTGGGAAAAGCACTTCGATAACTGCCTGTATTTCTAAAGATTTCTTAGTAATGGTAATTTATCTCAGCACGAGCAAGAATGATGAGTTGTACTTTTAATGGATAATGTGTCCTAGAAACCTGAAATTTTAAACTTTCTAAAAAGTATTCCCTTAGCCAGGCATGGTGGTACATGCCTGTAATCCCAGTATTTGGGAAGTTGAGACAGGAGGAGTGCAGGTTTTAGGACAGCCTTAGCAAGTAGTGAGACTCTCATCAATATAGTGAGATCCTGTTTCAAAAATAAAAATAAATCTGGGCATGGTGGCTCACACTTGAAATCCCAGCACTTGGGAGGCTGAGACAGGAGGATTGCAGTTCAAGGACAGCCTCAGCTACTACTCACTGAGGTCTTTTGCAACTCAGTGACACCCTGCTACAAAATAAAGAATAAAAAATAGGGCCGGGGGTATAGCTCAGAGGTAGAATGACCCTGGGTTCCATCCCCCATACTGCAAAAATTAAATAAAAAATAAAAAATAAAAATAAAAATACATCTGGGGGTGTTGCTCAGTGGCAGAATGTCCCTGGGTTCAATCCCCATTACTACAAAATAAAATAAAATAAAATAAAATAAAATAAAATAAAATAAAATTCCCCTTGTATGTGGCACATCTAGGGGGAAAAAGTATCATTTAATTGAGATATTATGTGTAAGATGTTAGGCACAAAAGCTTTAATTTTCCATTGCAGCTGAGTAAACTTTTGTCTGGTATGTTAGTTGGCATATACAAAATGAACTGTAAAATTGAGTTATGGCTTGACAAGTTTATTTACCCATAGAAGGTCTTAATTCATACTGTTGATTTTTATTATTTTTTTTAAATTAGTTTACATTTGAAGCTTTTATACTATGTTTATGCACGTAGTTGAGTTTATTAAATTTATTTCTTTTATTTATAATCTTATTTTAAAAACTGACCCAATAAAATATAATAATTTGCATAATAACTGTAGTAAAAGGACATCAATTTGAATCTAACCATCCTTTAAGAGTACCACCCAATAAGAAAGAAAATATGCAAAATACATACAATTAGGTTAGTTATTTATTTAGCTGGGCAAGAGTCAATGGAGTTAATTATGGTAAATTTAATGGGATTATGGACAATGCTTTATGATTTATTTTTGAACCAAAAGCTGTTATGAAGATTAAGAGATATGTGTTAAGTAATGGTGTAGACCAGTATTAAATATGTTGCTTTCTTTCCTTTCTTTCTTCTTTCTTTCTTTCTTTCTTTCTTTCTTTCTTCTTTCTTTCTTTCTTTCTTTCTTTCTTTCTTTCTTTCTTTCTTTCTTTCTGGTACTATGTATTGAACTCAGGGGCATTCCATCTCTGAGGTACACTCTAGCCCTTTTAATTTTATTTATTTATTTATTTATTTTATTTTTTATTTTTTTTACTTTTTGGTGGTACTGGTGTTCCTGGAAAGCCCTTCTACCTCCAGGCTACACTCCCAGACCTATTTTTTATATATATATTTTTATTTGGAAACAGGGTTTCTTAAGCCAGCGCGGCTGGCTTCGAACCAGCACATTCCTCCTCTCTCTGCCTCCCAAGCGCAGGGATTACAAGCGTGCGCCACCACGCCTGGCTTTATTTTTATTTTGAAACAGGGTCTTATTAAGTTGCTGAGGACCTCACTAAGTTGCTGAGGCTGGCTTTGAAACTGCGATCCTCCTGTCTCAGCCGTACTGGAACGACAGGCATTCACAACTACACTCAGCTTATATATTGCTTCTTTTGTTAATCTCTTTCAAGAATTGGTTATCATTTCTGATGACTTAGACTAATCAGCCCTCCAAGTTCTCACACTTCAGAGCCCACCAGAGTCACCGGAGGGACTTGTGGAATATACCACTGCCTGGTGCTCGGCTCAGAACTAGACGATCAGAATGACCAGGGCCAGGGCTGGGGCTGGTGCACATCTAGCAAGCTTGAATGGATACTGAGCATCAGAACAGCCTTACCTCAGAGCCTACAACTTCAAGATGGGTGTCTTTGGTTCTCAACAGTTGAATGGATTCTGCATCCATTAGAACGAGAAATTTGGAGCTGGGAATTCCAGAGAATTCTGAGTTCCAGAGATGTAAAGTGACTTGCTGGGGACACCCATCAAGTCACCATTGCTGCGCCTGGCGTGTCTGTTCCCGGGCCCTGCCCCCATCCGGGGCTGGCTTTGAACGTTAAGTCCTCCTTGGCTTCACATGGTAGAATCATTTTCTTTGGGATTGGATTTTCCTACCTCCATGACTCTGGCCTGAATATGTCATGCAGTTCCTGTAGTTAGAGCCTGTACTTTGTACGAAAATAGCTTTCTAAGTCTGAAGGCTGGCTATTTCTCACTTTTATTACCTGATATAATTACCTCTTGCCTAGTCTTCTGTGTGGATATATGATTCATGAGCCTGGTATTCACAGCTGGCCTGAATGTACTTTGAAAGGGGCATTATGAACAAAGACCACTGATCCAGCACCGCACAATCTCACTTGACTCTTAGTGTCTCAGGAGCACGAGAGGTTCACAGAGACACCTGTTGGAATGACTGTCACCTATTTATAGCTTCAAGTCAAATTAGCTCTGGCGAGTATAAAGTTGTTCCATTTTTTAAATATAGGAACAGAATTTTTATATTTATTTATTTATTTATTGCAGGTCTGGAGATGAAACCCAGGGGCATTCGACCTCTGAGCTACACCCCCTGCCCTATTTATTTATTTATTATTTTCTATTTATTTATTTATTTATTATTTTTTGCGGGTCTGGGGATGGAACCCAGGGGCATTGGACCTCTAAGCAACACCCCCTGCCCTACTTTTTATTCTTTATTTTGAAACCGGGTCTCACTGAGTTGCAGAGGGCCTCACTAAGTAGATGAGGCTGTCCGCGAGCCGTGATCCTCCAGGTCTCAGCCTCCCATATGCTGGGATTACAAGGGTGCACCACCACACCCAGCTTATTTTTAATTTTGAAACAGGGTCTTACTAAGTTGCAGAGGGCCTCACTAGGTAGCAGAAGCTGTCCGCGAACCGTGATCCTTCGGGCTCAGCCTCCTGAATGCTGGGATTACAAGCATGAGCCACCGCGCCCAGCTAGGACAGAATTATTAAGTGCCCACCCAATTGTTTTACTTTATTTCTTCTTCTCCTCTATTTTCCTCTTTCTCCCTCCTCCTCCTCCTCTTCCTCCTCCTCCTCCTCCTCCTCCTCCTCCTCCTCCTCCTTCTCCTCCTTCCCATTATTATTGATTATTCTTTGGTGATACTAGGGATTGCATCTAGGGGCATTCTACCTCTAAGATATACCTCCAGCTCTATTTTATTTCTTATTTTGAAACAGAGTCTCACTAAATTGCTGAAGCTAGCCTCAAACTTGCAATCCTTCTGTCTCAGCCTCCCAAGTACTGGGATTACAGGCATGTGCCTCCATGCCCCAGCCATCGCCTATTTTAGAATTGCACCAAATAAGCTTTGAATGCAAATGACTATATGTGATATACAGTCATTTTTAAGTTGCATTTCTAAAATTTAGTATCTTAAGTTTAGATATAATCGACATGTCTCTCTGAATCAATGACCAAATCAATGAGCCCCACCTTTGTGTGTTGGGTGTGGCTGTCCTGCAGGGGTTCATGTGTTGGAGAAGTGACCCTCAGTCCTAAGAGGTGGGGCCCAGTGAGCGGTGCTTAGGTCACTGGGACCCCGCCCTCAGAAGAGATGAACTTGTTGTCTTGGGACCCTAGTTAACTCCAGGAGACTGAGGCTGGTTCCTGAGTTGCTCTCTGGCTTCCCGTCTGGCCACGTGATTTCTCCTATTCTAACCTGCACTGTAGCCGTGATGCCATTCGCCATGTCACCTTCACCAGACGCAGAACAAGGGGTTGTCTGATTTGAACTATTGGCCTCCAAAATTGTGAACCAAATAAACCTATTTTTTTTTTTAATTTTTGGTGGTACTGGGGTTCCTGGAAGCCCTTCTACCTTAGGGCTACACTCCCAGACCTATTTTATATTTTTATTTGGAAACAGGGTCTCTTAAGCCAGCACGGCTGGCTTCGAACCTGCGCCATCCTCCTGTCTCCGTCTCCCGAGCGCGGGGATTACAAGCGTGCACCACCACGCCCGGCAAAACCTATTTTTTTCATTTTCCCCCAGCCCTAGGTAATTCGTTACAGCAACATAAAATAGACAAATATATAACCTTTAACTCAAATTATTGTTACTGGCAGCCCTCTCATGATGCTGTCTCTGATTTCTGCCCCCCTTCTCTTTCTTTCTTTCTGGCACTGGGAATGGAATACAGGGACATTTTACCTCCGAGCTACTCCCCCAGCCCTATTTTTTTTTTATTATTTATTTTGAAACAGAGTCTCACTGAGTTGCAAAGGGCCTCACTAAGTAGCTGAGGCTGTCCTTGAACCACAATCCTCCTGTCTCAGCCTCCCAATGCTGGGATTACAAGTGTGCGCCACCACGTCCGGCTGTTGTCCTGATTTCTGAATGGTCCCCAGAGTGTCCTTCATATATCTTCCCATCTTTCCTCCTGGTCCTCTTGCTGTGGCCCTATCAGTGCCCACACTCATGGGATCCTCCCCTTTGTGTGAGGCTGTCCTCTACTGCTAACCCATAACACTGCCATCACTGTGCATAGGCGAAGGGGACACTGCTTACACTCCTGTACCATAAGTCCCTGTACCTATAAGTTTTAAGAATGTTTTTCTGAATTTTTGAGGATGTCGAAAAGGGTGTAGAGAGAAATCCCAGACCAGCACTCAGGTGCTTTCCCAAGTCCAAGTCCCTGCTTCACCCCAGATTTCCTTCACCACGCTGCAGCTAGCTTCCTGGAAGGTTCTAAAAAAATGTTCCTTGGTGTGTGCAGATTTCCCCAGCCCTGGAGAGAAGAGGGAGTTTGTTCCTCACTATGAATTTGACCTATTTGCTCTAGACGACCTCCTACCTGAGTGACTGAGTGTTGGAGACAACCCTTTCTGCAGCGGAGACTACACGGGGGAAGAGTCTGGCCTTGTGGCCTCAGTAAGATAATCATACGAAGGCCCGATGTAAGAACATTCCCGAAAGGTGGGTTATTCAGTCTCAAATAAGCTCCCTATGAAACACCAAGAACCCAGTCCTTGTTAGGTTGTTCCATGCTCAGTCTAGACAACTCTGTCCCTTCCTCTCAGGGGCTATGAATTCACACACCGTGATGGGTTCAAGTCCTCTAGGCAATGGATACCCAACTCTGTCCTGCTTGGGCATTTCTGGGACTGACTGGCAATTGAGTGTGTTGGGAGTCTGTTGACCACCATTTTGATGATAAAAGGGTAGTTTTGATGTGACATCATAGAAGCAGGAGGATCATTCATCCTAGAAGAAACATCAGGGCATGGTGTCCTCACTTCTGAGGGCCACAGGGCGCAAGTAAAAATGAAAGTCCATGGACCACATATCTACGAGCTGTAAGCTTTAGTAGAACCCGAGAGTTCTCCAGCACACCTAAGGAATTGCTGCTTTGTGATGAGTTCTTGAGTGTCATTTGCAGAGAACTGAATGACTCACACCCCTCAGTTCATGGCACATAATTATTTTTGGTTCACATAGGCATCTCTCAAATTCATTCATTTACTTTTGTGTGTGTGTGGTACTAGAGATGGAACCCAGGGGTATTCTACCTCCAAGCTACACTGCCAGCCCTATTTTTTTATTTTGAAACGGGGTCTCACTCTGTTGCAAAAGGCTTCACTAAGTAGCTGAGGCTGTCCGTGAACCGCGATCCTCCTGTCTCAGCCTCCCAAGTGCTGGGATTACAAGTGTGTGCCACCACGCCCAGCTTTATTTACTTGTTGAGAGGGGATTTACTCATTATGCACAATAAGAACACTGCTTTGAGACCCTGATACTTTCAGAGGCCCATGAAGATTCAATTAGTCTTTATCCCAAAGTAAAAATATTCATTAAAGTCAAAGATATTTAATACATAATATTAACATGTTTGTCTTAGCAGAGTGGTGGTGCATGTCTATAATCCTGGTACTTGGGAAGCTGAGACAGGAGGATTGAAGATCCAAGGACAGTCTCAGCAGTTTAGTGAGGCCCACAGCAACTCAGTGAGACCCTGTTTCAAAATAAAGAATAAAAAAATAGGGCTGGGGGTGTAGCTCAGAGGTAGAATGCCCCTGGGTTCCATCCCCAGTACCACAAACAATAACAAAGACAACAAACAAACAGACATACTAAACAGGGTTGGGGACCAGGTGTGCTGGTGCATGCCTGCAATCCCAGTACTTGGGAGGCAGAGAGAGGAGGCTCTCAGCAATTTAGTGAGACTCTGTCTCCAAATAAAATGTAAAATAGATCTGGGAGTATAGCCCAGAGGTAGAAAAGCCCCTGGATTCTATCACCAGTACCACACACACAAAAAATAGACTTATGCTGCTATAAGTGTGTCCAACTCATTGCTTCTGTCCGCTGTAGAATACTGTGCCTGCACCATGTTCTCCACACTCACTCTCCCAGTGATGCACGACCAGGACTCCAGTTCCCTGCTGCCACCACGCTGGGATAATTTGCTGTGGCCATTTCCCGTCTGGACTTGTGCAGGAATGTCCCCAGGATATGTGCTCAGCAGTGGAATTTCTGAGTCAGAGGGCACCTGCCTACTTAATCTGCCTAAGTAATGTCAAAATGTTCTCTGGAGGAGATGTTTTCATAGCTTTTCTTTCTTTCTTTCTTTCTTTCTTTCTTTCTTTCTTTCTTTCTTTCTTTTCTTTTCTTTTCTTTTCTTTCCTCCCCCCTCTCTCCCCCCTTTCTTTCTGTGTGCTAGTTATGTCAGGGTTTTCTATCAGTTATGTTAGATTTATAAAATAAATTGAGTAGCTTCTCCCTATTTTATTTTCTAGAACACTTTCTATTTCACTGGAAATAGTTGGTTCCTGAAAGTGTGAGTGGGCAGCATGACGGCTTGGTGCCAAAGCCCAGACATAAAGGCAATTCTCTGAAAATGTTTTCAATTTCTTCCCTGGCTATTGGTTCTAATAAATTTAAATGGTTTTCAATCTAATGTTGGCATCTAGGCAGAAATAACTAGATCTATGTGGCATGAAGACGTGTGTTTGTGATGCTCGTTACTTTGTGACTTGCTATAATACCTGGGGAGGATTCTCTGTTCACATGGATGTTTAGTAAATAAGAGTACGATTTCATTCTCCATATGTCATAAATATGACCTAGTCAATGGATAGGATTCCTTTTTAATGATCTCCAACTTTTGCTATTAAGTTCATGATGATGTCATGCACTTTTTGGCATTGGTTTTATATAAATCCTCAAGAATTTTTCAGCCTTGAAGAAAAAATTTGCCAAGGCTGGCAAATTACTACTTATAAATCATCTGATACTTTTGGAGTCTGAATCACTCTGACTACCCAGAGAACATTTTTTTCTCCCTTAATAATAGTCACTCCCAAACTGCACTTATATCATAAGGCTGGATTTCATGAATTCTGCTTCAGGAACAATAGCTCAGTGAGCATTACTGAATTGAAGATGACGAGGGCATTCAGAAGGCCGCTAGGACAGGTGTCTAGCCCCTGGGACAGGTGGCAAGGAGGCAGAGACCTCAGGTCCAAGACTGTGAGGAACTGAATTCTTTTTTTGGTAATACTGGGGTTCCTGGAAGCCCTTCTACCTCTGGGCTACACTTCCAGACCTATTTTTTATATTTTTTATTTATTTGGAAACAGGGTCTCTTAAGCCAGCGAGGCTGACTACTAACCTGAGCGATCCTCCTGTCTCCGCCTCCTAAGCGCCAGGATTACAAGCGTGTGCCACCACACCTGGCTGAGGAACTGAATTCTGTAAATGACATGAATAATCTTGGAAATGAATTTTTCTCAGTATTAGTTCAGCTAATATCTCAATTTCATTCCTGTGATGCCCAGAGGAGAGATCTCAGCCATTCTGTTCTGAATATTTTGTCAGTAGAGCTGTGGCCGAATAAATGGTGTTGTTTTAAGCCACTAAATTTGAGGTATTTAGCTGGGTGTGGTGGTGCATGCTTGTAATCCCAGCATTCGGGAGGCTGAGACAAGAGGATCATGGTTCGCAGCCAGCCTCAGCTACTTAGTGATGCCCTTTGCAACTCAGTGAGACCCTGTTTTAAAATAAGAAATAAAAAATAGGGCTAGGGTGTGGCTTGGAGATAGAATGCTCCTGGGTTCCATCTCCAGTACCAAAAAAAAAAAGTTTAAGGTATTTGTTATTTATCAGTAGAAAATTTGTAAAAACCAAACCAAACTCAAAAATCCCCACATCATATTAAGCAAATCCTGAAGGCAAAACAGAGAAGAAATACATAAGAGATTTGGTTCTGCCACTAGTTGGTCCAGGCAACCTGGCAGGAGTGGGGTCCCTCCTAGTTCTCCCTGGTAAATGAAGGTGATGTGCTCACTTTCTTCCCTCATGAGATCGCTGGGGGGTTGAAATGAGGTGTGAATGTAAGAAAGAGCAGAATCATTACAATGTGAGTTCTAGACTCAAGGAACTGTTCATAGGGATTCTTCCAAATAGAATATATAGGCATTTGGACGAGAAATTTCTCATAAACCTGAAGAGACATATAAAGTACTTCTGCTGGGTGCATGCTTGTAATCCCAGCATTTGGGAGGCTGAGACAGAAGGATCACAGTTCACAGACAGACTCAGCTGCTTAGTGAGGCTCTTTGCAACTCAGTGAGACCCTGTTTCAAAATAAAGAATAAAAAATAGGGCTGGGGGTGCAGCTCAGAAATAGAATGCCTGGGTTCCATTTCCAGTACCGCAAAAAAGTACTTCTGTATTGAAGTACTGAAACAAAGGATGGGGTACCAAGCTACTCACTGGGTAAACTCTGAATCTGGGACTCCTCTTCCTTCTCCCGTATAGAGCTGGAACAAAACCTTGTTCATGGGAAACAAGAGAATGGTCAACATGATTAACGAGTTTAATTACAATAGAGAGAATATAATGTAGAGAGAATATAATGTAAGGAATAGAGAGAATATAATGTAGGGAACAGGTATTGGAGGGTTAAAGGAAAAAGGGCAACACTGGTATAAACAAAGATAGTTAAGTGAAGGAAGTAGCTACTGCTCCCCAGGGCTGCAGAAATAAAAGCAAGGAGTTGGGATGATCAGACATCAGAGATTTGGAGGAGGGACCTTTTAGAGTTCAGATCCTTGAGGAGGAAGCCATGTCTGAAGGTCCTGGCACCACTGAGGGAATAAAAGGAGAGTGGTTCTGGGCATGTTGATAAAAGCCGAATTGGGTGACTGCTGCTGCTGGCCTGGCAGTCTTTCTCATCCTCTGCTGGCTGGACCAATGTGGAGGCAAGCAGGTAAGAGAAAAAAAGTTGCAGAGTCCAGCCACAGTGTCACAGGCTGTCTATAAAAGTGACATCGGAATTGAGAAATTAATGTCCTAATAACCAGCACAGATGGCTTCCAGTCCAGGTTAGAGGAGCTCGAGCTTCCTTGCAGGACTCTAAGATGGCGGTGGGGGTAGGAAGTGGGGAGGTGGCTTATTATCAACTCCCCTCCTACTTGATGGAAAGATGTAAGACCTCAGGTCATCTGGAAGGGGAAGCTTCTCTGGGGCGGAGTAGAGGAATGGAGGGTGAAAGTACCTGTTAGTGCCTATTTATAGGGATGACATTCTCCACCTGAGTCGGGCTGATGGACCAAGTTTTGCTTCTCCAACAAGGTTACTTGGATGCTGCAAGGGCATAGAAGAGTTCCAGTGATGGAGGCCTTCTTACCTCACCCAGCTTGGGAGGTGCACAAACTGCCACCCAAGGGGAGATTGTTTGCATGCAAGCAAGTTTCCAAGGACCAAAATGAGACCGATAAGCTGAGATCCTGACCAATAAGAAGGGACTCTGACCATCACCTCTTTCTCAATATTGTTTATTCTTTTGTTCCATGACTCAGCGATGATTGTCCCACTGTCTTTCCCTGAATCATCTTGATTATCTTCCTGTTTATCCTTCATTCACCCTATGATTGATTTACTGACTCCTGCGATTAATCGTTCTCTAATGTTTGGGTTAAAAGCTACCAATAAAAAGAAGGTGCTGGTTGGATGAGATGGAGGAGATCTCTCTCTCCCCCAGCTGCCCTGCTTCTCCAGTTATTTTGACTTCGTGTCATTCATTCAAGAGCACTTCTAACATCAGCAGTATCCGTGGTAGCAGCAACCTGCTACGTTCCAGGAAATGTAGCAAACCACAAGATAAGCATGATGCATCTTCTTGGGCTGCCAATTTTCCTAGAAGGTTTTTAAAGAAAATATTTCCATATTCAAAATGTATTGTGAAATGGAGCGTACAATTGACTTTTAAAGATAATATCTCAGTGAGTTCTAAGTATACCTCAGTGGTAGAACGCTTGACTTGCCTGGCATGCCTGAAGCCCAGAGTTTCACCCCCAGCACCCTCATCCTTCCCAAAAAGAAGATAATATCTAAGATGAGGGTTTCCAGTTGGCCACTTGGACTCGCACCCATCCTTTCAGAGTCCTTGGTAAGTCTGGATGTACTCTAGTCACATCAGGATGTCATCTGAATATTTTTAATGCTTAGGAGTCTTTTTATTTGAAAATAACTGTTTACAGGGTTTTTATATTTAAAATTACAAATGGTTATAAACACTAAGCTGATATTTTAAGCCTTTATTCAGGAACCTTGTTAGACTTTTTACTAACTTAACAAAACAAGAGCAATCACCTTAATTTGTTCCTGGATTAATGTTAGGGTAACTCTATTTGAACAGATTAAATTCCCCTAAATATCGGTCCCACTTACAAATTTAATTAAATTCCCTTAAACATTTTGAACTATGTTTATACACATAACATATTTAATTTTCTTAAGTGCTTCAAATGCTTTACAAGGCAAATTTATGACCTAAAAGCAAAACCTTTCCAAATATTCAGATACGCTACATTCAATAAATTAAATTTATATAGTTATCCTTTTGTCCTCTTAAATATTTCAGTACTGGTTAAACATTTGTTTAAGGTTTCTTATGCTTTTCAACTTAAAATTACAGGTCAAAACCCAGTTATACCTTTCAAACTAATGTTATAAGAATCAGATTATTTTCTTCTCTCTGTCTCTCTCTGTCTCTGTCTCTGTCTCTGTCTCTCTCTCTCTCTCTCTCTCTCTCTCTCTCTCTCTCTCTTTCTATGCTGGGGAATGTACCTAGGAGCACTCTACCAAGGAACCACACATCCCCATCCCTTTTTGTTTTTTGTTTCGAGACAAGGTCTTTATGTTAGTCAGCTTTTCATTGCTGTGACCAAAACACCCAATAGAGGAGGAAAGGTTCATTTTGGCTCATAGTTTCAGAGGTTCAGTCCATGGTTGGCTGGCTCCATGACCCCCGGGCCTGACATGAAGCAGAAAATCTTGGCAGAGGATGTGGTAGATAAAAGCTCATGGCAACTGGAAACCACAAAACAAAAGTAGGAGACAGGGACAAGATGTAGTGCCCCTGGGGCATGCCCCCATCTAGCATGCAGGGCACATGGTGGTGAGATGTGGGCCCCAAAGGGCTTGAGGAGCCCAATCCTTATGGCCTTGCTGGCTTCTGTTCATATGATCTCTCTCTTGGGCTGGCTTTGCTTGCTGCCTGTAGCTTTTCTCAGAAGACGTTCCATGTTTCTGGTATCTCTAACTTCTTGGGGTCCCTACTACAGTGTTAGCTTCACTTTCATGGCTTCTAAATCCAAACCATTACAACCAGCTATTCATTGTGCGATCCCTCTCTCTCTCTCTCCTCCCCTTCCCAGCTGCCATGAGCTGAGCAACTTCCCTTCACCATGCCCTTTCTGACATGACGTTTTCTCTCCTTAGGTCTAGAGCAATGGAGTTGGCTTACTATGGACAGAAACTTCTGAAATTGTGAGCCAAAAGAAATGTTTCCTTCTCACAGTCGTTCTTTCTGGTTATTTGGTCCCAGAGACAAAAAGCTAACAGTCTCAATAAGCTTGCCAGGCTGTCCTTGAACTTCAAGTACTCCTACCTTAGACGGTATCTATGATAACAGGCATGCACTACCATGCTGGCAGATTTTCTGATTTGCCATATTCCATAGTCATTTAAATAAGCCCACAGATTGTCCTAATGATTAGAAAACTGATTCCTAAGGTGAATATGAAGGCTTTGGTTCTTTGGCTTTGATTTCCTTATTTATTTCTATTCAACTCTAATCTTTTCCAGAGTTGGAGAGGCATTTACTCAATGTACCATCTCTGATGGGTCTAGAAGGCAGGGCCAAACTCCCATGACATGATTTCATTGGGATCTAGAACAGGACCCAGACCTGTGGGCTCCATGTTAGACCATTTATATAACATTCATGAAGCTGCAGTTTTGTAAATTTGAGTTGCATATAACAAATTTATTTGCTGATGGATTCCATTCTATATTCTTTCATTTTCTCTGTCTGACATTTTAATGTCTTCTCTTGTCTGAGTCTAATTACAATTTAAAGACATTTTAATTTCTTATGGTCTGATCTTCCAGCAGAACATGATATCTGCTCACAGCAGGATAGCAGATGTGAGTTTGAGTGGGAGAAGACCTCCAGTCCTTCTCTCTTGATACTCTTTTGGATGCAAAAAAATAAATCTGTGCTCAATGCAAATGAACCAGTGCCTCTGCTGGAGGAACAAGAAACATGAGTCAGCCCTCTCTCCCACTCTCATTTTCCTTTTGATCCTCGCTTTTGAAGGGATATTAAGTTTGTTAAACAGAGCAAGGAGGGTAAGGGAGAAGACAATATGGCACTTGGGCTCTAAAAGTGCCTCTTGACATATTCCAGGAGGAGGAAAACAGATCTGGATTTGAATCTCGCTTCCTCAACTTAAGACAGCTATGGCTATAGAAAAGTTGTCTTAATGTTGCTAGTCCTTTTTTCTCAATTTTAAAGCACCCAACCATTGGGATAATTGTATAAACATTTAAGGTTGTGTACATGAATCAGGCAGTGGTGTGCCTGGCGCATAGTTCATTATAATTGCCAGTTTATCTATTCTTTTGCATATCTCTTCCTATCGTGCTCCATGGGCTATTCCTGGTGCAGAGCCCAGGGCCTGGCACCAGGGCTTGTTGCTTGACTGACTCTTCCCATCTGTGCCAATAGTTGGGCCACTGTTTTCTCGGTTCCTAGAACTGTCAGTGTTAGATGCTACTCCTACCTGGATGACTGGCTTGAGACTCGTATAGAGAACTTATGTTCTATAGATACCTTGGAGATTGTTTTACATAATGTTTGTTTATGCTGTTGGATATAAGGGTAAAGCCACTGAGAGGTGTGTGAGGAGCAAGGAGGTACCCAAGGGTGAGATAATACATTGTGTCATCAACCAGGAAAAAGACCTCTATTCTAGAATTGGGTGGAAGAAGTATAGGTGGGTAATGCATTGGGAATCTCCCTTTTTCTTGGACTTTTACCAAAGAGATATGAAGATGACTAGGGAAGAGATTGTGGAAAGGAGATCTTTAAATATCACCCTCCATGTGGGTGCAAGTTAAGAGTCAAGAAAGAAAATGTCCTTTGGATCCAGAGTATAGTGCTCTCAGATCACCAGTAGAATAGGACAGGGCCGGGCCCCAGAGAATGTGGCCACCTTGCATGAGGAATTGAGTTAGCTGAACAAGGATTCTCAACTATATCTATCACTATTGAAATTTTGGACCAGATAATTCTTTTTGGCAAGGGGACTGGCCTGGTCACTATAGGGTCTGTACAGGGAGGAATGGAATGCTCTATTCTGTAGACCTGTAGCACCGCCCTAGTTGCGACAATCAGAAATGTCTCCAAATATTGACAAATGTTCTCTAGCAGGGCCAAGGTTAAGAAAAGCTGAACTAAACTCTTCCTTATGTTTTCTGTATCTAACGCCTTTGTGTGCCTTTTGGCATTATGTGAAACCTTTTTGGAAATTCTATTTTTTCTCAACTGTGCTGAGAGGTAAGGAAATGTTTCTCTGATATGCATGGATAAGGTCCTTACAAGAGGAGAAGGTGAACCTTGGAAGTTACTGGGGTTTGTGGAGGTAATAGGACCAAATCAACAGAATCCTAAGGGGGAAACAAAGCTCACAAGAAGCTCGTTTAGACAACGTCTTTGAAGAGTATGGCATGTTAAGAAGGAATGCTTGTTTTACTTATGTTGTTCTTTCCCATAAGTATTTTGGATTTTTTTCCACTATGAGACAGGTGTATATCCAAGAAGTTCTGAATAAATGTCATGCCATTTTTATCGAGGCCTAATTGAAGCTGAGTTTTATAGTTTTAAACAACAACAACAACAAGAAAAAAAAAAAACTCACAAAGGGTAAAAGTTCGACATGGCTGAAAGCCCAAGAAATAAGTATGCAAAGCACTCTTTAGCCTTTCCAGCTATACCAAGGATTAAAGGAGGATGACTGTGCAGTTTTCCAGGTGCCAAGCATCTGGAAATGTTTTCCCCTGTTTTCATGGGCACCAGGGCTGACTCACATGGGCCTCTCCCTCTTGGCATCTTTTATGAGGAGTGAGAGTTGTAGCTTGTTGGCACAGATGAGATTTATGCCTCATTCAGTTCCCCAGACTTTCCTTTCCATGGCTTTTGAAATGATCCATCCAGGTTTCCAAATGTGACCCTAGAGAACAGCACAAAAGGGTTGACTTGTAAGTGCAGAGATTTGGAAAACTCCCCAATACAGGTGTCCCTGGGCAAGTTACATACATTTACATGCACATGCCTGAGGATAATTTGCATTTTTGAAGCATGAGCTATTGCAGGATAGGTAGGGCTGTTGCTAAGAGACAGTTTGCACATTAAGTCCAAGAACAATTATTATAAATGATGCAAGAGATTGAGTTAGACATTGGATAGGGTTGGAGGTTGTTCAGGCAAGATCACTTTTGGGAACATACTCATTTTGCAAGGGAGTGAAATCAGGCATGAATTTAACTGTGATACGCTTTAATATTCTGTAGATGGCCAAAGACTGTGGGAGGGAGTAAGGAGAGACTATCTGTGGTCCAGAGGGACGTGGAAATGCTACAGGGAGAAGGTATTTGAATCTTGAAAAGTGTAGGATTTTTTTTTTTTTTTTTGGTGGTACTGGAGGTAGAACTGAGGAGACTTCTACCTCTGGGCTACACTCCCAGACCTATTTTATATTTTTATTTGGAAACAGGGTCTTTTAAGTCAGTGAGGCTGGCTTCGAACCTGCGCGATCCTCCTGTCTCCGCCTCCCAAGTGCGGGGATTACAAGCGTGCACCACCACGCCCAGCAAAAGTATAGGATTTTGACATATGGGGTGGCTGGAGGTGGAAGGGTGCTATAGCAGAGAGGAAAAGAATGATATGAGCAAAGTTAACAGAGACAGGAAAGAAGAGGACATGTTCTGGGATTTAGGGGTGGCCAAGGTTTGAGGTATGTTCTAGGCAGCAGGGGAACATGAAGCTGGAAAGACGCATAACAAGTGTTCAATAAATCAATATCCATTTAATAAATAGATTAAAGATGGGCTCGAGTTGTATTATGGAAAAATTGGATGCCAAATTAAGGAGTTTGGACTTTTTGCTGTAAGCAATATGGTACAGTGGGCATTGAAAAAAATTTTTTTTATTAGGAAAGTAACATCAGATTTGTATTTTAGGAGGACTAATTTAGCAATAAAAGTCAAAGTGGATTCCAGAAGTATTCCTAAAATAGAGTAAGGGCACTACTGGTGGCATATAGAATGCCTGGAGAGGGTCAGTGTAATCCCAGCATTTGTGAGGCTAAGACAGGAAGATTGCGTTTCGCAGCCATCCTCAGCTACTTAGTGAGGCCCTTTGCAACTCAGTGAGATCTGTTTCAAAATAAAGAATAAAAAATGGGACTGGGGGTGTCGCTCAGAGGTAGAACCCCACCCCACCCTGCCGGTTCCACCCCCAGTACTGAAAAAAAAAAAACACATGTATTTAAGAAAAAAAGTGAGTTAAAGAAGAAGAAGAAGAAAAAACCCTAACAGAATAGATGAGTAAAGAAAAACTCTGAAGTTGGCATGCAAAAGGCTGAAGTCTGAGGATCACTGAGCCAGAGGAACAAGAGATGAGAGGAAGATGTCACTGTCTGTAGCCACTGGACCCAACTCTGTGCAGTCAGCTAGATCATAACCAGTCTGGTCCTGTATTCTGACAAGTTTGCAAGATTCAGCTCACTCAGTGTTGACTTTTTTAGCCTTTTATCTTCAATGGTGCATGAAAAGCTATTTCAGCTAGAAATTTTAAGCTTTAGATAATAAATGTTTAGAAAACTTAGGAGATCAAAGTAGTCCCAAAATATTAGGGTAGGCTTTTGACTACGGGTAAACAAATGTCACTGTCCTTTAGAGTAAATTTGTGAGGAAAGAAAGTGGTTAGAAGGAATAGTTTTCATTGTTTTCTGCCTGGGAGTAACTGCTCACCAGGAAACTGTCCCAGCCCAGTGACAGCCCGAGGTCATACATGCCTGTGTATGTGTAGACTCCACAGGTGCATACAAGAAACCCACCCTGGATGTCCCCGGGCCAGAGAAACCAAGAACAAATGGACAGTCATGGAAAAGGGATCTTTTTCACTATTTCCATTTATCCCTCTTAAATTCTTTATGAAATGCATTTATGAAAGTGTATTTTCTATTCAAAATATAAATTTTAAAAAATGAACTCAAAGTTAACAGGCTCACTTCTAAAACTTTCCCAAGCCTACAATTCCACTTCTGTTAATATTTTGAGTATTACCTTCTAGTCTTCTCTCTACGCGTTACAGTCTTGATTTAAAATGTTCCCCTCAAAAGCTCATGTGTTCAAAGCCCATCTCCGGTGCAGGGAGGTTCAGAAGTGGGGGTTGGATGGAGGAGGATCATCATTGGGGGCGTGGTCTTAGGGACTATAGGTGGGGGCTGGCTGGAGGAGGAGGAGGAGCATCACTGTGGGCGTGGTCTTAGGGAGGTGGGCGGGCCCCCTCCTCTCTCCCTGCTTTTGGCCTCAGAGATGTGAGATCACTGTCCTTCTGTGAAGCTCCCTGTCACCATGGCCATAGTTCCTGCTTCAGAGCCTGCCCTGTCTATGACCTCTGAGCCCCAATAATCTTTCCACCTCTAAGTTGTTCTTGTTGGGTATTTTGGTCACAGAGGTAACCAAAAAATCTGACTAAATACTACTTATACATGCATATATTTGATAAAGTTGAGATCATACTTTATAAATTGTTTTGTATTATCCTTGACTATAGTAATTTGTTGAGCAATTTCCCACATTATTCCATATTCCTCAATTTTTTTTTTTTACAGTTGGAGAATATGCTATAATTGAACCCTTTCTAATATTAGACTTTTAAGTTGTATTCATTTGTTTGGAAAGACAATAAAGTTGTCAGAAATAACCTCTTCATGAATAGGGGCATTTCCATGGAACATTTTATTATCATCTGTACTGTTTGACTCACATGTTATTCCATTTGACATATGAATGAATTATTTATTATCTAATTAGATTGTACATTTCTTCTGAAAAAAAATTATACAATATTTTAAAAGACCACCTAGCAGATCACCACAAACTACTTAACGGTTCAATTAAACACAAACACACTAACAAACAAATACATCAATGAATCTCCATGACTTAAAGCATGATTTTTCAAGCAAAAGAAAAAAAGTGTGGCTTATTAGCATTTAATATGGCCAAATCATTACTGCATTTGGAAGTTTAACTAAGCTGTAGTGGGTTGGAGAGATACCTCTTTGCCAAGATATTACAGTTCTTATTGTCAGGAACAGATTTTTTTTCTTTCAAAAAGTACAACTCGACTTCCGGGAAGATGGCGACCGAGAAAAGCGAGGCTTAAGAGCCCCACTAACAACCAATCTCCACTACCACAAAATCAGCGCCTTTCATAGCCAGAAAACACCATCACCAGAGAAACAAAAAAATCACCAGGCTCCAGAGAGAAAGCGGACTGAGAACAGAGCTCAGAGCCACAAAGGAGATACACCGGCCTCATGCCCGAGGACGCAGTAGCAGTGCCATACTGCTGGCGGCAACGGCGAATTCACCGGACAGCTACAGCAAAACAAGGTGAGCCGCTGCGGAACAGGAGGTGGGATCTTTCAGCGCAGGAAGCATCTAAAGCTCCCAGTGGCTGAGCTCAATACACGCTGCAGGGACTCAGAATGGAACTCAAAACCAGAGAAGAAAAAATACGTCAGCCTCACAGCCGACGGCGTGGCAGCGGCGCCATATTGCCACGGGCAGCAGCAGTAGTGAATTCACCGAGTCCAGTACAGCTACATCTGCGTACTCAAGAACAGTGAGTCAAATTGCGGGCCCCAGAGGAGAAATCCCAGTACTGTACTCCCTGGGACTTGACCCAGTGGGGGAGTGGCGGTGGCAGAGATATCACACCATAGGAGAACGTGCAACCTGGCACCCCCCCATAGTTTAAAGCAGCCTCTATCGACTCCCTGGGTCGGAGACTCTGTGATACAACCTAGTAAAGGAGTAGTGGGGTCTGATATAGTACAGAATCGAGATCCAGAGCACCTTAAGTGAAGCCGTAGTGACCCAGGGAAGAACCCAGAGAAGGCACAAACTTCCGAAATCATGGGAAAGAGGAATAACACTGGAGCAATGAATGCCCCCAACCCCACAACATCAGAACCCGATAAAACAGAAAATCAGAGATTTCTAGAAGATCAAATCAGGAAAATAACTATAGAAATAATAGAGGTGCTTCGAAAAGAACTCAGAGAGAGCCAAAAAGAGATAAAGGATGCAATTAATGAAGTAAAGGCCTCAATTCAAAGCATGAACAACCGATTAGACCACATGGAGAACAGAATCTCGCTCTTAGAAGATGATCATTCCAAAAATGGACGCATAGTTTCTAACCTAGAAAAAAATATCCAACAGCAGGAATCTGACATTGAAGAAATATGGGCCCATTTTAAGAGAGCTAACCTAAGAATAATTGGAATAGAGGAGGGAAAAGAAAGTGAAACCACAGGGATCAACAATCTCTTCAAGGAAGTAATAGCAGAAAATTTTCCAAACATAGAGCAAGAGGTTGATACACAGGTCTAGGAAACTTATAGAACTCCCTTTAGACAGGATCGGAGAAGAGGATCCCCATGGCACATAATTGTCAAAATGACCAATGTGGAAGCCAAGCAGAGAATCTTAAAGGCAACAAAAACAAAGGGCCAACTGACATTCAGAGGCAAACCAGTTAGAATCACTCCAGACTTCCCAAACCAAGTCATGAGAGCCAGAAGGGCTTGGAGTAACATATTCCAAACTCTGAAAGAAAACAACTTCCAGCCAAAAATTTCCTACCCAGCAAAACTTTCTATCAAATTAGATGGAAAAATAAGAAGCTTCCATGACAAACAGAAACTGAAGGAATTTATGTCTTCAAAACCAGTGCTAGAGAAAATACTCAAAGAGATTAACTACAAAGAAGAAATAGGTAACACACACCAGAACCAGAGAAACAAGATTTTCCATCCAACAGACAACTAAGATTGGTTATCTGTGGAGATTCATTGTTTATGTTAGTCTTTTACCTATCTCTAAATTGTATTGTTTGCCTTTATTGTTGTTAATTTTTAGGATGTCTAGTTCGAATATTAATATACCTTCAGATATAGCATTTGGAAATATTTTATCCCATTCTATTAGTAACTTTTAACTCTGTTTACATTGTCTTTGGATATACAATATTTTTTTATTTTTTAGGGAGTTTGTATACTCTTCTGTTGCCTGTGCCATTGAAATCATATCCAAGAAATCACTGCCAATTTCAATGTTGTGAGGTTTTATGACCCAGAGTTTCTTCTAAAAGTTTATAGTCTTAAGATTTGTATTTAGGTCTTTTATCTATTTTGAGTTAATATTTGTATATGGGATTAGGTAAGGGTCCAACTTTATTCTTTTCCATGTAATTATTATGTTTCAACAATATTTAGTTAAAAGATTATTATTTCCACCACCAAATGTTCGTGGAAACCTTGTCAAAAATAACTTGACAATATAGGGAAGAATTTAGCTCTAGGCTTGTACTTAACTCCAATGGTTTATATATCTGCCTTTAGAACAGTACTACACTGTTTCAATTATTGTAGCTTTATATGGTTTGAAATCAGAAAATATATATCTTCTAGCTTTGTTCTTTTTCAAGATCGCTTTGGGTATCTAGAATCAATATTCCATATTAGGATAGATTTTTTTCTGAAAAATAAATATATAAATATATGATAGTTTCACCTAAAAAATAGAAAAAAATATTCTCTGGTAAGAAAGAAAGCAAAAAGAAATAATGAAATGTTATCTTTAAGTCATCAAAAGCTTGGTATCAGACAAATGAAACTGTTATGTGAGATTATCATTTTTAAGTTTGGATAAATTGCTATAATACTAGATGTCAACCACTAAGCCAAGCATGGGAAGGAGGGATGGGGAAAGAATGGGGTGGGGATCGGGTGGGGGCTGACTGGGTGATGTGTGCATGTATGTCTACAAAAGTTTATATCCCACTATGATGTATGAATACAGTGCGCCAAAAAAAAAGTACAACTCTATTGAGATATAATTTCCATACTATATAATTGACCTTAAAGTGCACAATTCAGTTTTTTTTTTTTTGGTGGTACTGGGGTTCCTGGAAACCCTTCTACCTCTGGGCTACATTCCCAGACCTATTTTATACTTTTTTTTTTTAAATTTGGAAACAGGGTCTCTGAAGCCAGCGCTGCTGGCTTCGAACCTGAGCAATCCTCCTGTCTCCACCTCCCAAGCGTAGGGATTACAAGCGTGCGCCACCACGCCCGGCGAAGTTTTTTTAAAGTATATTTGGGTTTTTTTTTTTCGTTTTTTTTTTTTCAATTTGAAAACAGGCTGTTTATTAACTGACCAAATTACAAAAGTACCATGGTAGATACCTTAGTTCATCCTCCTAATGAGCCTGTTGATCTGGTCTTCCCTGTTGCCAGCATCTCTACCTTCTACAAAATGGGTTGTCTTTTTCTTCATCCCACCTCGTGGAGAAGATAACTTAAAGGGCCACAGGAAGTTATTTGCTTCTTTGAAACGCTTTCCAACGGTAAAGATCTCATGAATCAGATCCTCCATGCAGATGATGCCGTATTTACCAAGAGATCGAGCAATCAAAGCGTTGTCTGTCAAGGCAATTCGTTTCTTATTGATTTTGCCATAGCCACGCTTGTAGATTAGTTCATTTACTGACTTAAGGTTTGGGTACCCCCGTGCAATGTATGGCTCCACAATTCTCAGCATGTCAATTGAAGCCTTATTGAGCTTAACAAAGGTGCCATTGAAGATCTGGCGAAGGCGGAGAAGCTGCAACACCTTGCGGACTTTTGGGCTCAACCATTGATGTCTCTGATTCTGATGACAAATGCCAGTTTGGGCTCTGCAGGGACATAGAAGTTGCCAGCTTTTCTTGCCATCCTAGCCATTCGAATCTCAGTACGGTACATCTGCCTATATTCCTTGTGGTAGTGCTTAGCCTTTTCATAGATAAGCTTCCTTCTTGCCTTTCGAAGCATCTTCTGAGCAAACTTCTTCCTCAGGCGCTTTACCTTTAGCTCTGCGAAATTCTTGCGCTTTTTCTTAAGGGTTTCTGGCACCGCAGGAACCTTCTTCTTCTTCTCTTTGGCGACCTCCATGGTTCCTGCCGGAAAAAGAGGCTTAAAGTATATTTGTGAAGTACTGCAACCATCAATACTATTTCTAGAACATTTTCATCACTCCAGGAAGAAACCACACACCCAACAGCAGTCGCTCCCCATTTCCTCTCCCTGCACCGGTCACTGATGTGCTTCTCATCTCTATGGATCTGCCTCTTTGGGCGGCTTCATGTCCTGTACACAGAATCCTATGACATGTGGCCTTTTGTGACTGCCTTCTTTCACTTACTGACATGTATTCTAGGTGTGTCCTTACTATGGCATATAGTATTAGGAAGGTCTTATTGTCTTCTTCTTCTTCTTCTTCTTCTTCTTCTTCTTCTTCTTCTTATTATTATTATTATTATTATTATTATTATTTTGGTACTTGGGATTGAGCCAAGGGCATTCTACCTTTGAGCTCCACCCCCAGTTTATTTTATTGTGAAACAGGGTTTTGCTAAATTGCTGAGGCTGGCTTCAAACCTGCAATCCTCCTGTCTCAGCCTGACAAATACTAGGTTTATAGGAATGTGCCATTTGGGGGGAAAAAAACCCCCAAAAAACAAAACCCAAAACCAAGAACAATAACTTTTAGTTAAATTCTGACTGGCACAGCAGCAATGCTTTCTTCCCAGAAAGGTGGCTGATGTCAGCGTTGGTGTGTGGGTGACTGGCCTACCATTTCTCCCCTCTTCCCTTCTCTGCCCTGCCCTGTCCTTCCTTCCTCCTCTCCCTCCTCTCCCTCCTTCCTCTCTCTCTCCCTCTCCCTCTCCCTCCCCACCACCTTCTGGAAAACAACCGCTGCCTGCTCAGCACTCTGCAGATCTCAGCACACCTCCACTGTCATGTCTTTCGCCTCTTTTCCCCTTTCTGCTCCAGTCCTCGTTTCTTCCAGGCTAATTTAAAAAAAACAAGGAGGAACAATCCCTTTTTTTAGCAGGCAGCTTTCTCATCAGTATCTGCTGACTGGTCATAGGGAATCTTACCTTATTCTGGAAATGACAGTGGAGGACTTCCTTTTTGGCCAATGTTATGTGAAGGGCGGGTAAGCACTTTTTGTGCAGAAAACCAGAATGTTCTAAAACAACCTTGAAACATTCATTTACTCAGTCATGGAACTATAGAACTGTAGGGTGTTCTGTGGGACATAAGGAAAAAAATAATAACCTTGCCTTAGTGGCTTATATTCTAAGAAGGGATCCAGAACATTCTTGCACGGTATTCTTCACGGTTGTTTATTGGGCTATCCTTCTAGAGAGTAAATTCCTCTAGGGCTGGAACCGTGTTCTGTTGACCTTGCCCACGACACTTTACACCCAGTCGGCTTTATTTCATGGGGATACCCTAGAGGAAGTGGAGTATGGTGTTGAGGAAAGGCAAGTTCAAGAAGCCTTGTGGTTTCTGTGCTAGGTTGTGAAGGATGAAGAGGACCCAGGCCTCGGGGGCTGGAAAGAGAGTTCTAGGAAAAGAAACTGTACAGACGTGAGATGGCGTGAGGCATGGAAAGAGAATGGAGTAATGTGAACTATTAGGTAGCTTTCAACAGAAGAGAGGGGAGTTCAGAGGGAGGACGTCAGCTTGCCTGAGTAAGGCAAGAAGAGAGGTTGTCTTCAAGGAGGACGTGGAGGTAGAATTTGGGTCCAAAGGAGCAAGTAAAATGTTTGGGTACAGGATGTGGGTTAGGAACTCCGATGTTAAGACACAGGGCCTGAGGTACTAGTGGGTCACGGAAACTAACTAGAAATATTGGGCTGTAGAGCTTATAACTCCATTAAAATTTAAAATGTATTGACATTTTAATATATTTTGTTTTCAAAATTTATAGGCTATTAAAATCAAAAGAGCATGCATAAATGTCTTCTTAACTAGTCAACAAATCTTATTAGACACTGGTGAAGTCTCTGGGGACCAAGCAGTGGCTAAGTCAGAGGAGATTCATGCCCTTTTGAACATTTATATCCCTGTAAGGGGAGACAAATAGAAAAGTAACAGAAATATGTGTAACATCAGCAGAAACAAGTATAGTAGAACATCATTAATTAAAAACTTTATTCAAGCCGGGCGTGGTGCGCAGGTTCAAAGCCAGCTGCGCTGGCTTAAGAGACCCTGTTTCCAAAAATAAAAAAAAGTATAAAATAGGCCTGGGAGTGTATCCCAGAGGCAGAAGGGCTTCCAGGAACCCCAGTACCATCAAAACAAAACAACAACAAAAAAAACTTTATTCAAGCCCGGTGTGGTGGTGCACGCTTGTAATCCCAGCATTTGGGAGGCTGAGACAGGAGGATCGCGGTTCACGGCCAGGCTCAGCTACTTAGGGAGGTCCTTTGCAACTCAGTGAGACCCTGTTTCAAAGTAAAGAATAAAAAACAGGGCTGGGGGTGTAGCTCAGAGGTAGAATGCCCCTGGTTTCCATCCTCAATATCGCAAAAAAAACCCCTTTATTCAGAGTAATACATCATCATATCATCATGAACAATGGATATACTGTAGCTAACTAGAACACCACTTGTTTCTAGTATGAATATTAGAAAAACCAAACATGGTACACTCAAAGCCTACCTTTTCTGTAATTCAATTAAAAAGGTTTTGTTAAACTGGGCATGGTGGCGCACGCTTGTAATCCCAGCACTTGGGAGGCTGAGACAGGAGGATCATGGTTCGCAGACAGCCTCAGCTATTTAGTGAGGCCCTTTTGCGACTCAGTGAGACCCTGTTTCAAAATAAAGAATAAAAAATAGGGCAGGGGATGTAGCTCTGAGGTAGAGGCTCCATCCCCAGTACCACACACACACACACACAAAAGGTTTTGTTACAGCAAAGGGAGCACTTATTCAACATAGTATGAAAGGAAATTTGAAAATGTCCAAAACACTTTACCACAATGCATATTTATAATTAATCTGCAGAGTCTTGGTAACAATATATAGAATTATGATTTTCTTCTCTCAAGTACATTTATTATTTATTTTATTTTATTTTTTGCGGGTCTGAGGATGGAACCCAGGGGCATTTGACCTCTAAGCTACACTCCCTGCCCTATTTTTTATTCTTTATTTTGAAACAGGGTCTCACTAAGTTGTAGAGGGCCTCAACTAAGTAGCTGAGGCTGGCTGCGAACTGTGATCCTCCGTTCTCAGCCTCCCAAATGCTGGGATTACAAGCGTGCGCCACCACGGCTGGCGAGTACATTTATATATAGACATATATGTATATATTTGGTTTGGTGCTGGGGATTGAACCCAGGGATGTTCTACATCCTAGCTACATTACCAGCCCTTTTTTTTTTTTTAAATTTTGAAACACGGTCTCTTAGGTTACTGAGGCTAGCCTTGAAAAGTTGATCCTCCTATCTCAGCCTCTTAAGTACTAGGTTTATAGGTCTATGATACCACACTCTTGCTTATTAGTTTATTTATTTATTTTGCAGCCCTGGGAATTAAACCCAGGGGTATTCTACCTCTGAGCTACATCCCCAACCCTATGATATTTTTTCTTTGGAAAAAAGATCTCGCTGGCCGGGCGTGGTGACGCACGCTTGTAATCCCCACGCTTGGGAGGCAGAAACAGGAGGATCGCGCAGGTTCGAAGCCAGCCGCGCACGCTGGTTTAGGATACCCTGTTTCCAAATAAGAATGTAAAAATAGGTCTGGGAGTGTAGCCCTTCCAGGAACCCCAGTACCACCAAAAAAAAAAAAAAAAAAAAAAAAATCTCGCTAAGTTGCTGAGGCTGGCCTTGAACCTGCGATCCTTCCATCTTAGCCTCCCAAGTACTGGGATTATAGGTGCACCAACTTTATGTTCATATTTAGATGCATAAGATGTAAAATACAGAAGGCAATATTCCTACTTTCAAAAAGCTGCTGTGGAGGTTAACAGATTCATTAGCAAGCTGAGGAAATCCACAGCTTGATACTGGTTCCCAGCGCTGAAGAGGAATTGCCGAGCCTTGCCCTGAGGGTTGGGATGGGCTTCACTGAGGGATAATTTTTGAATTTGCCTTTGAAGAATTTTTCTGTTTTGGTAGTAGGGGTGTTCTGCTCAAGTAGAAAGAACCGCATTAACAAAGGTGAACTGGAAGCCAGGCAGCTGACGCATGCTGCTGGTAATC
The DNA here is from genome assembly GCF_963383645.1 of Muscardinus avellanarius. NCBI lineage: Eukaryota > Metazoa > Chordata > Mammalia > Rodentia > Gliridae > Muscardinus > Muscardinus avellanarius. The sequence continues at coordinate 97,836,960 of NC_137791.1, read as the reverse complement.
CCAGGACTTGGGAGGTTGACAGGACGACTGCAGGTTGGAGACTGGCCTCAGCAACTTCTCAAGATTCTCAGCAACCTAGTGAGGCCCTGTTTCTAAACCAAAAATAAAAAATTTGGGGCTGTAGCTCAGAGGTGGAATGATCCTGGGTTTAATCTCCAGTACCAAAAATAAAAAATAAAAAAGGAAAGAGGAATAGAGAAAGAAACTAATATTGACTGATTTCCCAGCACAATGTTCTGTAGATACTTATGTGTGTTTAGTGACTGGGCATCCTTGTTAGGAAAAGATTCTTACAGCTATTTTACAGATAAAGAAACTGAGTCATAGATATTAAATAATAGAGATTAAATAATTGTTTTAAGGCACATTACTAGAAGTGTAGGGTTAGATATTGACTCTTAGGTGGTCTGCCTGACAAGCTTACGTTTTTCCCCTGCCCAGCTGTAGACACAGTGCTCAGGTGTGGTTAAATGATTGGGCATCTGAGTCAGGAGAACTTAGAAACACCAGAAGTATAGCAGCCCCAATAACATACCAAGGAGCGTGTTATCCTTTGTGGGAAGCCATTTAAGATCTTGAAGGTGAATGCTGGGTGCACACCTGTAATCTCAGTACTTGGGAGGCTGAGATAGGTGGGTTGCAGTTTCAAGGCCAGCCTCAGCAATTTAGCACGACCCTCAGGAATTTAGTGAGACCCTGTGTCAAAATAAAAAATAAAAATGGTTGGAGGTGTAGCTCTGAGGTAGAATGTCCTTGGGATCAATTTCCAGTATTCTTCCCCCCCCCCAAAAAAAAAAATCTTAAAGTTGAGCTGTGCATGGTGGCACATGCCTATAATCCCAGTACTTGGGAGGCTGAGGTAAGAAGATGGCAAGTTCAGGATAGCCTGCACAACTTAGTGAGACCCTGTCTCAAAATAAAAAATAAGTAAGCCAAACATGAGCAGGAAGGATGGAGAAGGGAATAGGGTGGGAATTGGGGAAGGGCTAAATGAGTGAAATGTGCATGTCTGCCTCTACTATCTTGTACTCCATTAAGATGTATGACTATAATGCACTAAGAAAAAATTAAAAAAAACAAAAAGAACTGGGGTTGTAGCTCATTAGTGGAGCTCATAAGTGGAGCACCCCTGGGTTCAATTCCCTGTCGTGTGTGTGTGTGTGTGTGTGTGTAGATCTTAAAGTTAGGGATTGATGTCATCAGCCTGTATTTAGGATGCTAGTTGGGGCGGGGACAGTGTGAGGACCTAATGTCAGTAGACAAGTTAGGAGATGCTATTGTACAGAGCTGATATGTTAAGATGAGCCTGAGCTAGGATGGTGGCCGTGGCCATGGAGGCTCTGGGAGTCAAGGCTGGAAATGGGGCAGAGGGAGAGGCACCCGCTAGATGTCCAGGGGGAAGAAGAGATGGGGTTGGGGGCGAAGCAGAGAAAAACTGCTCATGTTATAGTCAAAGAAAAGAGAAAGGAGGAAGGAGATAGGAACCCACTGTCCTCTTGGAGGGCATAACCCCATTGACCTACAAGATTCTACAACTTCATAAAGTGCCATAAATTGAGGACTAACTCTTTACCATGTGAACCTTTGGGGTAACTTTATTTGCAGTACTGGCGATTGAACCTACGGGCATTCTACCTCCGAGCCCTATTCTTTATTTTTTATTTTTTATGGTGGTACTGGGGGTAGAACCCAGAGGCTTTCTATCTCCAGGCTATATTCCCAGACCTATTTTATATTTTGTTTGGAAACAGGGTCTCACTAAGTTGCTGAGCCTCACTACATAGCTGAGGCTGGTTTCTAACCTGTGTGATCCTCCTGTCTCAGCCTCCCAAGTGCGGGGATGACAAGCGTGCGCCACCACGCCCAGCTTATTCTTTATTTTGAAACAGAGTCTCACTAAGTTTCAGAGCACCTCACCAAGTATCTGAGGCTAGCCACAAACCTGCAATCTTCCTGTCTCCCAAGTAGTGGGATTACAAGCATGCATCACCACACCTGGTTTGGGGCAAATTTAAGATCCAAGCTGTAGCAGTAAGTTATTTAATGCTTCTGTAGTCAATTTCTTCATCTGAAAATATCACTTCATAGGACTGTTGGGGAGCATTTTGTTCTGAATTGGGGATTTAACTCAGGACATTCTACCTCTGAGCTACACCCCCAGTTCTATTTTATTTTTTCAAGACAGGATGTCATTAGTTTGCTGAGAGTCTCATTAAACTTCTGAGGCCAGCATAAAACCTACCATCCTCTTGTCCTCAGCCTCCCAAATACTGGAATACCTGGATACCCAAGTGCCTGCCTCTGAGGAACATTATTCAAATTAATAAAATAATGTCAAAACCTTGGAACAATGTCTGGCACAGAGCCAGCCCTATGGACCTATCAGCTATTGTTTAAGAGTTATTCCAAGATTTCAGTATCAGCGTTGGGAGAGACCTGGGGTTGAACTGACTGACCTTCCCACTCGCTGATTCTGTGTGTTTCTTAGTTGTTCTCTTCAACATGAGAAGCTTTCCTCTTTGCATGTCACAGGCCCTACAAATGAGCATTTGCTTTTCAAGATGAGAAGGGACCGTTCTCAGGTGGAGTGGCCTCTTCTCCAGGGTAAGAAGGAAGAAGCCACCATTTAGGAGAAACTGGTTTTGGTAGAGTAAAACTCTGAAGCACAGCATTCACAATGGTAAAGCCAAATAATTATAATGTGGGTGAAGACCTGCATGCTATTAAATGCATATGGTATTTTAACTGTGGAGGGAAGCTATACTTATGGTTCATATCTTTCTTAAAAATTTGTTCTCCCAAGTCCCGGAGAGCGTTATGTTAAGTGAGATCAGCCAAGCACAGAAGGAGAAGGGACATATGTTTCCCCTAATATGCCCAAACTAGGGAACATAGGGGATACCAGAAGGACTCCAGATAGTGGAGGGGAAATCTCAGCAAAGTTTGAATGGAAAGATAGGAAAGGAGGAAGGCTGAACTTGATTAATGAGGGTCTACATCCAAATATGTGTAAAAGTATGAATATGGCATGGTTACCCTGGACAATCATTGGTGGGAGGGGGGGAGGGAAAACAGGGGTGGGGGGGAGAGGTCACCAAGTACAGTTTAAATGTATACCATTTATTTTCAATAAAAAATTTGTATAAAAATAAAATATATAAAATAAAATAATAAAATAAAATAAATAAAATTAAAAAAATTTGTTCCCCTAAAATATTCCAGAGCACCAAAGTGAAACACCTGGTACCAAGCAGTATACAAAAATAACCTGTTAGCCTGCTGCTATTTTCAATGGCAGAGGAGGCTGTGGCTTAGACTTGCTCTACCTCACTGCCACCTGCTGGTGGAGGCTCAGGACAATCCACATGTCCGTGGCGTAGTGGTGGCTTCTGAGTGCCTCCCCCAAACTGCAAAAGCTGGTCCTGATTCTTAGAAAATACAGCTGGGCGTGGTGGTGCATGCCTGTAATCTCAGTACGTGGGATGCTGAGACAGGAGGATCACAGGTTTGAGGCCAGAGCTCTGTAATTTAGTGAGAGCCTATTTCAAAATAAAAAAAGAACAAGACAAATTACAACAGATTACAAGTTTCAAAGGTTGATAACTACTGTAAATAGCACAGAATACAGAAAAATGAAATAATTTTATAAATTAACTGTCATACACACCTCTCCAACACTCTTTCCCCCTCGTTAAATATCCTTTGACTGTCACATAAATTCCGATATTGCAATATTTTATATGTTGAGAATAGAAAGGTAATTCAGATTTTCCTCTACTATGGTTCACTGAAGTTTGTTTACTGTTGGGGGGAATTTCCCTCAGTTTCATAATTTGTTGACAGCATGTATATTTTGAAGGTTGTGGTCAAATTTGGGGAGGTTTCTATCATTCCTGCATGTGCTATAAGATTTTAAGATGTTTTATTTATTTATTTTTTCAGTACTAGGGATTAAACCCAGGGAATTCTACCTCTGAGTTACACTTTCAGTCCTATTTTTATTCTTTATTTTGAAATAGAGTCTCACAGAGTTGCAAAGGGCCTCCCTAAGTAACTGAGGCTGTCCGAGAACCATATCCTCCTGTCTCAGCCTCCCAATGCTGGGATTATAAGAATGTGCCACCATGCCTGGCTTCATTTTCTTAATATATAGTATTTATTCTTTAATACTCTTTGAACCACAGTACTAGATAACTAACCAGTCTGTGTCTATGTCCTCCTAGTTGTGAAATACCGTGTTATCTCTTTAGATGGTAGTACTTTCATTTCAAATTAGCAAGAAACTTAGTTTTTCAATGTGTTCACAGTATTTACTCTTCTTCATTAATTGGACTATTGAACAACCCAAAACCATATTTATTACTTATATTTGAAGTATATTCTTTTTCTTGAGGAATTATTGCCTTTGGGATGGTTTGAAAATTTTCAGGTACAATTTGCTTCTTAATATTAGATTAATCACTCTTGATTTGAACCTGATAGTAACCACTTTTGGTTCACACTCCACTGATTTTTTATGTGACTTTTCTTTCAAAATTTAAATAAATAAATCATAGGAAGTCACATGGTATCTGTTACTTTCCCTCTGATTTTTTTTTCCAGAAAAGAAAAAAGAAAAGCGCAAGAAAAACAACAAACAAACAAGAACAACTTTCTCAATTGTACCTAAAAAGGCCATTTTTCCAGTTGATTTCTCCTTTTCAGAATCCTCAAACTGCCTGCAGTCACTCTAATGCCCCTGACAAGAGGGAAATGCTGCAAACAGGAAGGCAGCCTTGATGGAGACAGCTGTCTGAAGCAATTGTGGTTAAAGTATCTTGCTTTTGAACATCCGGGATAAACACAGGACCATCTGAGCAAATCGCTGGGTCCCCTGAAAGAGGCATTAATTCCACTCTTCCTCAGGAGGTGCCAGGGTTTAGGGAAAACTTGTATTTCTGCTGTTTCTGTCTGCACAGAAAATTGTTTCCATGTGGACCTGATGGATGGAATGTCATTTAAAAAAAAGAAAAAAAGATAGCCGGGCATGGTGGCACATACTTGTAATCCCAGCATTTGGGAGGCTGAGACTGGAGGATCGCGGTTTGCGGACAGCCTCAGGTACTTAGTGAGGTCCTCCGCAACTTAGTGAGACCCAGTTTCAAATTAAAAAATAAAAAAACTAGGGCAGGGGGTATAACTCGGAGGTCAAATGCTCCCGGGTTCCATCCCCATCCCCAGACCCGCAAAAAATAAAAATAAAAATAAATAAAAAATAAAAAATTAGAGTTAGAAAACTTTTGAAAATGTACATTTTAGCCGGTGTGGTGATACACACCTGATATCCTAGTACTTGGGAGAGTGAGATAGGAAGATTGCAGGTTCAAAGCCACTCTCAGCAACTTAGCAAGACTCTGTTTCCAAACAAAAAGTGCCGGGGTCCAGCCCTAGCAAGAGTCGGGGGTTCGCGAGTGGTGGAGTGAGGGGCCGGTGAAGTTCGGTGGAGAAACAGCTCACAGACGCAATGGAGAGTGAAGCTGCTCTCTTTAGTTTACATCTTTGCTCTCTCTACTTTCGGTTTTGGCAAGCATTTTATACTTTCTTTTTCAGCTACACTCTACTCTTACAGTTTTTTCTAGAACTAATCCATCAGTAAGTATACAAAGAATTAATACATCAAGGCAAGGTGACAGACGGCCAGTTTCTTTTTTAAGGGAACATTTCCTCTTACAAGCAATCATGGAAAAGATCAGGAGTTTATTATTAACTACTAATTAATATCAAAATAATATCCTATGCTAAGCATTATACTCTCTGATTAATATACATCATTGTTTTTCAATCAATAGGCACTACTAAGGTGAGGAACATTTCATACTTTCCCATGTCCCAAGGCTGTGCCTGGTACCCATCTATTCTGCGGCTGTCCACGCACCCATTGTACAACCAAAAGGGGGTAGGGTTACTGGGGGGTCAGTAGCCACTCTACCATAGCCTACCTCTGATTAAACATGCTGGCCTTTTAGAATTCATGACGGTGGGAACAACTTGTCTTGGCTCTGTTTTAGGTTTATTGTTAATATTTGTTTGGAAAAACCTGGGGAGGATCGGTTGCCTTTAAGGCTTATTTTACTTGTTATTGTCTGAATCTTTATAGAATTCTTGTTAGATCGGTCATTTGGAAATTTAGGTGCAACTCATACATAAATGTTACAGTTTCAGGGAGTAAATCTTGAATTATTTTAAACAATTTGAAGCCATTAATAACATAAGTCTCAGGTATCTTTTTGGTAACAAGGCTAATTCCAAAAAAACCCCCAAATCCCCATGCCTAATACTATTCCCCAGAAGGAGATGCCGCGCACCTGTCCCAGGGAATGTCTGCCGTGCAGCATTCCTGCTAAAACGGGCCTTGCTCAGTTTTAGACTGAGAAGAAAGCGCGGCAAAAAAGTGAAAAGGCTCGGGGTGTAGGTCCGAGGTAGAATGCTCCTGGATTCAATCCTCAGCATCACACACACACACACACACACACACACACACACACACACAGGTACATTTTAGCTGGGCGTGGTGGTGTACACTTGTAATATTTGGGAGGCTAAGACAGGATGATAACAGTTTTGTGGCCAACTTAGCAAGACCCTGTTTCAAAATAATAATAACAATAATACTAATAAAAAGAGGACTGGAGGTATAGCTCAGAGGCAGAATCCCCCTGTGTTCAAATTCTACTATTGCAAAAAAGAAAAAAAGAAAGAAGAAAGGAAGAAAGGAATGAGGGAAGGAAGGAAGAAAGAAAGAAGTAATTTTAAGATGTAAAATGGAAAACAGGAGACTGGTCTAGTTTTGTCCCTGTGATAACTTGACCTTGGATAAGTGCCTTATTTATCTGTAAAATAAGGAGACTGGGGAGTCTGCTGGCTAAACAACTAAATAATTTCTTTTTTTTTTTCTTGGTACTGGGGATGGACCCAGGGGCATTCTACATCCAAGCTACACCTCCAGCCCTATTTTTTATTCTTTATTTTAAAACAAGGTCTTCCTGAGTTGCAAAGGGCCTCACTAAGTAGCTGAGGCGGTCTGTGAACCGAGATCCTTCTGTCTCAGCCTCCAAAGTACTGGGATTACAAATGTGCATCACCACGCCTGGCTAACAACTAAATAATTTCTAAAACCCCTTTTAAGTTTAAAATTCTATGAACTTGGTATACACATAGAGCACACAGTAGGCTGTTTTACAGAAAAAAGCATATCAGAATTTTAAGAAAAATAAACCTGCAATAATCATTTGTAATTATTATAATAATTTTTATATGTTTAAGATGAGGCTAAAATGTTCTGGTTTTAGTAAATGAGCTAAATGCTTACAACCTCATGTATATTATTAATTGACCTAGAACCTCATACTCTTCCATTATATTTATACAATTTCCTTATAGTCCTTCTCTGTGGACATTATCTCTGATTTCATATGATCAAGTTAATATGATAGGTATATATGTATTGGTGTGAAAAAAGCATCACTCTTGTTAAACTTTTTTTTTACTGTTAAAAAGCTGTTACCTTCTAGGAGGAAATATTGGACTTTTCATTTTTGTCTTTTTAGTTATTGTGGATTGAACCCAGGGATGTCCTACCTCTGAGCTACACCTCCAGCTTTATTTATTTATTTATTTATTTATTTATTTATTTATTTAATTTTGGTGGTACTGGGGGTGGAACCCAGAGGCTCTTCTACTTCCGGGCTACACTCCCAAACCTATTTTATATTTTGTTTGGAAACAGGGTCTCACTAAGTTGCTGAGAGCCTCACTCAGTAGCTGAGGCTGGCTTCGAACCTGTGCAATCCTCCTGTCTCGGCCTCCCAAGCGCGGGGATTACAAGCGTGCACGACCACACCCAGCCCTCCAGCCCAATTTTTGTTTTATTTTTTACAATTTATTTATTTTCTTGTTTTGAAACAGGGTCTTCGTAGATTACTGAAAGCCTTGCTAGGTTGCTGAAGCTGTCCTCAAACCTACAATCCTCCCATCTCAGCTTCCCAAGTCCTGGAATTACAGGCACCTACTACTGATTCCAATTCAAAAAGTATTGTTTCAAAAACGAGTAAAAGGAGCCGGGAGTGGTGGCACACACTTGTAATCCCAGGATTCGGGAGGCTGAGACAGGAGGATCTCAATTCAGGGCTAGCCTCAGCTATTTAGTGAGGTCCTTTGCAACTCATTGAGACCCTATCTCATTAAAAAAAAAAAAAAAAAAAAGTAGGGCGGGGGTAAAGCTCGGAGGAGGTAGAATGCCCCTGGGGTCCATCCTCAGCACTGCAAAAATAAATAAATAAGTAAGTAAATAAATAAATGAAAGGTAAATGCCTTTTTGCTACATTCCACTCTGTATTCTCAACATACAAAGTTTCATTGTTTCTTGGAAGGGGTGAAGGCTAGGAATAGTGCTGATCTGATATGCCATTTTGCTTCTGTTCAGTGCCTCTGAGACACTTGTGGTGGTTTGGATTTAGAATGTCCTCTCAGCCCTCAGGGAAACAAGGCAGCCCTGTTGGAAGTGGGGCTTGGTTGCTCAGGAGAGGTCCCTGGGGCGTGGCCTTGGGGATTTTATATGGCTCTCTCCTCCCCTGCCAACCTTCTCTGCTTCTGGCCTCTGTGATGTGAGAGTGAAGCCCGGTGCTCTCCCGCCACTCTCTGCAGCCAAGCCCTGAGCTCTGCAGACCTGGCCTGACATGAACTGAACCTCTAAAACTCCAAAACTACGAGCAAATCTTCCTTCCTCTGAGTTGTTTTGAATTATGGCAGTGAGAATGTTGACTGAGGCACATCTCATAGCTGAGGAGGGCCGGCCTGTGACTTTTCTCTGAACAAGGTACAGCTTCCGCCTCCAGAGGACCAGGTGGAACACCCGAGCACCTTCTCTCAATGGGCCTCTTTTTGATGTTGGCTCTAGTTATGTTGCCCATGTATGGACAATACAGTGGTTACTAGCGAGGCCACCTGGGGGTGGGATGTTGGTCCCTAGGAACAAGTATTAGGGTGATGCTTCTGGCCTCTCCTATCACCTTGCTCTTGTTCCTCAGGAGGGGTTCGTGGCTTGGCAAGACGTTGTTGACATCCTTTGTTCAGCCCAACTCCTTCTTATCCTTGGTGTCAGTGGCCAGACATGTGCTCTATTCTGTAACCAGCCAGGAATACAGACTTGATGCCTGTGGCGAGACCTGCAGCTTTCCAGGGCTGCCTGTGGCTGCGTGAGCGAGTCTGCCTGATTCTTGGATCTGGTTATTAGGACCCCAGTGCTGCTGCATATCTAAGCCACATGCTCCCATTTGGCTTTTACTGGTAATTAAGCTGCTAATTTTTTTTTTTAATCTCCATCTGCTTAATTCCTTTGTACTTCTCAGTTGGTTCAGAGATTGAGCTCCAGACACAAGGAACTAAGTTAATCAAGACAGTTAATTTCCAGGGTGTCAGTTCCCAGTGTGAGTGGGTACTATAGCAACTACAGAGTCATACAGATTATAACCCTACAAGGATAATACCCAAGGGTAATACCCGCTTCATCTCCCAGCTCCAGTCACCCTACCCTCTGAGTCACCACTCAGGATCATACATGGACTTAACTACACACAGTCAGCCTCACGGGGTGGTGGAATTGCAATTTTTTTTTCCTTTTTGGATGTTTTGGAATGGGAGGGACTAAACAGGGAGGCGAGGGAAGGAAAGAGGCAAGCGGATTAGAAACTGCAAATCCTGGTACAGAGTGCATTCTAACTTGCCAGGGAGCAGAGCAGTTCACCACTGCACTGCAGTGTCCTGTAGGTTAAGTCAGCAAACTCCATTTGAGCAGGTGCTAGGAGGCAGACACATGCCACATTCATGGTCCTTGGTTTCAGGGTCCCTTACGTTAGGCTGTGCTGGCGTGCTTGGAGAAATGTCTACATTAGACCAAGTGGTTACTCCCTAAACCCCAAATACAACTTTTCTTTTCCCGATGTTGTTCTTTTTCTAGGTTTCACTCCATTCACCTGAAATGGGCTTCCCCCATCTTGCCCTCGCTAATCCGCTCCATCCCTCCCAGCCATCTGCCTATCACCTGAGCCCAGGTGAGCTTTTGCTCCATAAGAAGGACCCTTCCAGCTGGGCCTGGTGATGTTCAACTGTACTTGGGAGGCTGAGACAGGAAGACTGTAGTTCACGCACAACCTCAGCAACATACGCTCCACAACCTAGCAAGACCCTGTTCCCAATAGGGTGTAGCTTGGAGGTAGAATATCCCTGAGTTTAACCCCCAGTAACACACACACACACACACACACACACACACACACACACACACACACACACACCTTTCCTTGCCAGTTTTTAATCTGTTTTCTTAATGAACATCCTGCCGGATTTTATTTTCTCCCACAGATTCTCCCTAGCAGGGTCTCTGAATTGCTTTTTCAGAGCTCCATCATGGCAGGAATCTAATATAAAATGACTTTACAGGCAAAGAAGCAGCCTCACACTTCTCAAAAGACATATGTATGGATGTATTTTTGATTTATTGTTTCATATATCTTGTCAAAGTTTAGATTTTACACCCACATAAGACTTTATAGTTTCCTTTTTTTTTTTTTTTGGGTACTGGGGATGGAACCCAGGGGCATTCTACCTCCGAGCTACACTCCCAGCCCTGTTCTTTTATTTTTTATTTTAAAACACAGTTTCACTGAGTTGCAAAGGACCTCACTAAGTAGCTGAGGCTGGCCACAAGCCAGGATCCTCCTGTCTCAGCCTCCCAAGTACTGGGATTACAAGCATGTACCACCACGCCTGACTATATTTTGCATTTCTTAAAATGCTTATTGAAGCTGGGTGTAATGGCACTTGCCTGTAATCTGAATACTTGAGAGGCTGAGACCGGAGAATTAGCAGATTTGAGAACAGCATCAGCAAGCAATAAGACCCTCATCAACTTTGAAAGGCTCTGGTTCTAAGTAAGTAAGTAAGTAAGTAAGTAAGTAAGTAAGTAAGTAAGTAAATAAATAAACAAACAAATAGGGCTGGGGTATAGATCAGAGGTAGAATGCCCCCAGAGTTAATCCCTAGTGTCTGTCTGTCTGTCTGTCTGTCTGTCTGTCTCTCTCTCTCTCTTTCACACACACACACACACACACACACACACACACACACACACACTGCTTATTGAACAACAGATGTTCAATTTTTGGCCAAGGAGAACTGAACAAGTTTATCCCAATTCTGGAAGATGTGTATCAGAGAAGTTTGCTAAAATCCCCAAATGTTTTATCTTTAAAGTTCATATGCACTTTGTATTCTTCCCTGCAATATGCCCATGATTGTTTTAATATTGAAATCTTATGAATTTCTGGGCTTGGTGGTGCATGCCTATAATCCTAGTACTTAGGATGCTGAGACAGGGGTTGCAGAGTTGAGGTGAGCACTTGGTAACTTATGGAGATCCTGTTTCAAATTAGAAAATAAAAAAGGGCTGGGGGTACAGCTCAGAAACAGAATATCCCTAGGTTCAATTTCCCAGTAACACACACACACACACACCCCTTATAAACTTCTTGCTCTCAGTAAACTTAGTGTTTTGAGATGTGAACTGCTGAACTGCTGAGTTTATAAACCTTTAGAGATGCTGTGTCCATCCTGTTTGTGTATCCCACATAGCGAAGTGAAGAAACCTGGGTAATAGATGCTCAATAAGTATTTAGTGTATGAATAAATGAACTAAAAATTGGATGATACTAATAGAATCTATGCATTCAGGTCTCCCCTTCCTGAAATGTATGTACTGGGCCGCAGTCTTCTGAGGGAGCTGACTCCATGCATGATGTGAGTTGCATTTCATCTGCGTTTCTTTCAAGTCAGACCGGTTTGTGTGCTGATGCAATAATTTCTCATGTTCTATAATTAGCATCACTTAACAGGTGGGAGAATGGAGGCTTTGGAAGGTAAATGTGTGCCTTAGCACACCAAGGGTAAATGGAGCATCACAGTCCTGGCCAACCCAGCAGGCTTGTCCACAGAGCCTCAGCTGGGGTCCCCCTGCAGGTCTATCACAGCTGGGTAGCGATTCTCTGAGCGCCTGACTCTACCCCAAGGCTGTGAATTCCAATTTGCTGGGACTATGGTGTACTTGTCCTGTGTACTCAGGGGTGACAATGCCATCCCACTCTTCAGAGGGCTCATAGGAAGTGTTAGGAGAATAAATGAGTAACAAAATCTATATCAGGCTGGGCATGGTGGCTCACTTGGGAGGTTGAAGGTTGAGACAGGAGGATTGCAGTTTCAAGCAAAATAAACAAAAACTCAAAAGGACACACACACACACACACACACACACACACACACACTAAAAGGCCTGTGCTAACTTGGTTCTCTAGCTTGTAAATCTAAATGAAAGAAAATCTAATGTTTATATTAAGATGAGAACTGGACTTTTGCAATTCTTTTTCTACTTTTCGTATATGGAAAATATTGCCTCAAGCACACCTGCTTTACTTCGGGAGTCAAAGTGATGATTCCCTTTCCTGCTTTTGAGAGACGTTCCTGACTAGGCTGCCAGGGTTGGTCTTGTGGGGTCTCCTGCCCCGCGGCTGCAGGAACCCCACTGGCCTTGCCTGTCTGCTGCAAGGACATTAATCATTCTGGCTGCCACTCTTAGAGGAGCACAGGCTTAAATCGCGGATCAGTTGCTAACTATTTTTTTTATAGGTTCAGATGGCAATTCTCTAACTTATGATAGTTTTTAAGAACAGCCTTATTAGAGATATAACTTGCATATCATAAAATTCACCTATTTAAAGATAGCAATGCAATGATTTCTAGTGTATACAGTGTTGCACAAGTATTACTACCACCAATTCTGGATCATTTTCATCCTCTTAATCCACCCATCTCCTTTAGCTATAACCACTCCCCCACCCTCTTCACCTCTCCCCTCCAACCTTATCCTACCCTTCCCCTCCCAGTATGGCACACACAGGGAAGCTAGCCATGTGCACAGTGAAGAATCTCTGTGGCAAATACAAAAAGCTACTTTGTCTGAATGTGAAACAGTCAGGATGGTTTTGTTCTCAAATGACAGAAATCCAAATCATAATGTCTTGGACAAAAGAGAATATTTATTAATTGTGATGGTTAATATTACGTGTTAACTTGAGTGGGCCACGGGATGCCCAGATATACAGTTGTACATTATTCTGGGCGCATCTCTAAGGGTGTTTTTGAATTAGATTAACATTGAAATCAATACACTGTGTAAAGCCGTCCGTAATGTGAGTGGGCCTCATCTAATAGGTTGAAGACCCAAATAAAACAAAAATGCTGAAAAAAAGGGAATCCCTCCTACCTGACTAGTTTGAGCTAAGACTCAGTCTTTTTCCACCTTAGACTTCACCTGAAACATCAGGTCTTCTTGGGTTTTAAGCCTGGTGACTCTCAGACTGAACCTGTTCTATTCGCTCTTCTGGGTTCCCAGCTAGCTGCGGTAGATCCAAAGACCTCTCTGCTTCCATAATCATGTAAGCCAGTACTTCATAATAACACACACACACACACACACACACACACACACACACACACACGAGTTACTTCTGTTTCTCTGGTGAACGCTGACTAATGGGATCCATGAAAATGGGACAACCCAACCCCAGGAAGAGCACAGATGCAGCTGGATCTTAGAATGAGGAGCTCAGGCGCTGCCAAGACTCTTCTCCCTCCGCTTTTCATTTAATTTATTTAAGGGATCACTACAAACTGTATATTTATATCTCTGATGTTTAGATATAGGTGTAAATTTTGGAAAGGCTGAATCAGTCGAATCAAAGTCTCTTCCTCTATTCTCTGTTTTTCTCTTCACATAGGATTCATTTTTTTCTTGATGCAAACCACTTTTCTGAGCCTGGCGGAATGCACACGTTTTATACCACAAGCTTACATCATGCAGCCTTCTCTCCCCCCTCCAAGGAAGCGAAATGTAGTTCTGAAGATTCAAACACCAACATGAACAGGTTCCCCACAAAGACAACCAGACCAGCCCTGAAACTCATTAATGATTTGTGGAGTGGATTTTCTTCTGGGGAATGTGATGAGTTAGTGTAGCCTACAACAGGAAGTATAGGTTAGCGATTATGCAACATCCTGGTTATAGATGTAAAAACAACAAAACCTAAAAGGCACGCTTACTTCATACCATGTGCTTAGGATCTAATAATAGTAATGGTGAAGATATATAGGTGCAATAAAAACTGCAGAGGGATAGTGAAAATAAGATTAAAAACAAGGACAAAATAAGGATAGGATGTTAATACAATCACAGGACTAAGTCCTGGTTGGGAGGATATAAATAGTACGTGCAAATTTAAGGACTGGTTATAAGGGAGGAGCTCTATCCTTCTCCTTCCCTTTCCTTATTCTTCTTTTGTTTGTTTGTTTGTTTGTTTGTTTGTTTAAAAGTTCCATTGAGCCAGGCGTGGTGATGCACACCCGTAATCCCAGTACTTGGGAGGCTGAGGTAGGAGGATCACAGGTTGAGGACAGCCTTAGCAAGTTGTGAGATTTTATCAACCCAGTGAGAGTCTATGTCAAAAGAAAAATAAAATAGGTCTGAAGGTATAGCTCAGAGGTAGAATGCCCCTGGGCTCACCCTCTAGTGCCATAAATAAATAAATAAATAAATAAATAAATAAATAATCCTCCTGAGGCTTGTTAATTGTACATGACAGTAAGATTCATAGTGATACAGTAATATATGCACATAGCATAATTCGGTCCTTTTCCTTCCCCATACCTCCCCTTTCTCTCCCATTCTCCCTCTCCCAATCTCTGTAGACTACTCCACTGGTCTCGCTTCTAGTTTTCATGAGGTCCCTTTTCTTTGTGTATCTAGCTTCCACATATGAGGGAAAACACATGATCCTTGATATTTTGAGTTTCATTCCATCTGGTTTTCTCCAGTTCCATCCATTTTCCTGCAAATGACATAATTTCACTCTCCTTTATGACTAAATAAAACTCCACTGTGTGTATATACCACATTCTCTCTGTCCGTTCATCTGTTGACAGACATTTAGGTTGATTTTATAACTTGGCTATTGAGAATTGTGCTGTTTAAAACATAGGCATGCATGTATCTCTTCTTTTTTATTTTTGGTACTGGGAGTGGAACCCAGGGGCTTTTCCACCTCCAGGTTATATTCCCAGACCTATTTTATATTTTATTTGGAAACAGGATCTCACTAAGTTGTTGAGAACCTCACTAAGTAGCTGAGGCTGGCTTCGAACCTGTGCGATCCTACTGTCTCAGCCTCCCAAGAGCTGGGATTACAAGCGTGCACCACTATGCCCGGCTTCTTCTTTTTTTAAATGTGGTACTGAGGATTGAAACCTGTGGGCATCAACCTCTGAGCCACATCCCCAGACCTATTTTACTTCTATTTGGAAAAGGGTCTCGCTAGGTTGATGAGATTCTCCTGCTTGCTGAGGCTGTCCTCAAACCTGTGATCCTTCTCAGCCTCCCAAGTACTGGGATTACAACCATGAGCCACTATGCCTGGCCATCATTATAGTATTCTGACTTTACCCTATTCGTGTTGGTCTGAATGAGGATATAAAGGCTGGCGCTGAAGCAGCAGTCTTGAACCATGAAGTGGAATCTGCCTGTTGAGGGTGGTGAATGACAAGATAGGAGAAGCCTGGGTCCCCTGATGACTGTGGGACCAGCTGCCCATTGCGTGAATCACTGGTGTCAACATCTATATCTGAGAGATGCAGCTTCAGTCTGGTTCAAGCCACTGTTCTTTTGGAAATTCTTTTAGCCTCATGGTGTTGGCAGGTAGATCAAACAGCTTGGCTCATGGCTGTTGGAAGTGACAGAGAACAAGAAGAAGGGGCTGGGGCCCTACTGTCCCTTCAAGGGCACACCCCAGTGACCGAAAGACCTGGCACTAGGTTTTACCTCTTAAAGATTCCACCACCATCCAACAGGGTCCTGGGGAGTCTGGGAACTGAGCCTTTAACACATGGCCTTTGGAAGGCACTTATCCAAAGCTTAGCGCTGCCCTACTGAGGCTGGAATGAACCGACGGCCTTGTGATGGGCCACGCCCCAGCCCTGTGTTTGTACAGTATGAGTGGAAATGATGTGGTTCTTTCATAAGACTCACAGGTACAGGCAGCTCCTTCAGCTCAAGTTACAGATTCCTGGTGACGGGGCAGTTGCAACTGACCCAGGATGGACATGTGATACTGGGGAGAAATAGACCTTCGTTATTATAAAATATGCCACCTTCCCAAGGTGGCACCGATGCTTTAAAAATAATTAATGAGCATAATAAGGATCCCCAAATGGCATCAAAGGGTTTCTTCTTATTTTCCCTCTTTAAGGAAAAGTGTTTCTAGGTCTGGGCCCCTGGGCTCCAACCCTGGGTGGGTGGGCAGGCGCAGGCAGGGTGCCCCTAGGCGACCCTCCTCTCCTCCACCCGGAAGGACCCCTTGGTCCGGGCCTCTGGGCCCCCAACCCTGGACGGGTGGGCAGGCGCTGGCGGGGCGCCCCTAGGTGAACCCCTCTCCACCTGGAAGGACCCTGTGGTCCGGGCCCCTGGGCCCCCGACCCTGGGCGGGTGGGCAGGCGCTGGTGGGGCACCCCTAGGCGAACCCCTCTTCACCCAGAAGGACCCTGTAAGAAAGGAAAAGAAAAAGAAAAAAGGAAAATATCGGAGAAGGAGGTGGCGGATGCCAGTATACTGGAGATGTAGACAAAACTTATCCAAATGAACTGGAATTACTGGAAAAATTCCCCGCTAAGGAGGACTGCTTCTTCTCTACATTGTTAAGAATCTTGGACATCACCTGTAAGGAGAGAGACTTTAGCGGAGACCAGGGAGAAAGGTGGTGCTGAAAGCGGTCTCCGCGTTGGCGGTGGAGAATTGTATTCAGGAGAAGCAGAAATTGGAGTCTACCAACCTTATTTTTTTTTTTTGGAGAAATTACACCAAAAGTTGAATGCTACCGTCGCGCATGCTTAGGAAGACTGGACAACATTCAGAGTGGAAAAAGAGCTTGGGAAAGATTTGAAATGGTGGAGGCAGTGGCAATGGCAGTGGCCAGTACTCAGGTGAGGCAGAGATCTGATACATTACACCTGGAACTTTTGAAGTAATGACCCCAGAGGCAGAATGCTACCACCACCACGCACCCTCGAGAACGTGCGACAAATAGTTGGGCAAAGAGGGTGCTCGGATTAGAGCCTGCCGAGGGGTAAGGCCAGCGACGGACACAGCAAAGCTGAGATCGGAGCCTGCCGTGAGGCAAGGCCAGTGCTGGAGCCTCTGAGGCCGGGATCGGAACCTACCGAGGGGTTAGGCCGGTGCCGGAGCCAGCGAGGCCAGGATCGTATCCTGCTGCGAGGCAAGGCCGGTGCTGGGGCCTGCGAGGCCGGGATCGGAGCCTGCCGAGGGGTCAGGTCGGTGCCAGGGCAAGCGTAACCGGGATTGGAGCCTGCCGTGAGGCAAGTCTGGTGCTGGGGTCTCCGAGGCTGGGATCGGAGCCTGCCAAGGGGTTAGGCCGGTGCTGGGGCCAACGGCCGGCATCAGAGCCTTCCGTGAGGCAAGGCCATTATTGAGGCCTCCGAGGCCGCGATCAGAGCCTGCTGAGGGGTTAGGCCGGTGCTGGGGCCAGCGAGGCTGGGATCGGAGCCTGCCACGAGGCAAGGCCGATGCTGGGGCCTCCGAGGCTGGGATCAGAGCCTGCTGAGGGGTTAGGCCGGTGCCGGGGCCACTGGCCAGCATCGGAGCCTTCCGTGAGGCAAGGCCGCTACTGAGGCCTCCGAGGCCTGGATCAGAGCCTGCCGAGGGGTTAGGCCGATGCTGGGGCCAACAGCTAACATCGGAGCCTGCCATGAGGAAGGTCAGTGCTGGGGCCTCCAAGGCTGGGATCGGAGCCAGTTGAGGGGTTAGGCCAGTGTCGGGGCCAGCGAGGCCAGAACCAGGGCCTTCCGTGAGGCAAGGCCGCTGCTTTAGCCAGCTAGGTCTGGATCAGTCCACCGGGTAGCCAGGCCACAACTGGGGCTGTCAAGAGTGGGATCGGTATTTGCAACGCGGCATGCACAGAGAAATATCACAGAAAATTAAAACCAGATGCTTCCCCTAATCAGCAATAACTAGGAGGAAACAGGCAACAGGAAGAGGTTGAGCTATAGAAAGGGCCCTATAGTGAAGCAATTAAGGTGACCAATCAGAGGGTATGGAATAGGGGAGGATGGAGCCTCTTTAAAAAGCAGGAGGTACATAAACACATGTATCAAAGTTAATCACCAAACAATATGGGATCGAGGGAGGGGGAGGGAATATGATGGGGACTGGATGAGGGCTAATTGGATGATGTGTGCTTGTATATCCTCTCAAGTCTTATATTCCAATGTGATGTATGATTACAATGCACCAATAAAAATAAATTAAAAAAATAAATAAATTGTACTTGTGAAAATACAAAAAAAAAAATAAAGAGATGTAAATTAAAAAAAAAAAAGCGTTTCTAGCCAGGTTAGGTGGTGCACACCTGTAATCCCAGTACTCAGGAGGCGAGGCAGGAGGATCACAGGTTTGAGGCTAGCCTTGGCAACTTATTGAGATCCTAGCAAGTCAGTGAGACCTTTTTCAAAATAAACAAAGGGCTTAAGGTTTAGTTTGGAGGTAGAATGCCACTGGATTTGATTCCCAGTTTAAAAAAAAAAAGAGAAAAGCCAGGCGTGGTGGCACACGCTTGTAATCCCCGCACTTGGGAGGCAGAGACAGGAGGATCATGCAGGTTCGAAGCCAGCCGTGCACGCTGGTTAGGAGACCCTGTTTCCAAATAAAAATATAAAATAGGTCTGGGAGTGTAGCCCGGAGTTAGAAGGGCTTCCAGGAACCCCAGTACCACAAAGAGAGAGAGAGAGAGAAAGAGAGAGAGAGAGAGAGAGAGAGAGAGAGAGAGAGAGAGAGAAAGAATTTCTATTTTTAATTAAGATACCAGAAGATCTTCATTATATCAAATATTTATCTCTTAGTGGAGATTCTTGTCTGCTTATAAAAAATGATCTTAATATGTTCTGTCTGAAATTGATGTGTCTAAGAAGTAGGAGACGAGGAGGCAATGAATAATGCCATTAGGGACTTCATTCAGCTCCAGGTAAAATAAGAATGCAAAAGGCAACTGCAGGTCAAAGAAGAGATTCCAACAAAAATGAAAGGCCATAGCCTTCAAAATTAGATTAAAACCAGGCAGACTGTTAGCATGAACTTGAAGGCAGTAGACATAGAGTAGAGGCATTTACAGGGCAGATCAAACTGAATGTTGCTGTTATTTCCTTAGTTATGTGAGATTCATGTCCTGTATGTTGAATACTATCACTAGTTAAATAACAACGAGCCAGGGGTGGTGGCACCTGCCTATAATCCCAGTACTTGGGGGGCTGAGACAGGAGGATCACAGTTCGTGGCCAGCCTCAGCTACGGAGTGAGGCCGTCCACAACTTTGTGAGACCCTGTTTCAAAGTAAAGAATAAAAAATAGGGCTGGGGGTGTAGCTCAGAGGTAAAATGTCCCTAGGTTCAATCCCCAGTATTGCAAAAGAAAGAAAGAAAGAAGAGGGAAAGAAAGAAAGAGAGAGAAAGAGAGAGGAAGGAAGGAAGGAAGGAAGGAAGGAAGGAAGGAAGGAAGGAAGGAAGGAAGGAAAAATGTAAAAAGGGAAGGGGGTGGTTGGGAGTGCAGCTTAGTGATAAAGTGCCCTTGGGCTCAATCCCCAGTACCACAAAAGTAAACAAACAATGAAACTCAGTGAAGAACAAGGTAATTAAAAGTTCATATGAACATTCCATTTAACTTATGGTAGTTAGGAATGAGATTTAAAACAATTTCATAATTAATTGCTATGGGATGAACGAGTCAAGCTACACTTACTTACCAGCTACGCAGGAAAGCATCGGAGTCTTGACAGTCTTTCTCACAACACAGTATGACATTGAAGGATGAACTGGCAAATCAGAAACGTGATTGCAAGTGGGGTTGCGGGCGCACGCCTGTGATCCCAGTACTTAGGAGGCTGAGACAGGAGGATCGCAGCTTCCAAGACAGTCTTAGTAAGTAGTGATGATGTAGGATAGAAGAAATAATAATAAGTAGGTAGAAAGGAGAGAGACAGGAAGGAAAAGTAAAATATAACTTTAACATAAGAACCTGGAGCTGATGTGCTTCAGCCTCTAATCCACAAACCAGTTCTCTTTCCTAGGCCTGACTCTCCCCAGAATTCCTGGAAAACCTGTAGATCCTAGAGTTAACTACAATATTTCTGAGAAACCTATAATTTAGGATATTCCAGCTTATCCGTCAATCTGCCAAACACGACTGGGGCATGAAAATAATAAGACACGTTGTCATTTCCCACATACTTTGAATATCATAGGTCTGTGCTGCACACCATCATACATTATCTATTTAATCCTCAAAACAAATTTCATAGAAAATAGGTGTTTTTGCAGCAAATATTGGCAGCTTCTCATCAAAACTGGGTTTCTTTCTCTTATTGGACTCACAGCTAGACTCGTTTTCCAGATTCCTTTGTGGTTAGCTGTGATCAAACTGTCAAAGAAAAACAAAACAAAACAAAAAAATAGAGAACAAAAAATTAGGCTCTGGGTGGATGAGAAAGCATCCTGTATCCTTAGTGGAAGTTTTCCCCAGGACTTAGCTTTGAAAAGGAACAAACTTTGCAAAAGCACCTGCCAGGCGCACACAGTGCTGAACTGAATGATGGTTTTTGTTGTTGTTGTTGTTATTTTTCTAATGAGTGCATGGAAATGAAACAGACATGGACAATAAGGAAGGAAAATGCACTGTCTGATGGTTTTAGTCACTGAAATTCACTTGTGAAAGACTGCCTGATGCTAAATAACTATAACCCCATCAAAAGCACTAACAAGTAACTAGCCTGAATTGCATTTTTTAAAACAGCCCTTTGACGCACGTCACACCCCATATGATTCATCCATTTAACATGAACAATACAATGTTTTACTGTATTTACAGAGTTCACAGTCATTGTCAGAAGCTCATCTCAGGACATTTTCATCTAATTCCAAAACAAGTTGTACTTGTTAGGCCTCTTTCCCCCTCCACCTCTCTGAATGGTCCTAAGCCACCACTTTTGAGCACTATCAATTTGCTTATTCTGAACATTTCCTATAAATGGAATAATACAGCATGTGATTTTTGTTGTGACTGACTTCTTTTGCTTAGGACAATATTTAAAATAATTTTTTTTTGTGGTACAGGGGCCAGGAGTGTCATCCAGGGCCCTTTTGTACTTTCCAGGTGCCAGAAATTTTCAAAACTATAACAGAGAAGTGATTCGTTCATAACTACCATCCAGTATAATTTGAGATGTCTAACAAATCAGTAAAATAGTATCGTACCAGCTAGAACATTTTCTAAGATACCTTCTTTGGATATGTGCAGGGTCCTAAGAAGTCAAAGCTGGAAGAGTGAAAAGAGATCACCTGCTCCTCCCTTTTTGTTTTCTTGCTAAAAAAAGTAACCATGAGCTGGCGCACGCTTGTAATCCTCGCTCTTGGGAGGCTGAGATAGGAGGATCACACTGGTTCAAAGCCAGCCTCAGCTACTTAGTGAGGCTCTCAGCAACTTAGTGAGACCCTGTTTCCAAATAAAATATAAAATAGGTCTGGGAGTATAGCCCAGAGGTAGAAAGCCTCTGGGTTCCAACCCCAGTACCCCCCCCCCACACACACACACACGAGTAACCATATCCACCAATAGGTTTTCTAAAATTACATTGGTTATTTTCACAATATAAATCAGGGACTTCTGAACACTGGAAGGTATTTTACAATAGACCAAGAGAGAATGCAGAGAAAGTCCTTTTATAAGTAGAAATGGAAGTACATGTGCTGGGA
This sequence comes from Muscardinus avellanarius, assembly GCF_963383645.1. Taxonomy (NCBI): domain Eukaryota; kingdom Metazoa; phylum Chordata; class Mammalia; order Rodentia; family Gliridae; genus Muscardinus; species Muscardinus avellanarius. The sequence continues at coordinate 97,815,012 of NC_137791.1, read as the reverse complement.
CATATGTATGATTAAAAATATCTTCTCACTTTAATTCTTTTGACAGGACACTGAGGAGTAGTATAGCTGAGTCATACGGTGGCTCTATTCCTAAGCTTTTTGCTATAGTGCTTATACTAATTTGCAATCCCACCAACAGTGTAGAAGAGTTCCTACTTCCCCACATCCTCACCAGCATTTATTATTGTTTGTATTATTGATGATTGCCATTCTAACTGGGGTTAGATGGAATCTCAGTGTAGTATTGACTTTCATTTCCCTGATTGCTAATGATGTTAAACATTTTTTATGTAGTTATTGGCCATTTGAATTTCTTCTTTTGAGAATTGTCTATTCACTTAAATTGTCCATTTTTATTGGGTCAGTTTTTTAGTGTTATATTTTTAAATTCTTTATATATTCTAGATATTAGTCCTCTATCAGGAACAGTTGGCAAAGATTTTCTCCCCTTCTGTAGGCTCTCTCTTCAGATTATTGATCATTTCCTTTGTTGTGCAGAAGCTTTTTAATTTGATGCCATCCCATTTATTCTTAATTTTATTTCTTGAGCTTTAGGGTCTTAAGTCCCTACCAGTGCCTATGTGTTGGAGAGTTGGTCCTGTGTTTTCTTCAAGTAATTGCACTTTCTAGTCTAGTTTCTAGGCGTTTGGTCCATCTTGAGTTGATTCTTATGCAGGGTGAGAGAGAGTGGTCTAATTTAATTCTTCTACATATAATATCTAGTTTCCCCAGCACCACTCATTGAAAAGGCTATCTTTCCTCCAGAGTGTATCTGAATACTATAGTGACATATACATATCCATGTTTATAGCAGAACAATTCACACTAGCCAAGTAATAACACCAACCCATGTGTCTATCAACAGATAAATGTATAAAGAAAATGTGATATGTGCACAAAGTAGAATTTTACTCAGCCATAAAAGGACAAAATTATGTTATTTGCAGGAATGTGGATGGCACTAGAGAACATTATGCCAAGTGAGATCAGTCAATCTCATGATGTCAAGGATCATAAGTTTTCTCTCACAGAGAGCTAGAGAGAAACTGGGACACGAAAGCAACTTTAGATACATGAGAAGAGAGACCCGTAAAATTTAGAAAGTGGATTGGTGGAGGCAGGTTGGCAATGATGGGCAAAAAGTTGATGAAGGAGATGGTTCTATCAGTACATAAAGTTATCACCACCAGTCTCACTAATAAGTATGGGGAGGGAGTGGGGAGTGGTAGGACCCAGAGTGCTACGGCCATGTATGATTGTATCACTTTGCCTCTCAGCATGAGGCATAATTACAATGCAGAGATATGAGTATAAAAATATCTCCTTCAGCCGGGTGTGGTGGCGCAGGCTTGTAACCCCAGGACTTAGGAGGCTGAGACAGAAGGATGATAGATTCATGGCTAGCCTTACCTACTTAATGAGGACACTCTGCAACTTAGTAAAATCCTTTTTTTTTTTTTTTTTTTTGGTGGTACTGGGGATGGAACCCTTCTACCTCTAGGCTACACTCACAGACCTATTTTTTTATATTTTTATTTTAGAAATAGGGTCTCTTAAGCCAGCACGGCTGGCTTTGAACCTGCGCAATCCTCCTATCTCCACCTCCCAAGTGCGGGGATTACAAGCGTGTGCCACCACGCCTGGCAGTGAGACCCTGTTTTAAAATAAAAGAATAAATATAGGGCTGAGAGAGTAGTTCAGAAGTAGAATGCCCCTGGGTTCCATCTCCAGTGCTGCAAACAAAATAAAAGAAAACAAAACAAAAACAAAAATCTTCCATTCTCTTCATTATCTTTTCACACTCTGTGTGTGTGTGTGTGTGTGTGTGTGTGTGTGTAGGGGTGTGAGTGCACACACACTGTGGATTGAACTAAAGATATGGAGTATGCTAAGTACACCTTCAACCACTGAGCTACCCTCAAGCCCTTTTTTCATTTTCTTGATGGAGTCCTTAGAAGTAAACACACACAACCGGGCGTGGTGGCGCACGCTTGTAATCCCAGCATTCGGGAGGCTGAGACCGGAGGATCACGGTTCGCGGACAGCCTTAGCTATTTAGTGAGGCTCCCTGCAACTCAGTGAGACCTGGTTCATTATAAAGAATAAAAAAAATAGGGCAGGGGGTGCAGCTCAGAGGTTGAATGCCCCTGGGTTCCATCCCCAGACCCGCAAAAAAAAAGCAAACACCCCCCCCCCCACACACACACCCTGTCTGGTTTTGTTTTATTTTGGGATGGGGGTCTTCTATATTGCACGGGCTGGCCTCCATTTCCTGGACCCAAGTGATCCTCCTGCCTCAGCTTCCTGTAGATGGTGTATTGCTTCCTACACAGGTGCACAGCAGCGCATCTGGCTAGAAGCTTTTAGTTTTTTTTTTTTTTTTTTTTTTTTGGTGGTACTGGGGTTCCTGGAAGCCCTTCTACCTCCGGGCTACACTCCCAGACCTCTTTTTACATTTTATATTTGGAAACAGGGTCTCCTAAGCCAGCGCGCGCGGCTGGCTTCGAACCTGCGCGATCCTCCTGTCTCTGCCTCCCAAGCGCGGGGATTACAAGCGTGCGCCACCACGCCCGGCGAAGCTTTTAGTTTTTGATGAAGTTCAGTTCCTCTATTATTTCTTGTGTCAACTGTGCTTTCTTTTGGTGCTAAGTCTAAATCCATTGTGTAACTCAAATCATTAAGATTTACTCCCATGTTTATTCTAAGCATTTTATAATTTGATCTCTGAAATTTTGGTCTTAGGTTCATTTTGAACTGACTTTTGCATATGATGTGAGACAGGGGTCCCATTTAATTCTTTTGCTTATGGATAGTTAGTTGTCCCAGTATCATTTGTTAAAAAGGCTAATCTTTTCCCCACTAAACTGTCTTGGCAAGCTTTTGTAAAGTTATTTGACCTTGGATGAGAGGATTCATTTCTGGACTCTCCGCTGATCTACACAGCTATCTTTGTGACCAAGTACTAGCAAATAACTGATGGGGAACTCAGTGCTCAAAACTGCTATGGGCCAATAATAATAGTCACTTTAAAGTGATTTCATACTCTTTAGACGTTTCATAATTGTTTATACAATTGCAGAACAAACTTATCAAAAGTGCTAAATGATAAACTCTTTTTAAAAAAAAATTAAAGTGAATTGAAACAAAATGCTTTGGGGGAAGGTAAAAACTTGCGTGGACATACATGTACATATCGCCCATTTAACCCCTACTCAATTCCCACCCCATTCCCTCCCCATCCCTCCTTCCCATGCTTGGCTTAGTGGTTGACTTTGATATGTTTAAGTACATTGTGTGCTTTAGGGAATTTCCTTCTTCCCCCTCCCATCCCCTCATTTAGGTTGTCTTGTTTGCTCCTCTATAGGATTTCCTTTTTCATCTAGAGTTCCTTCTATGACCCATTTCTCCTTAGCTTTCACATATTAGGGAAAGCATCTGATTTCTTATTTTTTTGTGACTGACTAATCTTTCTTACCATAATGTCCTCCAGTTCCATCCATTTCCCTGAAAATGAAGTAATTGTGCTTTTTATGGCTGAGTAAAATTCCATTGTGTACATATCCCACAGTTGATGGACATCTTGGCTGGTTCCATAGTTTGGCTATGGTGAATTGTGCAGCTATGAACATGGATACACATGCATTCATTTGGTAGTTTGGTTTACTTTCTTTTGGGTAGATACTCAGACCCCAGCCCTGATTTTTATTCTTTATTTTAAACAGGGTTTCACTGAGTTGCAGAGGGCTTCGCTAAGCAGCTGAGGCTGGCCACAAACGACCATCCCTTCTGTCTCAGCCTCCCAAATGCTAGCATTACAAGCGTGTGCCACCATGCCTGGCTTCCCCTGAGCAAATTTTGCAGTGTCTCTAAAAGTATAGAAAATCCTGTAATGATTTTGAACCAGTCTTCCAGAATGCGGTTAATAAATTGCGTGTTTACTCTCCACGCTGGAAAAAAGTAGCGCAGCCTCCAGAAAGGGATGAAGTAGGCTAAGGGCAGAAGAGCGTCGAGGTCAGGCTCGTACCTCCTGGCCGCGTGAATCGCCCAAGGTGCCAGGCACAGTGCCCGCCTCTTCCCAGCTCAGGCTGCCCCATCTGGGGCTCCAGACGTCGTCTCTGCCACCGCCTCGCCGCACCCCTGCCGGCCTCGTACATATGCATACCCATGTTTACAGCACAATTCCTAATAGCCAAAATATGGAACCAACTCAGGTCTCCATCAACAGATGAATGGATTGCAAAATTATGGGACATACACATAATGGAATTCTACTCAGCTATAAAGAACAAAATCATGCCATTCGCAAGAAGATGGAAAGACGTGGAGAACATTATGTTAGGTGAGATCAGCCAAGCACAGAAAGAGAAGGGACATATGTTTTCTCCAATATGCTCCAACTAGGGAGTATTGGGGATACCAGAAGGACTCCAGATAATGGAGGGGAAACCTCAGCAAAGCTAGAATGGAAGGATAAGAGAGAGAGAGAAGGCTGAGGTTGATTAATGGAGGAGCTACATCCTAATATTTGTAAAAGTATGAATATAGCATGGTTAACCTGGACACTCATTGTTGAGAGGGAGAGGAGAACGGTGGGGGGGGGCACCAAGCACAGTCTAAATGTACACCATTTTCAATTTAAAAAATAAACTGGGAGTGGCATTTGCTCCCTCTCTGCGGGGCCGGGCAGCTCTCCATCCTAGGCTTGGCGAGCCTGGCAGCCCGGTTTTGGACGCGCTGCACAGCAGGCTCGGGGACAGGATGCTGCGGGGCGCAGGGCGCACAGGTGCGTCGGCGGGAGGCTGGGCTGTGATGGGGAAGGGACGGACTGGCCCGGCCCCACCCCGCCGGCCCGGCGCGCCGGCCCACAGACTGGCGGACCCGCGGGCTGTCTGTCGACTGACTCCAGGAGGGAACTTGGGGCGCGGACACCGCGGGCGCGGAGCGGAGAGCGCAGGGCGGCGCGGCTGGGCGGCTTCGCGGGAGCTGCTGCTCGGCGCGGGGATGCCCTCGCTATGGAGAGAGATCCTGCTGGAGACCCTCCTGGGTAAGCCCTGGCCGGCGGGTGTCCGCTCCGGCCCTTTCCCAGCTGCGGCGCTGCGCTCGGCTGGCTCACCTCCGGGAGGGAGAATAGTCCGTTCCGTGCCCAGAATGGAGATGCTTATCGCCCCGGGGAACTTTGGTTCCCAAAGAGAATAAAAGAAAAGACCTAAATTGAATTTCCGAAGCCGAGGTGCCCGCGGGAGATGGTGTTTCTGGGGTTCCCCAAGCCATCCTGGGCGCGCACCCACGGGGCGCAAATTCTCCCCCTGCGGAGGCCCTCGGACTTGCAGGAGGGACGCCCCCCAGTCCCCATCCGTGACCTTTAAGTGTAACTTAATCCGATTCGGTACTGAATTTTAACTTTCCCCGAGGGAAAGGGCACCCGCTTCCCCCGGGGGCTCTCAGTGAGCACCAGGCGGCACCTGCTGGCCCGGTCTCCGCCCACGCAGGTGGCCTCGCTGGCGGCAGGACAGCTGGCATTTGGGGGAAAGATTCCGTTTGGAGTCTTGCGTGCTCACGAACCAGCTTTACAAAAGGTACCAAGGATGGATTGGTGTAATTCTGACAGTGCAGTATGATTAAAATCAAGAGTTCCCAGATAATGTTTGGGAAATCGTCAGCATCTTCGGGTTCACTACGAAATGAGTGAACCCAGAGTTTCTGGGCTCAGGGAGGCCACCCTCTTGAGAATCCGATTTTCTGGGAGCTGGCAGTTCTCAGGAGAACCCCAGACTCCATTTCTCTGCCTCTCCCCATATCTAAGTTGTGAGGTGCGAAGTCACTAATCCGCATTCAATACAGCTCCTCTCCGAGGTGCTGTGAAGCCCATTTTCCTGACTAAGAGAGGGAGGTTGAGAAGTGGCCTGGGAGAAAGTCCCCGCACAGGCGCTAGACGGTGATGTTTAGAGGCAGACTGGATTTAAGTTCACTCTGCCATGTGCAACTTGGGTAATTGTTTAACCTTCTGCTTCTTGAGATTTCATCTGCTATGTCTTGTCCTGGTATCCTCCTTCTGAGACAAAGGGTTGCACGAGGAATAAAAAATGAGCTCTCTTATTACTCAGTGCAGAGCCCAGCACCTGAAAAGGGCTCATTAGCATTAGTGAGCATTATTGCACCAAATCTGACAGTCGTTGGCAAAGAGTGGGCTGTTCCATTAATTATGCTGCCGCACTGCCTCCTAAGGGCTGGGGTTTAAAATGTCTTCTCTCAGGCAAAGCTTTCGGGTGTGTTTGGGGTGGGAGGAGGGAGTCCTGCTGTGTACATCTCTTTTTGATTTTCTTGATATTTCACATTCTATATGTATGGGCCAATTAAGGCAAGGGAATTTCATCCATCAGGGTCCTGGGAGGAAGCCAGAATCAATTCAGATGGTAAGGACAGAAGAGGATTTAACTTACTCAAGGACCAAGAGGGATGTGGAGTGACCAAGGGTTCAAAACAGGGATACTGGCCGGGCGTGGTGGCGCACGCTTGTAATCCCCGCGCTTGGGAGGTGGAGACAGGAGGATCTCACAGGTTCGTAGCCAGCCGCGCTGGTTTAAGAGACCCTGTTTCAAAAATATATAAAAAAAAATAGGTCTGGGAGTGCAGCCCGGAGGTAGAAGGGCTTCCAGGAACCCCAATACCACACCCCCCCCCAAAAAAAAAAAACAGGGATACTGAGGGACTCCCCACAGCAGGAAGCCTTTCTCAACTGGGGCCAGAGGAGTAGGGAAAGAACTCTGCCAGTGGCCCTCAGTTAGTGTCAGAGGCGGGGCTGGAAGTGGGGTGCAGTGTCAGCGCTACTGTTGCAAACAATGCCAAGGCTATAGGCTCTCTCTTCTTACCTTTTTTTGCAGGCTATGTTTCTTGGTCTCTCTACCATGACCTGGGACCAATGATCTATTACTTTCCCCTCCAAACACTGGAGCTCACTGGACTTGAAGGTTTCAGTCTAGCCTTTCTTTCTCCACTACTGCTAATCCCTTTCTGGAAACTGGCTAACAAGAAGTGGATGCTCACCCTGCTGCGGATCGTCAGTGTTGGTGAGATTTCAAAGTGTTTCTCTGAGAGTTTTCTTTTCAGTTAACAATCAAGTGAGGGGCCGAGAGTGGTGGCGCACACTTGTAATCCTAGTTATTTAGGTGGCTGAGATAGGAGGATCACAGGTTTGAGGCCGGCCTTGGCTACTTAGTTTGGCCCTCCGCAACTTAGTGAGAACTTAATATTTTTCCAAATATAATACAAGTTATAGAAGCCATTAAAACAGATTTTTAAAGTAATACTGCATAAACCAGGTACAGAAGTGCATACCTATAATCCTTGTACTTGGGAGGCTGAGACATGAGGGTCACAGGTTGGAGTACAACCTCAGCAGCTTAGCAAGACTCTCAAGAACTTAGATAGACCCCGTTTCCACATAAAAAATAAAAAGGGCTGGGAGTATGGCTTGGAGGTAAAATGCCCCTGGGTTTAATCTCCAGTATCAAGATGGTGGTGGTGGAGAGACAGGTGTGTAGAGGCAAATTGGAATATGTTATATTGCCAAAAATAACAAAAATTCTAAATGCATATGCAATATCATAAAGAACTGAGGTTTTGTTTGATGGTACTGGGGTAGAACCCAGGGGCTTTCTAACTCTGGGCTATACCCCCTGACCTGTTTTATATTTTATTTGGAAGCAGGGTCTCACTAAGTTGCCGAGAGCCTCACTAAGTAACTGAGGCTGGCTTCGAACCTGTGCGATCCTCCTGTCTCAGCCTCCCACGTGCGGGGATTATAAGCGTGTGCCACTACGCCCAGCTAAGAATTGAGATTTTTAACATTCATAAATATTGAGAAACCTTGGGAAAATGCTAGTAGTAAAAAAAAAACTGGAAGATGAAGTTATGAATAAAGATAAAGATGAAATTATGATTGGATTTTTTATGGTACTAAGCTGTTTTATTTTTTAATTTGAAACAGGGTTTCGGTAAATTGATGAGGCTGGCCTCGAACCTGTGATCCTTTTGTCTCAGCCTCCCAATCTGGCTCCCAATCAGCCAGTTGGAAAATAGATTTTAAAAGGAAGAATGCCAGACTCTAGACTGGCTGGATCTGTAGCTGAAGACTCTGGACTTCTTGTCCTCCTACTGTACCCCAGTAGGTCTCTCTGCCATCTCCACCTGGCGTTTGTTCATGAGCCGTGCCTTCCAGCTCCTCTGCCTGGAAGCAGTCATTGAGTTTCTCAGCAACAGTGCCAGGAATCAGTAGGAACTCACCATTGACTTTTCTGTCTGCCATTTCCTGCAGAACAGAGTGCAGATAGCTCTGTTGTTCCCCATGGAGGTGTAGAACTCTTGTTTTTAAAACAGCTCAGGCTCAGAAAGAATAATGGAAAAGACTCCTGAAAAACTATGCCCTTTGTAAAGATGGCGTCCACAGGCGCTGAAAGACATGTCAAATGATCAAAAAACCTTTAGCTTCAGAAATAATAGAAATGAAGCTTTCCCCTCTTTACTCAGTATATAGTAACTGATTTTTACTGCTCTTGGCATACACAGCTCTCTTGTATGAGTCAATATGGTCTCAGCCTTGCAAGATTCACTTTCTTCCCACACTCCAGGGAGTGGTCTCTCCAGTGGCCCTTCTTCATCTTTGCTCAGTGCTGCCTGTACCGGACTCACCTGTAGACCCACTGAGCCTTACTGAGGACTTTTTCATCATTACCATCAGCACCACCACCACCACCACCACCACCACCATCATCAGTAGTTTGGTTCTAAAGAGCAAAGCCAGGAGCATTCTACACGAGCCCTATTTTCTTATTTTTATTTTTGGTGGTACTGGGGTTCCTGGAAGCCCTTCTACCTCTGGGCTACATTCCCAGACCTATTTTTATATATATATTTTTTATTTGGAAACAGGGTCTCTTAAGGCAGCATGGCTGGTTTCGAACCTGCGCAATCCTCCTGTCTCCGCCTCCCAAGCGCAGGGATTACAAGCATGTGCCACCACGCCCGACCCTATTTTCTTACTTTTATTTTGAAGCAGGGTATTCCTAAGTTGCTGAAGATTCTTGCTAAGTTGTTGACACTGGCCTGGAACTTGTGATTCTCCTGTCTCAGTCTCCCAAGCACTGGGATTACAGGCATGGGCCAGCACACCCAGCTCATTTTTCATTGTAAAAGTCCAGTTCTGTCTGGTAACTACAAGTGGCTATCAGGGATATAATATTAAATAAGTCTGGGGTGGATATGGATTTGATTAAGATGCTTCTCGTTTTTATTTTGCCACCTCCTCCATGAGAACCTATGACCTGAACAGAGGTAGAACTGTGTCTGAGAGAGATAGGGAGGGAACATGACTTGTTGAGGATGAAGTGGCCCGTCTCTGCCGAGGACTCATCCAGGTGACCGCTGAGCACTGTTCATGCTAAGCAGAAGCTACCGTTAGCCACAATTTCCCTTGAGACTCCTTTTAAATGCTTCTTAAAGACAGGCAACAACTTTTTTTTTTTAAAGAGTCCTAAAGGGTTCTTACATAGCCACAGAGAAGGTTGAAGTGTTATGTTCGATCTCGTCTCTGGCACCTCAGAGTTTTTAAGTTATTACTATGTAAGTAACTATGAAGATTGTTCACACTCATTGGCTTCGATTATTTTTAGCCACAAATATTTTGACCCACTAGGAGGGCTATGATAACAAGACAGGCAATAACAACTGCTGACGAGGATGTGGAGAAATTGGAACCTTCATGCATAGCTGTCAGAAATGTAAGACCGCTAAAATGGCACAGCTGTATTGGGAATCCATTTTGCGGGTCTCAAAATGTTAAGCAGAGTTATCATATGACCCAATGAGGAATTAGTATTGGGTAAGAAGTGAGGGAAGAGGACTCCCAGAAAATAAGGGTTAAGAAAACAAAAAACCAAAATCCAGACCCCCTAAAAAGGAAGGTGGTTCTTTGTTGCTCACTGGGCGTGAACACAAACAATTAAACGTGGAGGAGTGAGCCAGGTGTGGTGGCGAATGCTTGCAATCCCAGTACCTGGGAGGCTGAGACAGGAGGGTTAAAGGTTCAATGACAATCTCAACAAGTAGTGAGACTCTCATCAACCTGGTGAGACCTGATTTCAAAATAAAATAAAATAAAATAAAATAAAATAGGGCTGGGGTATAGCTCAGAGGTAGAATGACCCTGTAATTCAACTCCTAGTACCACAGACATTTTAAAAAAGAAAAGGAGTGAAGAGCCATGTGGATGAACCTTGAAAATGTTACACTAGGAGCAAGAAGCCAGTCACACAAGGCCACACAGTGTATGATTCTATTTATACAAAATATTCCTGATAGGAAAAATCCATAAAGATAGAAAGTAGATTAGTGATTGCTAGGAGGGTCGGGTGCTTGCAAACGGGCGTGGGAGTAATGGATATGGGGTTTCCTTTTGAGATGATGAGTATGTGCTGGAATTAAACAGTGATAAAAGTTGTACAAACTTTATGAATACACCCAAAACGATGGAGTTGCATAATGTAACATGACAAATTTTATGCTAGGTGAATTATAGCTTAAAAAACTTTGAAGATATGCATATAATTTTATATTAACTCTGTCTTCTTGAGTATAAGGATGGCATCAGACACAATATTTACCAAATGCAGATCACTGAGCACAAGGCATGCTAGTCAGGGATGCTCAGCTTTCCTTCCTTGTTTTTGTAGGCAGCATAGCCTCGTTTCAGGCTCCAAATGCCAAACTGAGACTCGTGGTCCTGGCACTGGGTGTGTCTTCTTCGCTGATAGTGCAAACTGTGACTTGGTGGTCAGGAAGTGGTTTGCAAAGGTATGATTCATATCTTATGCACCTGTCGATATATAAGTACAATGAGTTACCACAGGGAAGCTCGGGGCCATGAGTTCCAAGTTATAGGTTTTACCTTTTATAGAACCTAGTAAGAGTCTTCTTGTTTTTTCTTTTCACAAAACTAGGATGTGAATACTTGTCATCCATCTCAATCATCTGTTTTATTTTGGTCCTAAGGATTGAACCCCAGGCCCTGAATATGCTAAGTACGTGCTGTATTGCCAAGCTATACCCTTGGCCCCAATAATGTTTTGAGAATTAAAGAATTATATTAAGTTGTCTCAGTAGTGAGCTAAGTACATGGCTGTATTGCCAAGCTATACCCTTGACCCCAATAATGTTTTGAGAATTAAAGAATTATAATAAGTTGTCTCAGTAGTGAGCTACATAAAGGCAAAGTCAAGTACAGTATTGCAAATTACCAAGAAGATAATTTCAGATCCTCATTGTATGAAACAGAAATTCACAACAGTCGTAGTACATTGAACCCATAGAGAAAGTCTTTAAAAATATGTTTTTAAATATTTTTAAAATATGTTTTTAAAACATATTTTAAAAATATGTTTGCACTTGTAGGTACATCAGAATCTGGGGATTTATTTTAGGACAGATTCTTCTCGTTGTCCTCCGCATATGGTACACTTCACTAAACCCAATCTGGAGTCATCAGAGGTCCAACAGAGTGATACTGGCATTAAGTATCATAGCTACACTTGATCGCATTGGCACAGGTAAGAGTTACTCAATTTGTTTGACGATCTTCCCTCTTGTAGAGTTTTCTATATGAATGTAGCACATCTGGAAGAGAAAAACTTATGGAGTTTTACTGCACTGTGTCTCTATTTCAGCTTTTCCTTCTGGCGATTGAACTCAGGGCCTCAAGCGTGCTAGGCAAGCATTCTAACACTGAGTTACATCCTCAGCTGCAAAAGTTTCTCCTCTTCCAACTCCCTCCTCCTTCTTTTTTCCTTTTTTTTATGCTGAGAATTGAACTCAGGGGCATTCTACCTCTGAGCTATACTCCCCTACCCTTCTTAAAAAAATTGAAACAGGTCGCACTAAGTTGCGGAGAGCTTGCTAAATTGCTGAATCAGTCTTGAATCTGAGATCCTCCTGTTTCAGCCTCCCAAGTACTGGGATCACAGGCATATACCACCCTGCCCAGCTCCTTACCCGTTTCTAAAATAGTAACTGACAAAACATCAGGGGCGGGTATCCTCCTATGTCTGTGGGGGACTAGAACCAGGCCTCAGACTTGCAGTTCTGTCTTGCTCTTTCTTCCTCTGGACCCCTCTGTAAGGCTGTAAGGCCAGAAAGTTACTGTGATCTATGGGTGGTTGAGGCAACTACCTTTCCCCCCGTACCCCGGGGACCTGATGCTCCGAATCTGAATCTTAAGAGAAACAAAATCTTACATATTCACATCGCTTTTCAAACCACCTGCTTTTCACAGAGGCTGACTTTCTGTGAGATGAATACACACACACACACACACACACACACACACACACACACACACACACGCGTGGCCTGAGTGTTTGCTTCACACCTGAGACTCTCTTAAAAAAAAAAGGGGGGGAGATGTGTTCCTGGATTTCTAATTAACTTGCTTCTGGCTTTGTGTGTAACTTTCAGTGAGTCATTGTTCTTTTGCAAACACAAGGAGGAATCACACAGATTAATGGAAGTGTAAAGGGTACTGGCTCAGCACGAACAAAAAGTGCTTGTACAACTCCCTTCTGGGCCCAATTTTTGGCATGAAACAGTGGTAACAAAATAAGGGGAAATTAAGCAAGTAAATGAGTCATATGACTTTAATATGAGAACACTTTGAGCTGGATCTAGTTCCCTCATGTAGGCTTTATGTTTTAAAAACTCATGTAGGCATGCAGACTCAGCAACATATTGTTCAGGTACAGCCAAAGAATGAGCTGGACTCAGGTCATTTTGTGCATCTCCTAACTGGAGTTTTCTGATTTCTTGCCTTTATTTATTTATTTATTTATTTATTTATTTATTTATTTATTGTAGTAGGGCTTGAACCCAGGGGCATTCTATCTCCGAGCTACATTCCCAGTCCTATTTTATTTGTATTTTGAGACAGGATCTTGCTAGGTTGATGAGAGTCTCACTACTTTCTGAGGCTGTCCTTGAACCTGTGTTCCTCCTGTCTCAGCCTCTCAAGTACTGGGGTTGCAGGTGTGTGCCAGCATGTCTGGCCTGTCTTGCCTATTTTAAATATACACAGCCTCCTTGTCAGTCTCTTCCTCTGTTTCTGTGCTGTGCCCCCATTTCCAAAACTGTGATTCCATACCAGCTTCCCCAGGATATCTGAATACACTAGACCTTTTTAATGTTGTTTTGTTTGAAGATCTGTTGGGTCTGGGCAGGGTGGGGGGATGGTGTCACCTCTCCAAAGTTACTGCAAATTCAGTATAGATCCCTCTTTCCTCCAAAGACTCTTTGCTTTTCCCCAGCCACTGACCCTTCTTCTGCCTTCAGTGTGACCCCAGAGTTTCTGCCTGCTCCTCCTCCCCCTGATTCCATTCTTGTCAGAAAAGCTTTATTCCTCCCAGTGAAAACAGACCGCCACCCCACAGGCAGACCCCAAGACTTCCTCAGTCCTGTAGGGGGCACTGCAGGGTCACGGTGTCTGCCCAACAGACTCTGCATTCCTATAAAGAAATTCTCCTGCTGACTTTTCTTCAGTTACACGTGTGTGTGTGTGTGTGTGTGTGTGTGTAGTCCTTGCTGTGATGGATTGGAACCTCTTGGTTAAACAGCACTATGAATTATACCCATATGATACAGTGAAGAAGCCACATTGCCCAAGCACTGCCCCAACCTCTCCGTTTCTCTTAACAAGCTGTGTAATCTTGGACAAGTTAGTTGAGCCTGTTTGCTGACCTCTCAAATGAGATTAGTCTTGGAGCCTACTTCATAAGGTTGTTGTGAAGATTAAATGAATCAATATAAAGGGCTTGGAAGAGGGGTTGGCACGTAGTAACCTCTCAGTGCCAGTGCAGTTCAGTGAATCCTCTCTTCTTTTGGGAAGAAGCAGTCTGGTGTCCTAGAAATATTCCACTGAAGTTGGATGACACTTGTTTTCTGAGCAGGTCATTTTCTTTCCTTAGCATCTGTTTTTGCTCATTCTGTTAATTTCACACGAAGTCAGTAGCTTTACTTGTCAAATTCCAAAATATTTGGTCTCCCTGAAACCATTCCTTATCTCTCCTGCCAGAAATAATCTGCTGGAATGGCCTGTAGCACAGTCTGCTTTGTGTCATAGTTGCTTGTCTTATTTCCCCTCTGGAGTAAGCCCCTTGAAGCCAGGTACCATTTCCTACTTGTTGACAGTCTGTTCAACAGAGAGGGCGAATGTGTGCGTAACTGACACTTTTCCATTAAAACTCTAGATGGCGACTGCAGGGAGCCCGAGAGGAAGAATTCTGGCGAGGCAGCTAGGGGCTTGTGCCCTCGGCTGGCCTGGCTCCGGGCGGGCGCCGCCTTCGGCAGCCTGGTATTCCTCACCCAGTGGATCTTCGGCGAGGTCTCCCTTGTCTCCAGATGGGCAGTGAGTGGTCATCCCCATTCTGGGCCAGACCCCAACCCATTTGGGTGAGTTTGGGTTTGGAAGCAGATCAAGGAATTGGCAATTCTGATTGGCAGAAGACATAACATGCTGGGCAGACCTCTGCTAGCCAGACATTCATGTCTGTTCTCCGTAGATATCAGAAATGTTGTGAACCCTGGAGATGAGGAGACAGAAGGGTGTTTGTCCCTGTGCTGAAGGATTGCTGAAAACTAGATGAAGGGAACTGAGGGTTCCCAAAAGAGTCCCCTCCCCAGAGAGCCTTCTCTGTGCCAGGGAGGGAACTGCACTCACTGGCTGCTTCCTGCAGACTCTCCTGTTGCAATGGCAGGCATGTGGTAGACAGACCTGCCAGATGGGCATGGTAATAGCATTTACCTTACAGACTTTGTGGGGGTTAAGTGAATAATTGCACAGGTAAAAATCTTGAAATAGTGCCGAGTATACGTACTATGTATTTTTATAGCCTAATTTGTATTATAGCTTCTTAATTGAGTGCTATATTATCGCTATTAATGCTGCTGGATTTTTCCCCTATGGTTTAGTTAAATTCTTTTTTCCTTTCCTCCTTAAAAGTTTTTTTAAATTTTTTGCCAACATGGCAAAAACATGAGATAGTTTGTAGTTGTTTTACTTTATTTTGTGTTTTGGTGCTGGGATAGTCTCCCTCTGAGCCATACCCTCAGCCCTTTAAAAAAAATTTTTTTTTATGTTGAAATAGGGTCTCTCTAAGTTGCTAAGGCTGTCCTCGAACCTGCAATCTTCCTGTCTCAACCTCCCCAAACTGGGATTGCAGGCATGCACAGCTATGCTTGGCCTCAAAGTTATTTAAAGAAACCCCACATAATTGTCCAGGAGTGATGATGCATACCTGTAATATCAGTACTCGGGAGGCTGAAACAAGAGAATCTCAGGTTTGAGGACAGCCTCAGCAAGTAGTGAGACTCTTATACACCTAGCAAGAGCCTGTTTCCAAGTAAGAAATAATATTGGGCTGGGGGTGTAGCTTGAAGGTAGAAGCCTCTGGGTTCAATCCCAGTACCACAAAAAATAAAGAAAATACATAATTGTCAATTACTGATTTCAGTGACACTGGTCTCAGAAAGGCACAAACTACTGATAAAAGCAGGAATGAGGTAGAGAAATGAAAGAATAAATCAAACTACATAGAAACTCTTGAAAATGACTTTTTCTTTTGGTGTTTGGCAGAGTCCTTTAGAATATCACACGACCAGTATGAGCTATAATTTAAGAGCGAAGAAACTCAGTTTTTGTGTTTACCTTAACCATGAAAGACTGCAGATACCACTTCTCTGAATCCAGGGTTTTTATTCCTCCAATGTTCAGTATATGTATAATATTAGTTCCCAGTGGGCTCTTGTCATCCATTGGTTCCTTGTGTTATCTCTTGGATGTGCCTAGAGGCAGGAGGTTTATTTCCATTTTATTTTTGCAACAATGGCTCTCTACGACTTTGAATGCCATGGCATGTTCATTTTTACTTTTTAGAGGTGTGATCTTGCTGGGCTTGGCAAGTGGATTGAGACTTTCAACCTATTCCTGGTTTCCGGATGCCAGTTTAATCTGGTGGGTGGCAGGTATGTGCGATCTACCTTTGGATATGCCCTCACTGAGCTTGGCTATCCCGTTTGCTTGCAAGCATATGCAGCTCGACGGGAGGAAGATGCAGACATCCGATATGCACTATGGTCGGATGGGCTATTACAATCAGCTGCAGAGAGTATAGCTCAGATGTCTCCCAGGTTCCCGGTGCCTGCCTGGACCAGATCTTTGCAGCCTCCTACTTCAATCTCCCTCACCTTCTGTGCTGTCCCTTTTCTCTCAGCTCACACTGCCATAATGCCACCTTCCCCCAAAATAAGCCTATACGAGGTACATGTGTAACTAGCACATTTTTCTGAGGGTTACATATCACCAGTGGCTGGTAGCTAGACCCCTTTACCTCTTCAAGATTCCTTGCTTCTCTGTTGTCCCCCCCCCCCCCAGAAATTCCCCTTTTTTAGATTCCATGATGAAGCTCCAATTCCTTTCTCTCTTACTATGTTGCTCCCCACTCTTCTACCCATGTTGGGGGTCTGTGTTTGCTTTTGCAAAGATGTGGTCCGTTTTTTTCCAGTCACACCCTTTAGGGTCCCAGAAATCAGTGAAGGCTGTTGGATTTCTGGTGTCCCTTCTCCCATCCCATTAGTCTTTGTGAGCATGAGGGAGCGTGGTATTATTTTCCTGTGACTGAATCATGCCACTCCTCCTCCATCCCCTTGAAAAACACAAGTGGTTGTACAACAGTCATTGTTGGCATCAAATAAAAACCACCACTCTTCTGCAGAGCAAACATTCTATTTGCTTTCTGTGAGAAGAGATATCCTTATACACATATTAATTAAGCAGGTGATTGAGCACGTTCCCCTAGATGTTAAAGGCTTTGTTTATCAGTAAAAGAAGATGTGGGATGAAAAACAATAATAGCTAAATTTCTTTTCTTTATTTTTTAATAATTTTATTGGTGCATTGTGATTATACGTCAAAGCGAGATTCAAAGGGATACAAACATAAAGGCATACGTCACTTGGTGTATTTCCCTACTACACTGGGATTCCACCTAACTTCAAGTAGAAGGGCAATTATCGAGGATATAAATGAATTGAGGATAAATGCCATTGAGGATGTGGGAAATAGGAATTCTTATACACTGCTATCAGTACAATATTGTACTATTATACACTTTTAGTTATTAGTACAATAACAGTATATATATGAGTACAATATCCACTGTATATTAGTACAACCACCATGGACAAGAGTATGTAGGTTCCTCAAAATATTAAGAATGGAACCACCATATGACCCAGCTACATCTCTCCTCCATATCTTTCCAGAATTGATGTCAGAATACTATAGTGATATCCATGCATATTCAAGTTTGTTGCAGCACAATTCACAATAGCAAAATTATGAAACCGACCTAGGTGTTCATCAACAGATAATAATAAATTTCTGCACACCTATCAGTGTCATCAGCCGTGCATGGAAATGAATGTGTAATCAAACAGGCTGCTAAGTTAATGAGGTTGGCCGGGTCTTCTTTCTGGAGATGTCTGAGCAAATGGCTGCAGTCACTTTGAGCTGCTTTTACTTGCTCATGTAGTTTCTGGTAGGCGTTCCAGCAGGAGCCTGGAAATTGATGTGTGTGTATAGGAGTAACCTTTCTTTTCATCAGAGAGCTGCTTCATGAGATTCCTGAGGAGAAGAGCCAGCTAACTTTGTTAGTGCTGAGCTTGCTAGAAACATATTTAGCTTCTTAATTTGTATGCAGTTTGGAAAATAAAAATGAAATGCCTCAAAAGTTTATTCGAATCAGGTGTGGTGGCAAATGCCTGTAATCCCAGTCCAGGCAAATGCCTGTAATCTCAGGAGGCTGAGACAACAGGAGGATCACAGGTTCGAAAGCATCCTGGGCAACTGAATGAAAACCTCAGCAACTTAGTGAGACCCTGTTTCAACATCAGAAATTTAAAAAAGAGCCGAGGGTGTAGCGTAGAAGTAAGACGCACCCGGGTTCAATCTCAGTACAAAAAAACCCTTTCTCCTCTTCCTCTCTTTTGTTGTCTCCTCCTCCTCCTCCTCCTCCTCCTCCTCCTCCTCCTCCTCCTCCTCCTCCTTCTCCTTCTTCCTCTCTCCCCCCTCCCTCCCTTCCTCCCTCTCTCACACTAATACTAGGGCTTGAATCCAGGGACATTCTACCTCTGAGCTACACCCCCAGTCTTATTTTGTTTTTTATCTGACATGGGATTGCAAATGGGATCATGGACATGTGCCACCATGCCTGGCAGCATGAATTTTCTAATAGAATATTAACAAAGTGGTCATTGGGCAGGTAATCGGCAGCTTCATTTTTAAGCCAGAGAAAACTAAGGATCAGACTGTTCAAGAACAGAAGAGCTGTGAACTTACAGTCTTACACTGATTTCCCCAGATACGTAAGTCATATCCTTGAGGATCAAACCTAACCTAGTTTTGTAGTCTCTCTGCAGTATCACGTAGTAAAAACTCAAGGCAAGCCGATTCAAGGCTTCTAATAATGAGCAAATCAGGGCCATAATTCCTGAGTTTCCTCTCCCTTTCTCATTGCCTGCTCACCTGAAATAAGCTGGAGATTACACTGAATTTTCGGGAGATAGCACCCACTTTCCATTGTGATTCATCTCCAAAACCCACATGATGAAGCAGAGTAAACCACAAGTAATCACACTTTCCTACCATACATTGCAGTCTACGATCGCAACTGAGAACTTGGCATGAAATTCATTATGGTGGTGGCCAAAGAATTTCACAGAGGCAAAGACACAGGAGCTTTCAGCTTTGATAGTAATTAAGTTAGTAAAATCAGTGTTATACTAGAAAAGAGGTATAGCTGTAGTTAGCACAATGATAGGGCCCCAGTCTTATGTGATTTTACTGTATGTAAAATTGGAGCTGGGTGTAGTCATGCAAGTTTATAATCCCAGCATTTGGGAGGCTGATACAAGAGGATCTTGGTTTGCGGCAGTCTCAGCTAGTTAGTGAGGCCCTTTGCAACTTAGTGAGACCCTGTTTCAAAATAAAGAATAAAAAAAAGGGCTAGAGGTATAGCTTGGAGGTAGAATGCCCCTGGATTCTATCCCCAGTACCGCAAAAAAAATTGGTCTATTAAAAATTAACATGTCGCCGGGTGTGGTGGCGCACGCTTGTAATCCCCGTGCTTGGGAGGTAGAGACAGGAGGATCGCGCAGGTTCGAAGCCAGCCGCATGCGCTGGCTTAGGAGACCCTGTTTCCAAAATGTAAAATGTAAAAATAGGTCTGGGAGTGTAGCCCGGAGGTAGAAGGGCTTCCAGGAACCCCAGTACCACCCAAAAAAAAAATTAACGTCAATTCATATATATATATATATATATATATATATATATATATATATATATATATAATATATATTATACATATAATTGATTGAAAGATATAGAACCTATTTTAGAATAGAAACTAAATTAAAAATAATAGTGGTAACAGGAAATTTAATAATTCTTTGTAGTAAGACATAGGCAGCAGAGTGTGCTGGCACACACTCATAATCCCAGTACGTGGGAGGCTGAAACAGGAGGATTTCAGGTTTGAGACCAGCCTAAGCAATTTAGCAAAACCCTGTTTCAAAATAAAAAAAGGACTGGGGGTGTAGCTCAGTGGTAGAATGTATTTGGGTTCAATACCCAGCAGCACACAAGTACACAAAAAGTAAAACAAGAATTTTAAGAACAGGTTTTTGGTATTGTAGATACTTTCAGTTTTATTGGTGTTAGGATCTTAACGCCAGTCATCTGAAATGTCTTCTTTCCTTCCCTAAACCTTCCCAAAGAAATAGCATGGAACTGAAGTTTATTAGACCTGCGTTCCATTCCCAGTCCTACCAGTGAATGGCTGTGTGATTTGAGCCTATCACAGGAATCTTGCTGGTTCTTCTTTTTCATTTGTCTGGAGACTGAACCAGTATCCCCTGAAGGTTCCTTCTGGCTCCAAATGGCTCCAAATCGGTCATCCTCTAAGTGGCACTGCTTTCCTATGGCTCACGCTCTTCCCCTTTCTCTCTCCCCAACAGGAGCGGCCTCAACTGCGGGTCTGCTTTACCTGCACACGTGGAAGGCGGCCATTTCCGGCTGCCTGCTGGCTGTCTTCACGGGCTCCCTGTGGCCTCAAGTGATTGGACGCCTTGTGAGCGCTGGGACGAGCCCTGGGATGACCATGGCTGCTGCTATGCTCGTTTATATTCTAGACATGTTCTTCTGTGCATGGTGCACAGCTTTTAAGTTTGTTCCAGGAGGCTTCTATACTAGAGAAAGATTTGATGTGCTTTTGGGTGAGTAAGTTAAAAGTTCTGGATTACAGGAATTGCTCAAAAATATTTACAAGGGCAGGGCATGGTGGCACATGTTTGTAATCCCAGCATATGGGAGGCTGAGACAGGAGGATCAAGGTTCCTGGACAGCCTCAGCTACTTAGTGAGGCCTTTTGCAACTCAGTGAGACTCTGTTTCAAAATAAAGAATAAAAAATAGGGCTGGGGGTATATCTTGGAGGTAGAATGCCCCTGGGTTCCATCCTCAGTACGGGGTGGGGGGGGACCCAAAAAACTTAATTCATCAGTGCATTTCAGCAATATGTATCATTCCAAAGGCCTTTTAAAAGAATTAGTTGTGAAAAACATTTAACCCTTTATAAAGTATAAGCTGTGCAATGCTTGTAATTAGATAATATATAGGAAAGGACATGAGTATGACTCTCATGTTGCTACCTCAGTAATAGGCTCATAACTAGCATAAATATACCCAGGGATTGTGATTTCTTTTTGGTTGTCTTAAATTTTATCAATGATCTTTATTTACCATATATATACATATATACATACATATTTCTTATTATAAATGATAAATTCCCAAATCATAGAATAAATGCAATTCCCATTTCTATGGTGATGAACTGACAAACCCAAATTAAAATTTCATAAACTTAGCTTCATGTTTTAAAATGGTCTCTGACAGTAATAAAATTACTGATTTATACCAGGTATACACAAATCAAATGTTGCCAATCATTTTATTTTTATTTATTATTTTAAAATGTAAATAAAGCATGCCAAGTCATTTCATGATTAAACCTTAGCAAATAAGGCGTTAGGGGTCCAGGTCCTATCTGCTCATGCATTCATGTTTCCATTTGTTCATTTCTTCATTAAAAGATGAATTCATAGCTGGACATGGTGGCACACGCTTGTAATCCCAGCACTTGAGAGGCAGAGACAGGAGGATCCAGGTTCACAGCCAGCCTTAGTTGATTAGTGAGGCCCTCTGCAACTTAGTGAGGCCCTGTTTCAAAATAAACAAGAATTTAAAAAAAATATGGCTGGGGTGTATAGTTTGGAGGTAGAAGGCCCCTGGGCTCAATCCCCAGTACGAAAAAAAAAAAAAAAGCAGCATCCATGCAGCTGCCATGGGAGATGAAAAACATCTGTGTCTGCCCACCTGGAGCTTTGGTCTACTGGGGAGACACATAGACAGAGGAGACAAATCCTTGTGATGGTTCTGCAGGGCGAGTGTCATGTGGGCGAGGGGTGGCTTCCGTGTTCTGTCGCCACTTGTCTTCCCACAACCTCCTGCCTCATGAACTAGATATCTTTCAGGACAGGCTGCTTTGGAAGCTGCATTATTAAATTGCATGTAATATTTTAGAAACAACGTTTGAGAATTTGTTACTTCTGGTTGATGCCCAAGGCCCCATCTAGTAGAGAAATACATTGCTGCATTTCCTGGCTTGACCTTGGCTTTGTGAACTTTGTGTCTCTCTGGTTTCTTCTAGGTGGGCGTCCTCTGTCCTGCTCCTTTTCTTTTCCAATGCCTTGCTTTTTTTCTTACTCCAGCTTGTTTAGGGATCTGTCAAGGTGAAGAAAATGAGAAAGTAAGAGCAATTCTGTGTGTGAATTTGTTTCTTTAGAATATTATGACTGATGAGCTTTTTGAGTTCCTTCTCATGCATGGGATTGCAGAAAACATACATTATTACAGCTTCATTCAATCAAGCACCTTTCAGTAAGAGTGACAATTGGTTAGGGCTCAAAAACCAAGAAACGCTGGTAATGTTCAGAGTAGCTTTTACTACAACTAAATTAGAAAGAATCTGCGTCATATCAGAAAGAGTATAAATTTATTTCCTAGATTTGACTTGCTGTTTCCTCGAAAATCACACATACCTTTTTATGCTGGCCTCCTACCTACGCTTAACTTTTACTTAACATTTCCTACTTTATGGATTATGTTATCCTTCTATTATCTAAGACTCACATATGATTTTAGGAGTGTGCACACTTCATGTGTAAACTACTTCGCAATGCATCCCCACTTGGCTCAACTTTACTGGCTTCTTCTTTTGGCACACTGAGTTCTGGCCTCTGAAGGACCCTGTGTCCAGAGCGCCCACATCCCGGGGCACGATCACTGCCACAAGCATGGCCCTATTAATAACCTACACTTGATCCATTATGTTCCTCAGTTTGGTGCATGCAGAAGCCCTCCAGGGGAGGGACTGAATCTTTACAGAAGCCCAGTCAGTCCTTTCTACAGTGCCCCACTGCTCCCTGCCCAATCAACACTCAGTGTCAAACACCAGCCGAAACCCAACAACTTGGAAAGAGGAAATTTAAAGGTATCCCTCATCGGGAAAAAGCCTGGGGTCCTCTCATTTAGAGCTTGATTCCTAGAATCCTACCTGACTTATTGAGATCAACCCTATCTATAAAAGCACTGCTAGTGTAATTGCTTAGGTGCTGAGATAAATTAACTCAGTAACTGAATTTCCAGGGTATGTTCTTTTAAAAGGAATCTTGGGCTGGGCATGGTGGCAAAGGCTTGTAATCCCAGCATTTGGGAGGCTGAGACAGGAGGATGGCGGTTCGCAGACAGCCTCAGCTACTTAGTGAGGCCCTTTGCAACTCAGTGAGACCCTGTTTCAAAATAAAGAATAACAAATAGGGCTAGGAGTCAGGCGTGGTGGCGCATGCTTGGAATCCCAGCATTTGGGAGGCTGAGACCGGAGGATCACGGTTGCAGACAGCCTGAACTACTTAGTGAGGCCCTCTGCAACTTAGTGAGACCCTGTTTCAAAATAAAGAATAAAAATAGGGCAGGAGGTGTAGTTCAAAGGTCGAATTCCCCCAAGTTCCAGCCCGAGACCGGTAAAAAAAAAAAAAAAAAAAGGACTGGAGGTGTAGCTCGGAGGTAAAATACCCCTGGGTTCCATCTCCAGTAGCACCAACCAACCAACCAAGCAACAAACAAAACAAAACAAAATGAATCTTGGCTCCTGAAATTTACGATTGGAAGGATTTTCAGATTAAACTTTAATATATTCTTTTTCTCTCTTTTAAACAGGTACCATGATGCTCATTATTGGGCTGAATATGCTATTTGGTCCTAAGAAAAGCCTTGACTTTCTTCTTCAAACAAAAGCCAGTTCTAAAATGCTTTTCAAAAAGAGTGAAAAGTACATGAAACTTTGTAAGTATAGTTTTGCTTTCTTTTTAAAAAATGTTTATCATATAAATTCTCAAACACGAAATTAAAGTGTATAATAATGTCTCACTATGTTGCTGAGAGCCTAAGTTGCCAAGCCTGCCTTTAAACATGTGATCTTCCTGTCTCAGCCACCTAAATACTGGAATTACAAGTGTCTGTTATCACGCCCAAGCCCACCTCTTATTTTTGTTTTGAAACAGGGTCAGTTGTCAACAGTTTGCAATGTTGTTAACAACTACTTTCCTTTCTGTTTGTTTAAATGGTTTATTTTATGTTGGAGTACTGGGGATTGAATCCAGGGGCAGTCTACCTCTTAGCTACACCACAGCCCTATTTTATTTTTTATTTTGAAACATGACCTTAGTAAATTGCTGAGACTGGTCATTACGATCCTCCTGTTTCAGCCTCCCAAGTACTGGAATTATTAGAGCGCACCACCGCTCCTGGGTTTGTTTAAGTATTTAATTTTTAATTTTTTTTTGGGTGGTACTGGGGTGGAACCCAGAGGCTTTCTACCTCCGGGCTATACTCCCAGTCCTATTTTATACCTTATTTGGAAACAGGGTCTCACTAAGTAGCTGAGGCTGGCTTCGAACCTTTGTGATCCTCCTGTCTCAGCCTCCCAAGTGCAGGGATTACAAGCGTGCACCACCACGCACGGCTAATTTTTAATTTTTAATTTTTTTTTTGGTGGTACTAGGGGTGGAACCCTGTGGCTTTCTACCTCCGGGCTATACTCCCAGACCTATTTTATATTTTATTTAGAAACAGGGTGTCACTAAGTTGCTGAGAGCCTCACTAAGTAGCTGAGGCTGGCTTTGAACCTGTGCGATCCTCCTATCTTAGCCTCCCAAGCGCGGGGATTACAAGCGTGCGCCACCATGCCCAGCTGTTTAAGTATTTTAAACCAAGTCTCTGATATCATCTATCATTTCAACAATAAATACTATGTATTAGTTTTATTTCACTTCTAACATAGATAAGATTATTTAACAGGTACAATTTCTAAAATGCCTTGTTTTAATAATTATGACTACTCCATATCTTGGTTTTTTTTTGGTGGTACTGGGGTTCCTGGAAGCCCTTCTACCTCCGGGCTACACTCCCAGACCTATTTTTACATTTTTATTTGGAAACAGGGTCTCCTAAGCCAGCGCGCGCGGCTGGCTTCAAACCTGCGCGATCCTCCTGTCTCTGCCTCCCAAGCGTGGGGATTACAAGCGTGTGCCACCATGCCCGGCCTTCTTGGTTTTTTTTTTAATGGGGGAAATTAAATATGTTAACATTAGGAATGTTACAAAACTAGAGACTCAAACATGAAATTAGTTTACTACTCCAAAATTTGATTCATTTAAAATGGACTGAATTAGCCGGGTGTGGTGGCGCACGCTTGTAATCCCCGCGCTTGAGAGGCGGAGACAGGAGGATTGCGCTGGTTCGAAGCCAGCCTCGCTGGCTTAAGAGACCCTGTTTCCAAATAAAATATAAAATAGGTCTGGGAGTGTACACTGGAGGTAGAAGGGCTTCCAGGAACCCTAGTACCACCAAAAATAAATAAATAAAAAGTAAAAAAAATAAATAAAATGGACTGAATTAAATGTAAATATTTATTGAATATATGTAGTATTCAGATTAAGTCATGTAGGATACAAAGACATATAAACAATGTTCTCTACCCTCAAGGACTGGAGAGTTTACTAAGGACACAAAATAATTGAGTATAAAAGATTGAAAACAATACACTATGTACTTTTTCAAAATATTTCTAAAAGGCATGTCACAGAGCAGTAAGACTATTGGATAAAAACTATCATACATTTCATCATAATTTGAAAAGACTATATTCAAATTTATGGAGGTGAGTTTTTTGGGCTTCCTCAGATTTTGGTAAGTTTCTTGAAACCAGGATCTGGCTGGCTTTTGTTTTTAAATTCTTGCAACTTTTTTTCATAATTCTTTAATTTGTTCATCAATTGAGGCATTTGGAAAAACTTATATACAGAACTTTTCAAAAATGGAGCTCGCCAGGCATGGTGGTGCACGCTTGTAATCCCCGTGCTTAGGAGGCGGAGACAGGAGGATCGCGCAGGTTCGAAGCCAGCCACGCGCGCTGGCTTAAGAGACCCTGTTTCCAAATAAAAACCTATAAAAATAGGTCTGGGAGCATAGCCCAGAAGTAGAAGGGTTTCCAGGAACCCCAGTACCACCACCACCAAAAAAAAAAAAAAAAAAAAAAAAATGGAGCTCATTTTTTAGAGAAGTTTTAGGCTCACAGAAAAACTAAATGGAAGGTGCAGAGGATGCCCATATACCTTCTGCCCCCACATACGTAAGCCATTCGGACTATTAAAGTCACTAACTGGAGTGATACATTTGTCATAACCAGTGATTCACTGAAACATCTCCATCACCCAAAGTCCATAATCCAGATTAGGGTTCACCCTTGGTATTGTTCATTCTGTAGCTTTTGAAAAATATATAATGGCATGCATTCACTGTTTTAATATCATGCAGAGTAGTTTTGCTGTCCCAAGTATTCCTCGTGCTCCGCTTCCTCATTCCTCCTTCCTCCAAACCCTGGCAGCTTATGATCATTTGACTGTTTTCATTGTTTTGCCTTTTTCCAGAATACCAACTTTATTTTGGGGGTTTAGTCTAATTTTCTATTGTACTTTTTTCTGATAGACTATGATTTAGGTCTACCACCTTACCTTCCTTTTTCATTTTCCATTTTCTCTAGGTATATTTTTCCTTATGGATTTCTTTTGCACTAATTAGGTTTTCTCCCCACCACCACCACCTCGCCTTCCTCCTTTCCTTTCTTTTTTAGAAATTATACCTTTAGCCGGGCGTGGTGGCGCACGCTTGTAATCCCCGCGCTTGGGAGGCTGAGGCAGGAGGATCGCGCAGGTTCGAAGCCAGCCGTGCTGACTTAAGAGACCCTGTTTCCAAATAAAAATATAAAATAGGTCTGGGAGTGTAGCCCGGAAGTAGAAGGGCTTCCAGGAATCCTAGTACCACCAAAAAAAAAAAAAAAAAAAAAGAAAAGAAATTATACCTTCAATTTTGATTTTTCAGTGGTTGCCTACTTTTGTTTCAGCACATTGAAGATGCTATTTTCCTGCCTTCTGGCTTCCATATTTGCTGTCGAGAAGGGAGCTGTTGGAACTCTTGCATCTTTGAAGATGTTTGGTCTTTTCTCTCTGGCAGCCCTTCTCTTTGTTTCAGTCTTTTGCAATATCATTATGCTGTGTTGGATATGGATATTTCTTCCCATCTTGCTTGGGCATCTGGGCTTTATGAATCTGAAGAGCCATGTCTTTTATTAATTCTAGAAATTCCTCAACATCACTTCTGTAAGTATCATCACTTCCTAGTTCTTTTTCCTTGGTTCTTTTCGACTCCGATTGCTTGTGTTGGACCTTCTAACTTTGTTCTCCATTCTCTTCACGAACACTTTCATTTTTTCTACCTCGGCTTTTATGCTTGCCATTCACACAAATTCTCTACTCAGCTTTGTCTAGTCTGCTCTTTCCCTTGTTCATGGAACCCCCTGATTTTAATTATATAATTGCATATTTTTATTTGTAGAGTTTGTTTTTACAAATTTTCCTGACTGCTTGTTTTAGTCTCCTATTCCATAGTCATACTGCTGAATGCCTTCTTTTATTTTCTCTGCATGTTAAGCATATTTGCTTTGTGTTTGGATTCTTAACATTCCAATATCTGAAGTCTTTGTGGGCTTGGTTCTTCAACCTCTCTTTTTCTGCTGGTTCCTGCTCATGGAGACTTGTTTTCTTGTATATTTTATAATTTATTTTTACTTTAAGCTTGTGTTCCTTGGAACGCTTTTTAAAATATTTTTTAAAACTTATGTTTAAAGTATGGTTTATGTATGCATATTGCACATTAAATTAACCCAAGAATTAAACATTCACACAAACTCCTTGGCCAATAGAATTATTATTATTATTATTATTATTATTATTATTATTATTATTACTGTACTGGGCACTGAGCCCAGGGGCATTTTAATTTTACCTTGGCATTACACTCTGGGCCTTATTTTATTTTACTTTATTTTAAAAAAGGATCTTGTTAGGTTGCTGAGGCTGTCCTCAAACCTGCGGTCCTCCTGTCTCAGCTTTCCAGTACTGGGATTATAGGCGTTTGCCACAGCACCTGATTTTTTAATTTTTTTCAGGTCTGGGGATGGAACCCAGGGGCATTCGACCTTCGAGCTACACCCCCTGCCCTATTTTTTATTCTTTATTTTGAAACCCGGTCTCAGTGAGTTGCAGAGGGCCTCACTAAGTAGCTGAGGCTGTCTGCGTACAGCGATCCTCCAGTCTCATCCTCCTGAAAGCTGGGATTACAAGTGTGCGCCACCACGCCTGGCACAGCACTTGATTTAAAAAAAATTATTATTATTATTATTGTTGTTGTTGTTGTTGTTGTTGTTGTTGTTATTGTTGTTGTTGTTGTTGGTACTGGGGTTCCTGGAAACCCTTCTATCTCCGGGCTACACTCCCAGACACATATTTTTTATATTTTTATTTGGAAACAGGGTCTCTTAAGCCAGCGAGGCTGGCTTCGAACCTGCTCAATCCTCCTGTCTCTGCCTCCCAAGCGCGGGGATTACAAGCGTGCGCCACCACGTCCACCTGAAAACATTATTTTGAAGACAATAAATTCAGTTTCATTTAAAGAAGTTTTTCTTTTCCCTCTTTAGTTCTGTGGCTGCTTGTTGGTGTGGGGTTGTTGGGATTAGGACTACGATATAAAACCTACGAGAGAAAATTGGGCAAAGGGGTAAGTAAATAAATATTTTAGGATATTTTATATTATATATTTTATATTATATATTTTATATTATATTTTATATATATATAAATTATATATATAAATATATTATATTATATTTTATTTTATTTTATATTATATTATATATAATATATATAATATATTTTATATTATATATTATTATATATATATATATTTATATATATAAATATATTTATATATATTTATATATATATTTTATATTATATATTTTAGGATATTTTAGGATAGAGTCTTATATGATGTATGTATATAGATGTATTTTTTCTCTTTACTATTCTGATTGATGCTATGCCTGAGTTTTACATATCCTAAAGTATGGCTTTGGGGTCCTTAGCCCCTGGGGTTACATGCTGATAATTTTATGAAATTATTTTATGAAGCTGGTTCTTGTGAGAGGATAAATGAGAGGCAAATTTCTCCTGACTTTTGTTGTATGGTGTCATTTTTACTCTTAGTTATTTAATATATCTAGCCTATGAGATAAGGAATTATCTTATAATTGGTAGATATTCTGAAGAGAGCAATGTGAGATTCTTTGGCTTTAAAAAAATCTTACAATTCTTGATTTTCAGATTATGGATAGCTTGTGTGTTGATGAGTTGTGGACGTTTTCTTGGGTCTTTCTTTTTCCTGATGCTATCTATAGGTTAAATACCGCCTTCTGTAAAGGTGAGCAGAACTGAGAATAACTTATTGCAGAGTGGTGCTTTCTATCTACTCTGATTAAAATTCCATTGTATTTCATAATGCAGTCAGAGTTACAGTTTGGGCTAAGATGGAATTGTATGGTTAACTTTACATTTCAGTGATCTGTACTGTCAGGAACAATGTTCATATTAAATAAAAGCTGTACTGAGGATGGCAACCGTGTTTCTCTTGTTCATCTCTATTATCAGCACCTTACTGAGAGCTCGGTGCATATTCTCAAGTATTTCCCTTTTCTTTCCTTTCTTTTTCTTTCGTTTTCTTTTCATTCATTTCTCCTTCCTTTCCCTCATTCCCTCCTCCCTTCTCTCTCCCTCCCTCCCTCCCTCCCTCCCTTCCTTCCTTCCTTCCTTCCTTCCTTCCTTCCTTCCTTCCTTCCTTCCTTCCTTCCTCTCTTTCTGGGGATCAAATCCAGAGCCTTGCCCAGTGACTACTTTCTAATAAGTAGATAGTAGTAGGCTGTCTCACTGCTACAACATTCTCACTGCTATAATCAAAAAAAAAAAAAAAAAAAAAACCCTGAAGAAGAAAGATTTATTTGCCCACAGCTCTTTGGAGATGTCTGCAGAGCTCAGAGAATGGTGGAAGGAAGTGAAGAGAGGGAGGGAGGGCACTTAGACTCTGCTTCTCATAGAGGCAGAAAGGAGGGGGGGGGAGAGGGAGAGAAAGAGAGAGAGAAAGAGGCGCTTTAGAGAGAGCTGGAGGCCCAGGGGCAGGAGGAAGGACCTACAGTCCCCAAGGCCATTCCCCAGGGACCCCTCCTTAGCAACCGAGCCCAGCTGCCAACATTGCTGCCTTGTTTCCATCAGGGCTGGGAAAACCTTCTAAATCCAAACCATTACACAGGCCATCACTCCCTGAGCTCTTTCTTGTGCTCTTTAGTTGTTAGCTTTTATTATTGCTACATAACATCCAGTGTCTGTCATTAGAGGACACCTGATATCAGCCAGGAATACTTTTTTTTGAAAGAAGTCGTGTGAGTTGGGCGTGGTGGTGCATGCTTGTAATCCCAGCACTTGGGAGACTGAGACAGGAGGATCACAGGTTCATGGCCAGCTTCAGTTACTTAGTGAGACCCTGTTTCAAAATAAAGAATTAAAAAAAAAATAGGGATGGAGGTGTAACTCCAAGGCAGAATATCCCTGGGTTCCATCCCCAGTACAGAAAAAAAAAAAAGTAATTTGATTTAGATTTACTACCTTTTAATTAATTAATTTGATAAATCTTTATTGTTTCTCTTGTGTGTGTGTGTGTGTGTGTGTGTGTGTGTGTGTGTGTGTGTGTGGTACTAGGGATTGAATCCAGGGGCATTCTAACTCCAAGCTACCCAGCCCTCTTATTTTTATTTTGAAACAAGGTCTTAGCCGGGCGTGGTGGCACATGCTTATAATCCCTGCGCTTGGGAGGCTGAGGCAGGAGGATCGCACAGGTTCAAAGCCAGCCTCAGCTACTTAGTGAGGCTCTCAGCAACTTAGTGAGACCCTGTTTCCAAATAAAATATAAAAATAGGTCTGGGAGTATAGCCCGGAGGTAGATAGCCCCTGGTTTTACCCCAGTACCACCAAAAAACAAAACAAAACAAAAAACAAAACAAAACAAAACAAATAAACAACAACAACAAAAGAAAATGGGTCTTGCTAGGTCGCTGAGTCTTACTACTTCCTGAGGCTGTCCTTGACCTGCAGTCCTCCTGTCTCAGCCTCCCAAGCGTGTGCCACCATGCCTGGCTGTATTGAGTGTCTCATGAGGTGCCTGGTGCCAGGGATATAAAGACAAATGAGCTGGACAAGGTCCTTGCCCTCCCAGAATTTGCATCCTGGTAGAGAAAGTTGGTATTCAGAGGAACAAATAAAGATTGTAATTTTATTTACTTATTATTGATTGATTGTGGTGCTGCGGATTGAACTCAAGGGCGTTTTATCTTCAAGTTACACCCCCAGCTCTTTTTTATTTTATTTTATTTATTTATTTTTGTTTTAGAAACAGGATCTTGCTGAGTTGCTGAGATTCTTGCTGTCACCACTGAGGCTATCCTCGAGCCTGTGATCCTCCTGTCTCAGTCCCCCAAATCTTGGGATTACAGGCAAGCACCACCATGGCCGGCTAAGACTTAGCATTTTATTTATTTATTTGTTTGTTTGTTTATTTTTTGGTGGTACTGGGGGTGGATCCCAGGGGCTTTCTACCTCCGGGCTATACTCCCAGACCTATTTTTTTTTTATATTTTATTTGGAAACAGGGTCTCACTAAGTTGCGGAGAGCCTCACTAAGTAGCTGAGGCTGGCTTCGAACCTGTGTGATCCTCCTGTCTCAGCCTCCCAAGCGCAGGGATTACAAGCGTGCGCCACCACGCCCAGCTTAAGACTTATCATTTTAGGATCAGCCTGTTCTGAAGGAGATATGAAGTGGAGAGTAGCAGTTTGGAGAGTCAGAGAAAAGTGGTTTCAGGATGGAGCATTTAAGATGAAACTTGAAAGCCGAGAAAAACTCGGTGTTCAGACAGTTGGGCTCAGTCAGGCAGAAGAAACTTGGACAATGGGCTAAGGGGGAGCCACCCTGGTGCGCTTAAGGAATGTCAGGGTGAGCCACATGGCAGATGCCTGGGGGAGTGGTACAAGATGAAACTGGAGAGACCAAGGATGGCCATGTCACATAGGGCCTCAGAGACCCCAGGGAGAGTTCTGACCCCATTTTACTTGCAATGGAAGCCACGGCGAAGTATCTCAAGCACAAGTGGAGAAAATGATGTAAGTCGATTTGGTTGCCACGGGAAGGACGAGTTGTAGGTGGATGCAAGTGGAGGCAGGGAGGTGAGTCTGGAGCTTTCTCAGTCGTCCAGGAGAGAGATGATGGTGGTTTCAATGGGTCTAGGGCAGGGGAGGTAGAAGAAGTGGAAAGACTTAGATTATCTTTTGAAAGTAGAGTTGATAGGATTGGCTGATGGTCTGGATGTTGCTGGATAAGAAACAGGAAGGAACCAAGGATGACATCTATGTTTTTGGCTTGAGCTCCTGGATGGACAGAGATGGCATCTACTGATATGGGAAGATGGAAGGAATAGCAGGTCTTGGAGTGCTAGACTCCAGAATTTACTACAGATGTATGGTTGTGTGGAAAAGGTTAGCTCGATGAATATAATCGTGCCTCTGGAGATCTCCGTGGAGTCTCTGTTTCATGGAAATGGAAAATTTCTGCTGCATTCTCTTTTCATGACATTCACTAAACTCAATGATCCTTCTCATGTAAAGATGAAACGCCAGCCGATAGAACACATGCACTGACCTGTCCCTAAGCAGTGGCCTTCCTTTGCAAAGATGTTACTATTTCCTTCTCCTGGCCCCAACTTGTAAGGGCCAATTTGAATTGTTGCTTTTTTCAGTTGCAACCATGGGTTTGTTCTAAACCAGTCATTCTCTTTCACAGGAGCCCTGATGTAGATCAGGAGGCAGTTGCTTGAGCTAGATGGTTAAGACTGAATAGTGCGTTCCCTGATTATCTCATGAATCCAATGAACCTGAGAGAGGAGCTCTGCCCCGGACCTCACCAGTCCACATTCACATTCACGTCTAGGACAGAATAGGTGGTCCCTGTATAAATATGGTAAAGGCCTCTAGGTATCCCTCTATATGGTTCTTCTCTTCTGCAAGGGCAACAACTATCCTAAGTATGGTGGGGTTTAAAACAGCAATTTTCATGCATTTATTTATATTGTTACTACATATAGTATATCCCCAGACACTATTGTTGTTTCCACGTTTTTAACTATTTCTAAGTTACATCTCATGTGTATTTTGCAACTTACCTTTTTACTTAAAATGATCTTTGTGAGATTCATCCACATGGAAGTATGTCACCCTAATTCATTTATTGGGCTGTGCAGTGTTCTATTATTATAACATAATTTTTTATTTCTTTTCCTGTTGATGAACAGCCAGCCTGTTTCTTTTTTCTTTTTCTTTTTTTTTTTTTTGGCGGGTTTGGGAATGGAACCCAGGGGCATTTGACCTCCGAGCTACACCCTCTGCCCCATTTTTTTATTCTTTTATTTTGAAACAGGGTCTCACTAAGTTGCTCAGGGCCTCACTAAGTAGCCGAGGCTGTCCGTGAACTGCGATCTTCTGGTCTCAGCCTCCCGAATGCTGGGATTACAAGCGTGCGCCACCACGCCCGGCTTCAGCCAGCCTGTTTCTAATATTTCAGAATTTATAAGTAAGGCTTATTGAAAATGTTTTCCAGACATTCCTTCTGACTTCTAAGCTTAAGCTACAAGTTCACAGAAGACTTATTATGAGAATATCAAATATCTCCTTATTTTTATGAGTTAAATGTGGGCACATGTGTAAGGAAATTCCTTTGCGGAAATACGAATTGGGTGGGGGGAGAAAAATAGGTTTGCTGAAACCGCTATTGTTCCATTATCCTAAATACCATTAAAACAATTCCTCAGGCACCAGCCAAAGACTTCTCTGCCGCCATCTGGCCTTTCAGGTTTGGATACGACAATCAAGGATGGTCCAGTCTAGAAAGAGCAGCTCAATTGCTCAACCAGACAGGTAAGACTTCCTGGACTTCGTTCCAGGTTGGGAGAAACTACTGCTGTCACTTTTATCTTCAGCAAGACCATAAGTCACAGAAGGAAGGCTTTCTGGGTCATACACTAATCTCTTAAAAAGGCATTGCTTTGATGGGCAGCTGCAGGATTTAAGCTTTTGAGATCACATCTGTCTTTGAGAGCAATACAAGGGTTCTGATCAATACCTGAGGCCGGGTCTCTACAGGAGATTCTTGCAATGTCCTTATTGTTAGAGATGCCCCTACTGGGAGCTTTTATCATCTGGGGACTCACCACTGGGGACCAGAAAACTGTTGGATTAAAAAGCAGAATGGATCAAGGCCAGCCTCAGCAATTTAGCAGGCCCTCAGCAACTTAGCAAGACCCTATTTCAAAATAAAAAAATGAAAAAGGGCTGGAGGTGTAGCTCAGGGGTAGAATGCCTCTGGGTTCAATACACACACACACATACACACAATATATATAAATAAATAAAAATAAAACATACAAATAAAAATAAAAACAAGAAAGGCAGAATGGAGCAGAGCACGCTGGATCATTCCTATAATCCCAGTATTTGGGAGACTGAGACAGGAGGATCGCAGGCTTGAGGCCAGCCTCAGCAACTAGCAAGGCCCTCTGTAATCTAGTGAGACCCTGTTTCAAAATAAAATAGGGCAGGGAAGGTATCTCAGAGGCAAAACACCCCTGGGTTCAATCCCCAGTACCAAAACCAAAACCAAAACCAAACCAAAACAAAAAATGAGACTGAATCAAGAGTAAGGTTCAGTTATGAAGAAGCTTGCTTTCAAGGACCCCAGGGCCAACTTTGTTTCAGTGTCCTAGAGTGATGATCTTTGTATTTTACAGGCACCCTGTAAAATATGTGGGAATTTGCTCCTTAGATTGGTGGCATAGAATATGTGCAAAATAAGAGCTAAGCAGGTTGTTCTTAATGGCGGGCATGCCTCCTGAGAGACTTGTGAGCGTCTGTATGACTGCAGTACCGCAGAAAATCTCTCCGGCTCTTAGTCCGTATTTAGTCTCGTTTGCAGGCCTCTGAAGCACACCTGGCTAACGTCGAAATCCGCCAATGCACTTCTGTGTGGCAGGAGAGTGTGCCCTGGAGCCACGCGCTTTCGCACACCTTCTGTTGTTTCTGCATGTAAACTGGGTATTGGTGAAAGGCTTTAAGATTATTTGGGATTTGGAGAAAGGTGTTAAGAATATTTGAAAGTGTAGAAAAGTTATGTTTTTTACCTTTCCCAGTATTTCCCCAAGGTGTTCCACGTTTTTATTATGTCCCGAACACGGGCAACTTTCCTATTGTAGTTGAGATTTGAGCCACTTCCCTTTGGTGAGTCCTAAGGATTGCGTTGTTGTTCGGGGAGGGAGGTTATGAGTAAAGCCAAGGCAAGGGCACAGGTCCAGACTGGATCTGCTGCTCGCTTTCCGCATCACTGTGACTCCTTATGAGTGCCTTTTCTCTTTTGACATAGGTGCAGATTTCATAACGATTTTGGAGAGCGATGCTTCTAAACCCTATATGGGGAACAATGACTTAACCATGTGGCTGGGAGAGAAGTTAGGTTTCTATACAGATTTTGGTCCAAGCACAAGGGATCACACCTGGGGGTGAGTACTCCTCAGGAATGACCACAGCGCTGAAAGACTAGTCAGCTTGGGCTTAGAGCGAAGGGTTGAGATGATCAACTCTGTCCTGTGAACATGACCCAGTGCTTCGTTAGGGGTGGGAGGTGCTGAAGATATGCATACCGCTTAGTTTTTACATCGTTTTCCCTGTTGTTGGCTATTTTCAGTCGGGTTGATATTACAGGACCTGGTCTGTCTGACCTGGATACATTTTTAGGAAGCTTATGTTTAAGTGGAAAAAGGCAAGACAGTTGGCTCTCTGTATCTGCAGATTTATTTCATTGTCAGGTTCAATTGACCTTAGATTGAAAATACTTGAAAAATTCCCCAAAGCGAAACTTGCATTTGCCATGTACCAAGTACCGCATGGAGGACATGTGAATACAGTGATGTGTAGGTATTGTACTAGGCATTATAAGGAATCTAGAGATGATAAAAAGTGCTCAGAAGGATGTATATAGGTTATATGCAAATATGTCATTTTATATAAGGCACTTGAGCATTCATGGATTCATGGTGGGGTACTCTGGAATCAGTCTTCCACAGATACTGAGGAATAACTGTAAACTGACACATAAAAAAATAAATAAGATGCCGGGCATGGTGGCGCATGCTTGTAATCCCAGCATTTGGGAGGCTGAGACAGGAGGATCGTGGTTTTAAGACAGCCTCAGCTACTACTTGGTGAGACCCTCTGCAACTCAGAGAGAGAGAGAGAGAGAGAGAGAGAGAGAGAGAGAGAGAGAGAGAGAGAGAGAGGGGACCAGGTGGGCAGTGGCCATGGGGATGGTCAGGAAGGTCTCTCTGAACACTCACAACCAGTTAGGAAAGGCTGAGGGAAGAGCTTGAAAGCCTGCAGTAGGGGAGATCTTGGGGGGAACTGGCAAGATAGGAAGCTGAGGGAGGGCGCCTGACCAGAGGGGGCCCCTTTCACCCAGTTCTGATGATGCCATCGAAGGGTTTTTAAACAGGGCGGCGATCTGGTTTGATTTACATTCTAAAAGCTCACTCTGGCCATTCTGGGAAGGATAGGAGTGGGAGCTGAGAGGCAGGGAGGATGTAGGTGGGGCGGCACAGGTGAGAGGGGATAGTGAGAGCCGTGGAGACAGGAGAAGATGGCGGAGCCAAGCAATGGTTTAGAGGAGAACTGACATCTATGCTAGTGGGTGAGGAATCGGTGACAGTCTCAAGTTTGTGACCTGAACACCCGATCGGAGTTGATGCTCTTTAATCAAGAAGAGCAAGCTTGAGATGTGCTAAGCTTGAAATGCCCTATCAAGAGATGTCCAGTGTGAGTTGGGTGTGATGGCACATGCCAAGAATCCCAGTATTTAGCAGGCTGAGACAGATTAATAGGTTTGAGTCCAGCCTCAGCGACTTAGCAAGGCCGTTTCAAAATAAAAAATAAAATACAAAAAGGGCTGGGGGTATAGCTTAAAGGTAGAATGCCCCTAGGTTCAATCCCCTGTGTCAAAAAGAAAGAGATGCCTTGTGTGTAGCCTGGAGGGCTGGGCGAGATGGGTGGGGCTGGAGATGGCCCTTGAGAGATCACCACAGAGATGGACCCGTCTAATGGATGCCGCTCGGGATCCACAAAGGTTGTGTGTGCATCCAGGGAAGGGAAGGGGGCTGAGGTCTGAGCTCAGCTCCCCTTTTTATGTGTAGTGCTTTGATTTTGAGTGAGATAGAATATCTCTTCATAAAAACAGGTTTAAATTTGTAGTTTTATAAGTTGTTCCTCTGTGTCCTTGCTGGAAAGATACATCCTCACATGGATTGATTAATATTAAAATTGTTTATGCAAATGTATTGTCAGAGTAACAATGCAGAGAAGGTGGTTACCCTTTTTGTGACTCTGTCCCACTTACTAAAACAGACTTGGGGCTGTGCTTTTTATCCCTGTGCACAGCCAGGGATACTAAACAGTGAGCTTTGGTGAGCCCACAGTGCACTGCCGCATAAGCCCATCACATGATTGCTCTGAATGCCCCCCCACTGGGTTGCTTGTAGTGTGACATTTCCCTTTTTAATGCATTTTTTTTGTCTTGTCTGCATGCTATGGGGGATCGATGTTGATGCACCTGTTTCTTTTCATTGCAATCCAGGATTATGGTGTTGTCAAGGTACCCAATTGTGAGATCGGAGCATCACCTGCTTCCGTCACCAGAGGGCGAGATTGCACCAGCCATAAGCCTGACTGTGAATATCTCAGACAAACTGGTGGACTTCGTTGTGACACACTTTGGGAACCACGAGTGGGTGTGCTTAATATTATACAAATGCAGGGAAATATTATTAACATATTGCTTTGATTTCTATAAAACTGCCTTCTTTGCTTCCTTCTTTTTTTCACCCCTCAGAGTATTTTTCCCAGTGTTGCTGGCTGTAACAGTCATTCATAGAAGCATTTGAGATCTCAGGAGTCCTTTGAGATGGTAGAGTGATGGGCCATGTCAGCCCGTAATTACTGAAATATGCAGTAACTGTGCTGGTGGGGTAGTAAGTGTGTTGTCATATTTAATCTCTACTTCCTGTGAGCTAAGTAGCATTATAGCCTGTGTTACAAAGACACCAGGCAAAGAGAGGTTAGCTGACTTGTCCAGCCAGGGTAACACAGCTAGGAAGTGGACAGACCAAAACTCAGAGCCCACAGTTTGTGGAACCACAAAGTAACCCAGACTAGAGAAAATATACTCCCCCTCGCCCACAGGATTATTGGTACAAATAGCAGGACTGTTGCAATCCAAGGGTACTTCATGACGTTCCTTCTTCTTCCATGTATTCACAAACAGCTGATAGGTAGGCAGAGGAATCTGGCTGATGGAGATAAAACACTACTTTTTAATACAAATTAGCCAGTCAGGCATGCTGGTGCATGCTTGTAATCCCAGTACTTAAGAGGCTGAGACAGGAGGATTGCAGGTTCATGGCCAGCCTCATCAACTTAGACCCTTAGCAACTTAGTGAGACCTTCTTTCCAAATAAGAAATAAAATAGGGCTGGGGGTGTAGTCAGAGGTAGAATGCCTCTGGGTTCAATCCCCAGTACCACAAAACAAATCAAAACAAACAAACAAACAAACAAAAACTGATTAGTCTATTTGGATAACATGGCTTAAGTGCCCATATAGCTTAGCTAATAGGTGGAGCAGACTTCCCCCAAACAGTAAGCTTACCCAGTAGGGTCAGGGCCTTTCCTGTCAAGCTCTCCCTTTGGTGGAAACAATAGGAGAGAAAGCACCCTTTGACAAACAGACAGATTCCAGGAGAAAAGGTTTGAAGCAAGCACGCCCAGTTAACTTTTCCAACTTAAATAAAAATGGCCTCTCCAAAAGTGAAGGGCTGGGAGGAGCGAGGCCAGTGATGGTTTTCTAAGTCAGTCCTTCCTCAAGGAAGTATGAGTGGAGAATGAGTTTTAGCCTCAAAGAATAACATTCACAGGCAGGAACTTAGTACTGGGTAAGTCATGAAGAATGCCAACAACATGCTGTAAAAGCAAAAGGCATAGAGTTTATACACTCACACAGTAAAACATAATTACTTAAAACACAAATGTAAAGTACCCGTTCTATGATATAAGCATGCAAGGATGGTGAGATACAGGAGGCCCCAGAACTGTAAGGTTATATACCGAACATTAGATGAACAACATCGTTGTTCTAAGTTTCACCTAGATAAAACCAATGTGCTTGCTCTTCTTATTTTTTATTACCTAGATTTTTGCTCGCATTAATATGTGGATCTGTAAAAGCACATTTGAATATTTTCTGAAATAAGTCAGAACACTAGAACTGTAAATGCAGCGTTTAAATATGAACCGTTTACTATCAGACTCTTGCTTTCTTCAAAATAAGGGTGTTTGGAAGGCAGATGCTATAGGTCGTCCTTCTGTCTTTAAACAGCTGTTTGAAGAAATACATCTTTTCCTCTCAGTAATTTTCACATAGCAAGTGTAGATTCTCAGAACCATTTTCCTGACCTTTCATTGAACTTGAATTGGGTTTTTCTTTAAATTTTTTTTTAATTTTTAAAAATTTTCATATTTTTTAATCCTCGGATTGAATCCAGGGGCATTCTATCTCTGAGCTACACCCCTAGCCCAATTTTTTTAATCTTTATTTTGAAACAGAGTCTCTCTAAGTTGGGGAGTAACTGAGGCTGGCCGACAACCTGTGATCCTCCTGTCTCAGTCTCCTAAGTACTGAGGTGACAAGCATGCACCACCACACCCATCCACTTTCATGTTTGAAAGTTACAAGACACCAATCCAAGAAACAGTCCAGGCCAGTTTGCTTCTTTCCTTTTATATTTTTTCCCTTTGCTTTTTCCCTCTGTCCTCTTTAACAGCCCTGGATTTCTTGTAAATGTAAAGAATAGATTTGAAAAGAAAGAAAAAACCTCAAAGATATCCCTGGGAATGTAGCTGGAATAGAAGAGGGAAGGAAGCTGGGTGTGGTGGCACACGCTTGTAGTCCCAGTACATGGGAGGCTGAGACGTGAGGATCGCGGTTTCTCAGCCTCCCTCACCTACTTAGTGAGGCCCTCTGCAACTTGGTGAGACCCTGTTTCAAAATAAAGAGTTAAAAATAGGGAAGGGGTGTAGCTCAGAAGTAGAATACCCCTGGGTTCAATCCTCAGTACCGCAAAAAAAAAAAAAAAAAAAAAAAAAGAGAAGGATCATCTTTGCTGACTTTCCATTAACCCCTGCTTAAAGCTCTCTGATTATACCATTCATTTACTTGCTGTCTTACAGATCTGATTTAATAATAATGACAATGATAGTGTAACAATAATGACTATTATTTTTTGAGGAGATGTAATTTCTTTTTTTTAAAAAAACAAAATTTTTATTGAACATAAATGGTATACATTTAAACTATACTTGGTGCCCTCTCCCCCCCATCCTCATTTTCCCTTCCCCCCTCCCACCAATGATTGTCCAGGGTAACCATGCCATATTCATACTTTTACACATATTTGGATGTAGACCCTCATTAATCAAGTTCAGCCTTCCTCCTCTCCTATCTTTCCATTCAAACTTTGCTGGTATTTCCCCTCCATTATCTGGAGTCCCACTGGTATCCTCTGTGTTTCCTAGTTTGGGCATATTAGAGGAAACATATGTCCCTTCTCCTTCTGTGCTTGGCTGATCTCACTTAACATAATGTTCTCCAGGACTTTTCATCTTCTTGCAAATGATATGATTTTATTCTTCTTTATGATTGAATAGAATTCCATTGTGTGTATTTCCCAAAATTTTGCAATCCGTTCATCTGTTGATGGGGACCTGGGTTGGTTCCATATTTTGGCTATTACGAATTGTGCTGCTATGAACATAGGTATGCATATGTTACTGTAGTTCTCTGATTTCAACCCCTTTGGAAAAATACCAAGGAGTGGTAGAGCTGGATCATATGGTGGATCTATTCCCAGCTTTCTTAGGAATAGGAGATGTAATTTCAGGTAGGGGGGCAGTGTATTTAATGCTTAGGAGCATGGGATTCTGGCGCTTGGGATATCAGATAGTCTGAGTTGAATCCTAATTTCTTTACTACCTGAGCTTCCTGAGTTCCTTCACTAAACTATACTCCCCCCCCCCCTATTTTTGCTGTAGGTTGAACCCAGAGAAATTCTACCTCAACATTACAACCTCAGCCCTTTTCCTTTTATTTTATTTACTTTGAAACAGGGTCTCACGAAGTAGCTGAGGATCTCTGTAAGTTACTGATGCTGGCCTTGAACCCGCAACCTTCCTATCTCAGCCTCGCGAGTACTGGGTTTACAGACATGGACTACCACACCTGGCATCTTTTACTGAGTTATTTAACTTTGTTGAACCTTAGTTTCCTCGTTTGTAGGTCAGGGGCGATAGTGCTGCCTATCTCATGGGGTTCCTGTGAGAAGTGAATGAGATAGATCATCTCACATCAAGTACACGAGTGTAGTAAGCGCTCAGTCTATCCTGGCTGCTAGTAAGTCAAAGCAGACATCTCTA
Source organism: Muscardinus avellanarius (assembly GCF_963383645.1). NCBI lineage: Eukaryota > Metazoa > Chordata > Mammalia > Rodentia > Gliridae > Muscardinus > Muscardinus avellanarius. Next base: position 97,773,689 of record NC_137791.1, on the reverse strand, counting down.
AACGAAGCTGTATCGGGTGGCTTAAAAAATATCCCTCAGACATGAATCAAGGCCTGTCATGTCCCAAGAATGGGGCTAGATGCAGCCTTTGTTCTCAGGAGCCACCGCTCTTGTGACTTCGTGGTGCTCTGTCCATGTACACTGTGGCCTCTCACAGGTGACAGAGGAAACGTAACAACTTGAATGGTTTGCAAAGCTGGACTTGTATTTGCACTGTCTTCTACAACACTAGGTACAAAAAGTCTTACTGCAAATAAATATTGGGAGCTTTCACTTTCCAGTGATTGCTGCATGCAAATGTGAAAATCCTATTAGGAATGAATTATGGAATGCTTGTGCACATTTCGAGTGTTTAATTTATTGACTATGCACATATCTGTCTTATAATAAATACATAGGAAAGGACAGCTTTTCTTAGAAGTCATTTAGATAAACACCATATTAGCTGAGCCACCAGTTAACCATCACTGTGTGTGTTTTTCTACATCTATGACCCGCATCATGTGCAAGGGGAAAAGAACACAGAACCGACAGTCTGGAGACTTGCGTGCTAGCTTTGGTTCTGTTGAAGGGTCTCCTTGGTGAGTTCCAGTCTCCTGTCTCTGAAAATCAGATAAAATTCTCTTTTCCAGCTTACATTATGGGGCTGTTGGGCAGATCAGATATCAACAGATAGAAAACATGAAACATGCGCTCTGTGTCTGTCTCCTTTCCTTTTACACATAATGTACTTTAAATTTTTTATTGTTATCACTAGATAACAAAATATAATATGAAGCCAAATTCACAGATTATTTTCTAGTAATATATTTCTAAAATTTATTTGGATGTGAACACTATCTGTGCAGAGGATTTGGAATGTTCTAAACCTGGATTTGCTCCCTAGTATGGATCCGAAGGAACAGAATTCACTGCAGGTCTGATGGAAGGACTGCTTTCCAAGATGATGGAAGGGTCCATGGGGATACCTGCTGAGGCCCTCAGATGCTGGTCACTGTGGGGAATCATTCCCAGACTTAAGCAAAGGGACAGGCAGAAGAAATAGTGTTCTTCAAGCCCTGTGAGATCTGGGACCAGGAAGAGGGCCACTTGGCATGAAGAGTTAGCTAGCCAGAGGACTGGGGAAAAAATAGCCAATTTCACTCTCCTCCCCACTTTTTATTTTTCAGTACTAGGGATTGAACCCAGGGGCATTCTACCTCTGAGCAACACCTCCAGCCCTATTTTTTAGTCTTTATTTTGAAACAGGGTCTCACTGAGTTGCAAAGGGCCTCACTAAGTATTAGCTGAGGCTGTCCGCGAACCTCCTGTCTCAGCCTCCCGAATGCTGGGATTAAAAGTGTTTGCCACCACGCCCGACTTATGTTTTATTTTGAAAGAGGGTCTCGCTAAGTTATGGAGGGCCTCACTGAGCTGCTGAGGCTGGCTGCAAACCTGCGATCCTCCTGTCTCAGCCCCCCCCCCCCAAGTACTGGGATTACAAGGGTGCTCCACCATGCCTGGCACCTCTCCTTCCCACCTTTTATCTGCTGATGTCTCCACTTTGCCAAACCCACTGAAAATCAGCAGACAAAGGAGCCCAGAAGATGAAACCTGTAAAAGTTGGCTATCTAGGACATAGAGAAAGGCAGAGAATGGGTCTGGGCAGGGGAGATGGAGAATAACCATGGACTATGACTGAACCTCACTTAAGAATAGAACAATCAGGGCCGGGCGTGGTGGCACACGCTTGTAATCCCTACGCTTGGGAGGCAGAGACAGGAGGATCCCGCAGGTTCGAAGCCAGCCACGTGCGCTGGCTGAGGAGACCCTGTTTCCAAATAAAAATGTAAAAATAGGTCTGGGAATGTAGCCCGGAGGTAGAAGGTCTTCCTGGAACCCCAGTACCACCACCAAAAAAAAAAAAAAAAAAAAAAATAGAACAATCATCTGCCTCCAGTGATTATGAGACTACGCTCTCAAAGGTGCCTAACAAATGGTCATTCTTTTCATTATCCTATTTCTCCAGGCCTTTTGTTATAGCACTCAGCAGTTTGCATGTACTAACTCAACCCTGTCCTCATATCCTACATCACTGAGGTTTCTGCAGTCTTCTCAGTCCTTGGTGGTCTCCCTCCATCTTCCTTTGCCACTTTCTTCTTAACACTCAGTTGTTAGGTATCTTCCAGCGTAGATGCCTGTGTTAGCCTACTACCTACTTGCTCTTGGATCCATTTCTTGTTCTTGGTTATCCATTGCAGGGAACCAGGTTTCCCAAAGTTCCTTGCCTTCTGGCTTCTGGGTGGGTTATCCAATGGCATTAGTGCAAGGTCAGAGGGTAAGTGAAGTAGAGAAGCCAGAATATTTCTCATCCTCTCCTGCTGCCTTTTTCTCCAGCGATAGCTAAATGTCTTCTCTGGGTACACTTCTCAGTGGATGGTTCCAGTTCTGTGGGGCAGCCTCCACCATAGTCCTCCCGTCAGCCGGTGCTGGTTTCTGTATGCTGTAATACCTCCTCCTCTTGCCCCTCTGCTAGTTATAGGGGTGGTGCTGGTTGTTCATTGTTGCTAACCCTGGGTTCCCTCTCTGACCCCTGTTTGGCTTCCTATTACTTAGATAACCAATTTCTTAAATTAAATTCACTTTGGTTGAGACACCTGGAGTGTTTCAGTTTTTCCAACTGGATCATGCATGATGTGGTGGTTTTCCTCAGACTGACAACAAACCCTCTGAAAGCTTGATATACCTGCCTAATTATCCATTTTATGTCTACAGTGATTAGCCTAATAGAAGCAATATGTCCAGCTAGTACTTAAGCAGGAGAGCTGAGGTGGCTTTCACAAAGTGTTCAGTTGAAGGAGCTGTTGCAGGTTACATAAGCCTGGTGTGCTCTGTGAATGTTATTATTTTCCTTCTTTCTGGTATTTCTTTTACTGTTTTTGGGGTTTTTTTTTGGTGGTACTAGGGTTCCTGGAAACCCTTCTACCTCCGGGCTATACTCCTAGACCTATTTTATATATTTTTTTGTTTTGGAAACAGGGCCTCTTAAGCCAGCGAGGCTGGCTTCGAACCTGCACGATCCTCCTGTCTCCGCCTCCCAAGCGCGGAGATTAAAAGCATGCGCCACCATGCCTAGTTCTTTCTGGTATTTCTGTCTCTCTTATTTGACTACCAGTTCTTTAGCTGTAATACTGATGGCCAGGTCCCAAGTGACTGCTATGTCATCTGATGAAAAGTTGAACAAATACTGCACTTATTTATTGTGGTACTGGAGATTGAACTCAGGGGTGCATTATCTGAGTTACACCCGTAGCTCTATATTATATTTTTAATTTTGAAACAGGACCTCAATAAGTTGCCAAGGCTAGCCTGGAACCTGTGATCCTTCTGTATCAGCCTCCCAAATACTGGGATTATGGGCATGTGCCACAGTGCCCAGCTACAAATGTTGTATTTAGAATGGGCACTTAATGGCTGGGCATGGTGGTGCACACTTGTAATCCCAACATTTGGGAGGCTAAAACAGGAGGATCGTGGTTCTCCAACAGCCTTAGCTACTTAGTGAGGCCCTTTGCAACTCACTGAGACCCTGTTTCAAAATAAATAATAAAAAATAGGGCTTGGGGTGTAGCTCAATGGTAGAATATCACTGGGTTTCATCCCCAGTACTGCTAAATAAATAAATAAATAAATAAATAATAGAATAGTACTTAAGTCAACTTGAATCCAAGTTACTTGTGAAGAAAAAACATGCTGTTGTTAGTTAAAAGTTTGTCAGCCTACCCAGTCGAAGCACTGTTGCCTGTGTTTATTTGCATTTACCCAAATGAGAATTGCTCTAGGTTTGTACTCTGTTTAAGCACATTCTTTGGAAACTTAATTTACCTAAGCATTTTAAAAACATTTCTTCAAGCACAAGCAACAGGTATTTTTTTTTTTTTTTTGCATTATTGTAGGGATGATCTGGACAGGAAACTGCAGGCTATTGCTGTTTCAAAACTACTGAAGAATTGCTCTAATCAAGTGGTATTTCTGGGATACATCACTTCAGCACCTGGTTCCCGAGATTACCTACAACTCACTGAACATGGCAACGTGAAGGTAACATAATCTGAATAGGGTTTCAGTGTGATTAGGTAAAATGCACTGCTGGCACTACTGCTTACATTTCATTGACTAGAATTCTGTCAGATGGTCACACTTTGTTGTACCGACAGCTGAAAGTTACAGAAGACTTGATGGCCATAATACTCAGTTAAAATACCATAATTTTGGAAGAAGGGCAGATGTTGGGAAGATGAGTTTAGTCTGCATTTATAGGCAAGGTAAGAAGTGGAGTCATGATGAATTTATGATTTTTGGCTCTGGTCAGAGCATTTATGATGGTGACACTTATTGTAGAGAATGTGGAAGAACAAACAGTTTTGCATAGAGGATGATGAGTTCAGCTTTGGGCTGAGTTTGAGGCATCTATGGGACATTAATGGAATTGTCCAATGGGCAGGTGGATATATGGATCTGGAATTCAGGAGGATGATCAGGACGAGAGTTATGGACCAAGTGGTTGCCCCCATATAAGTGATCACTGAAACCATGGAAGTGAGTTAGTGTGAAAAGAAGATCAGAGAAAATCTCATCTATTAGTCTGTTTTCTGTTGCTATAACAAAACACTTGATTTTGGGGTACCTTGTAAAGAAAAGAGGTTTATTTAACTCAGTTTAAAAGGCTGAATGTCTAAGATTGGGTGGCCCTATCTGTTCATCTTCTGGTGAAGGCCCTCCTTGCTGCATTACAACATGATGGAGAAGAGGTGAGAAAGGAAAGGAGAAGAAAGAAAAGGAAAGGGAAGGGAAGAGAAGGAAAGGGAAGGGGCCAAGTGCACAGGATGGCCTTCCTTTATTACAACCTGCCCCAGCAAGGTGTAATTCCCTCTGCAAGACTACCATTAATCCCTTCTGAGGTGGGGCTCCATGATTTAATCATTTCCATTAGGCCCTATCTCCTAAGGTCTCCACTACCTTGATATAACCACATCAGAGACCAAGCTCCCAGCACATGAACCACTGGGCAACACACTCAAACAAAATCCAAGCCATGGTATACCAGCAAAGCCACATTGAATGTGATTATCATCAGGGTGGCAGGATGAGGAAGAGAAGCAGAATAGCACAGGGAGTAATTAAGGAGAGCCCAGAAGAGTCAAAGGAAAAGGCAGAGAGCATAGAATCAAAGCTGTCTCAGGAATCACTGTGTAACAAGTCATCTCAAAACTGCAGCAGCTTCAAATATGTGGACATCTTTGTGATTCTGTGGGCTGAATGGTTGGCTTGCTGTTCTTGCCTGGGCTCACTCATGCCGCTAGCTGGTGGCTCCGCTGTGGCTGGAGGGGCCAAGGACTCCCCACTCGAGCCTGGGGCCTTGGTTCTGGGCTGCTGTCTACCCCTGGTCTCTCATTATTACTGGTCTTGTTCTTGCTACATTGACCAGCTGCATGACCCAGGAGCAAGTTGCTCAAACTTTCTGGGTCTTACTTTCCTCCTTGGTAGAGTGGTGTTAGTGATATCCATTGTATCACAGGGTGAAATATAAGATCATGTTTGTAAAACCTTCTCAGCCATGTGTGTGTGTGTGTGTGTGTGTGTGTGTGTGTGAGAGAGAGAGAGAGAGAGAGAGAGAGAGAGAGAGAGAGAGAGAGAGAGAGAGAGAGAGAGAGAGAATATGTTGGGAAAAACTGCTTCGCAATGAGGAAGGACATTTCTACTGTGTGTGTGTGTGTGTGTGTGTGTGTGTCTGTGTGTGTGTGTGTGTCTCTGTGTGTGTGCAAAGGGATATGCATAGTGTTAGGGAAGAGTTTTATTTGATTTTTATTTAATTCTCTGTTGTTTTCCACTGTCATGGTCAAAAGCTCTGGCAAGATTGGTAGTGGATTCTGATACCACTTTTTTCCTATTAGGAAGTTTATTAGTGTAGGGAGGAATTTAATCATAAATGATGGAATGAACAGATTTTCCTCCTTAAGAAATGAGTATTTAAATTCTGCAGTCTTAAAATTTGATAGCATCTTTTTAAACCCCAATAAAACAAAATAATAGTTGCACAGATTCAAAGTTTATTATTCCCAGTATATATAGGTGAATGACTAAACTTTTATCTTTTCTCAAGGCAAACCAAAACAGTGCTGCTTTTATTTATTTGATGATGATGATAATGATGATGATGATGATGATGATGATGATGATGATGATGATGATTTTGCAGTACTGGGGATGGAACCCAGGGGCATTCTACCTCCAACCTATACTCCTAGCACTACTTTTAATTCTTTACTTTGAAACAGGGTCTCAATGAATTGCAAAGTGCCTCACTAAGTAGCTGAGGCTGTAAGTGAACTGCGATCCTCCTGTCTCAGCCTCCCAAATGCTGGTATTACAAGCATGTGCCACCATGCCCAGCTTACTTATTTGATTTTTTTTTTGGTGTGTGTGGTACTTGGGGTGGAACCCAGAAGCTTTCTACCTCTGGGCTATACTCCCAGACCTTTTTTATATTTTATTTGGAAACAGGCTCTCACTAGGTTGCTGAGAGCCTCACTAAGTAGCCGAGGCTGGCTTCGAACCCGTGCGATCCTCCTGTCTCAGCCTCCCAAGTGCGGGGATTACAAGCGTGCGCCACCACGCCTGGCTACTTATTTGATTTTTAATTGTTAAATTTTAAATTTTTTGAGTTATTACATCTTTTTATGTTTACAGGAGGTAAAGAGAGAGAGAGAGAGAGAGAGAGAGAGAGAGAGAGAGAGAGAGAGAAAGAATTAAGTAGCAGGAATTCATGTGTCCAACAGCAAGTTAAAGAAAATTAATAAGTATAAGTAGCCGGGCATATAAGAAGTAGCCGGGCATAGTGGCACACACTTTTAACTCAGTACGGGGGAGGCTGAGAAAGATTGCAGGTTCAAAGCCAGCCTCAGCAACTTAGTGAGATCCTCTGCAATTTAGTGAGACACTATTTCAAAATGAAAAATAAAATAGGGCTGAGGGTGTAGCTCAGAGGTAGTGTCCCTGGGTTCAATTCTCAATATCACAGAAAGAAAATTAAGAAGTAGACAATAAATTGTGATTATTCTTTTAGTGAGTTAAAAATATATTTTAATTAAATATTAATAGTAAAGCTAAAGGTGGTGAAAAAGTCAGACTTACTTTTATTTACAGGATATTTTTTAAAAACGGAGAGTTCTTCCTTCAGCATAAAAGCCCTATATTTATTGTCTTCTCCACACATTATAGAAAAATGTGTTTCTGTTTTTCGCTGGTGAAAAATGACCCGAGTTTCAAGCTTTCAACATCAAAAAGACTCATGATTGCTCCCCAAATGTGTTTATCTCCCTGATTCAATTTAACAAACACTGCTGAGCACCTGCTAAACGCCAGGTCCCATGCTAAGTACCAGGTAGCCAAAAGTGACTCAGAGTATCTGTGTTCAGGAAAGGCTCAAACAACTGCACCAAGGCGTAGCTGGTGCCTGTGCAGTACCACAGAGGATGAGAGGTGAAGATGAATTCACTTGTGCTCGAAATGAGACCTGGATCAGCCGCAGGAGGCTGGGGACCATATCATAGTCACCGATCCACCTAACTCCCTCTCCAGACCACCTTCATCGGCATTCCCAGCATCTGGTCCAGAGATAGACGGGCATGTTGTAGATGCTCAAAACACATTTATAGAATGAACAAATAATTTGAACCTTAAGGAACCAGTGAGAAATAGGAAAAGAAAATACCATGCACAAAGGCATATTTAGCACTATAACTCCACTTTTTTTTTTTTTTTTTGCCAATTTGGACCAGAACATTGTTTTTTATGCTTTAAACATTCTACTTTCTGTTCTTTAATAGGATATCGACAGCACAGATAAGGACAGATGGTGTGAATACATAATGTATCGGGGGCTGATCAGGTGAGCACAGGTGTTTGATTTTTGTTTTTAAAAAATCTATTATTACTGTCATGTTTTGGGCCTCTCCTAGAAGGAAAAACTTGATGGAAGCAGTTAATTTTTGTTGCTTTTTACAAATCCTGATTTGTTTAGTTACTCTGATATTTTTTAAGGCACGTCCTAATGACTTAAGAAATAAATAGCTAAGTAAATTAAGCTTAATGATAGAATGAGGATACAGTGTAAACTGATAAACAACATAAGTATGTAACTGTTAATACCTGGCACCATTTGTAACTCTATGGCATGGATTGTCAGGGGCTTGAATTCCAGCTCTGCCAACTTCTAATCATGTACTCTTGGGTAAGGTAACTTGGAGCCACCACTATACTATGGTGGGATCTCCAGTAAAAAAAAAAAAAAAAAAAAAAAAAATATATATATATATATATATATATATATATATATATATATATTGTGGGTGGGTCTGGGGATGGAACCCAGGGGCATTTGACCTCCGAGCTACACCTCCTGCCCTGTTTTTTATTCTTTATTTTGAAACAGGGTCTCACTAAGTTGCGGAGGGCCTTAGTAACTGAAGCTGTCTGCAAACCGTGATCCACCAGTCTCAGCCTCCCAAATGCTGGGATTACAAGCATGCACCACCACGCCCAGCTAAATTATATATTTTAAAAAAATAATTCCATATAAAAATGCTATCCAAGGATATATGTGTGTACATGCATATATATGCATATATGCATATATGCACAAATAGTATGTCTATATGCATATACAACTTCTTGGATAATATATATTTGGATGTATGAGATTCAAATTAGCATAGATGAAAGGTCTTAAAATTCAAAAGTGTAACTGTGTAAATTATTTTTGAAAGCAGTATTTATTTTCTAGTTACTTAGGTAATTTTATTGCTATTTTATTCTATGTGCCACACTATCAGTCTTTCTTTCTTTCTTTCTTTCTTTCTTTCTTTCTTTCTTTCTTTCTTTCTTTCTTTCTTTTTTGGTGGTACTGGGGTTCCTGGAAGCCCTTCTACCTCCGGGCTACACTCCCATGGGCTACACTCCCAGATCTATTTTTTAACTTTATGTGGAAACAGGGTCTCTTAAGCCAGCGAGGCTGGCTCTGAACCAGTGCGATCCTCCTGTCTCTGCCTCCCAAGCGCGGGGATTACAAGTGTGCGCCACCACGCCCGGCGTAAATCTTTTTTTTTTTTTTTTAGGTACTGGGGATGGAACTCATGGGCATTTTCCCTCTGAGCTATACCGCAGCCCTATTTTTTTAATTCTTTATTTTGGTACAGGGTCTCACAGAGTTGCAGAGGGCCTCACTACGTAGCTGAGGTTGTCTGCAAACTACAGTCCTTCTGTCTCAGCCTACCAAATGCTGGAATTACAAGTGTGCACCACCAAGCCCAGCTTTCAGTATTTCTTTAAATAAAACAAAGGGCAGTTTGATACCAGAAAGAGAGAAGCTAGTCATTCATCCACTCATTTATAAGTACTTATTAAATACATATTCTGTGTCAGGCATTGTTCTAGGTGGTGGGGATATAACAGGCACAAGACACAATCTTTAAGTATCATAGAACTTACATTCTGCTGGAAGGAGACATCAAATATGGAATGATAGACTATGACAGGTGGAGACAAGTATGCTGGAAAGAAAAGAATCAGGCCAGGCAAGAAGGAGAGGGAATGCTGGGCATGGCTGTGGCAGGTCACAAATGGTAGATGGGGTAAGAAATGCTGGTGTGTGTAGTAAACAGTGCATGTGTGTGTGTGTGTGTGTGTGTGTGTGTGTGTGTGTGTAAGAGAGAGCATTTAGCATACAAATATGTAAATATATATAAATATGTAAATATATATACAAATATGTAAAAATATATATTAATTATACACACTATATATATATATACATATATAGTCAAAGATTGTATATCCATCAATTCTGGCTGTCAAACAAAGTATCATAGACTGCATAGCTAAAACAAATTTCTTTCTTTAAAGTTCTGGGGTCCGTGCATCTGGGATTAAGGCGCCGGCAGGGCTGGTGTGTGGTGTGCTCTCCCTTTGGGCCGCCTTGGTGCTGCATGTCACAAGGCTGTTCCTTGGCCTGTGCCTGCAGAGAGCTCTCTTTCAATCTCCTAATCCAATGTATTGCACTTGGACAACAATGGGAGATTCCCAGTCTTAGTGAAGTTTTGTATCATCAGGTTTCTCATGTACAAGGGCTTTTGGAGTATCAATCCAGGCGATGCCTATGAAACGGGTTTGAACTTGAATCTTAGGGATTTGGGATATAAATTACCTAGATTTATCAGAGACTGGGGCTTAGAATGATAAGTAACTTCAATTCCCAAGCGTAGAGAGATACACTAACCGTCTGACAGCTCAGCACCGCACTTGTCACGCAGGCGCAGCTCTTCTGCCCTCATGGCAGTCGGCCTGCTGCCTCTGCCTGGCTCTGCTTTCTTTTTTTTTTTTTTTTTTTTTGGTGGTACTGGGGTTCCTGGAAGCACTTCTATCTTCGGGCTACACTCCCAGACCTATTTTTTTACATTTTTATTTGGAAACAGGGTCTCCTAAGCCAACGCGCGCGGCTGGCTTCGAACCTACGCGATCCTCCTGTCTCTGCCTCCCAAGCGCGGGGATTACAAGCGTTCGCCACCACGCCCGGCTCTGCTTTCTTTTTTTGTGTGTAGCTACAGGCTGTGGTTTAAGTGCTCCTCCGGCCACCACTCTGGCTAAAGTTTCCAATGTCTTCAGCCTAAATTATTGCAATGGCTGCTTCCCTGAAGGCTACACTCGACAGATCTCTGCTCCAAACCCCTCTCATGGATTCTCATTTCAAACAGAAATCTGAAGTCCTCACAGTGAGCTGCAGGACAGGACTCGCATCATCTGCCCCAACCCCGGGCCCAAGCTTGTCTGCTTCCACATTCCCTCTTACACAGTCCACCCCATTCGGTGGAGTTGGTTCCCCCAGACACCAAGCCCATTCCTACCTCAGGACCTGTGCATTCACGGGTCCCTTTCCCTAAAGCACCCTTCTTCCCCAATCCATATGTCTTGCTCCCTCAGTTCATTCTGTTATTTGTTCCACTGTTGCTTTATAGGGGAGGTGTGTCCTACCTGTGCACTATAAAATAGCAATCACTGCCCCCAGCAATGCCTTGCCCTGCTCCCCCTCCCCAGTGGTGTTTACGAATCACCACTTGATAGATTGTATACACAGAGACTTGTTTATTTTGTTCTCCCCAACAAGAATAAGACATCCAGGAGAGCAAGGACTTCATTTTGCTCATTGCATGTCCCAGTGCCTAAGATGGGGCTGCCTGCCATGGGGACTCAAGAGCTGGAGTTACTTCATTGCATATGAATGACCGAAACGGATGCAACTTTTTTTTCCTTTTTTTTGGAAGAGGCAAAATACAAATAAATAAAAGGAATTCTTTGCTATTTGATTCTCCCATTTTTTCCATCTGAGCTCTTCAATAAGAAGTACTTGAATATCATTTATAAAGTGCCCTGAATTTCCGGGAGAACTGAAAGCACTCAGCCAAAACAGGATGTGGAATTTTTTTGTAACATATAAAATCTCTCATTTGAGACTTGTAAATATGGCTGAAAATATGCATGTGGTATTTGGAATTTTAAACGTAAGAAAGAATCTAGGTATACAGTCTTGTCATCGGAAGAAATCCTGTTATTAACGCAAAACATAATTATAGGGGAAGCAATTTGTTTAGACAGAATATTCATTAGTTTAAAAAAGTAAAGTAGCTAAGTATATTTAGCTAATTAAACCTATGTACATATTCCTTATTCGCTAACTGTATCATAAAGTAAATATTTTTGTTAATGTTTAGTACATCAAGTTAATTCTAGTTCTTATACAGTCAACTTAGAAATGGGAAATTAGCTTAATACAAAAGGTGCTATCTACTAGATCTTACCAGAATTTTTGAGGGGAGGGTGCTGAAGACTGACTCCAGAGTCTCATGCATTCTAAATATGTGCTTTATTCATCAAATATTAATATGATAATAGAACCTTTACATATCATTCCTATATCTACTACAGGTTGGGTTATGCAAGAATTTCTCATGCTGAACTGAGTGATTCTGAAATCCAGATGGCCAAATTTAGGATCCCTGATGACCCCATTAATTATAGGGACAATCAGAAAGTGGTCATAGACCACAGAGACGTTCCCAAGAAAATTCATTTCAATCCCAGGTGAGTGGATTCCTTTATGTTGTAGACTATTCCTTTATGCTGTAGGTAGCAGTTAGCACATCCACTCCAGAAAACTTAAAATACTAACCCAACATGAGCTAGAAATTGTATTGAGTTCTAGAGGTTTGTTCCAGGCAAGGGAATCCATGGTAAAGATAAAATTCTGCTTGGGTTAAAATTATGATCCCTGCTTTCTGGAATGCAGAAACATGTCATAGTTCCAACCTCAGGTAAAAAAGCTCCTGTCACCATCAACACCATCATGAAAGTGAATATTTGAGTGTTCCTGCGTCTCAGATCCTTTCCCGGGTTCTTTGGGAATTATCTCAATTTACCTCCATTGGGTTGGTACTGATGTTATCCACATTTTATTAATAAGGAAGTTCAGGCCTAGGAATGTGAAATAACTTCATTAGAATTATGTGGTCAGCCAGGAGTGGTGGTACAGGCTTATAATCTAGTACTTGGGAGACTGATACAGTAGGATTGCAGGTTCGAGGCTAGCCTCAGCACCTTAGTGAGACCTTGTTTCAAAATAAAAAATAAACAGGGTTGGGGTATAGCTAGGAGTTAGAATGCCCCTGTGTTCAAACCCTAGTACCCAAAATAAAGAATTATGTGGCCAGTCAGCGACAGAGCTGTTAGGAAGAAAGCAAGCCTGTTAGCATCGTGGGGTTGCTGTGGTTCTCAGCTCTGGTAACACATTAGATCCACTTGGAGAGCCTTAAAAATGCCATCGCTTGCGCCCCACCCCAGACCAACTCATCAGGTCTTCCTGGGGCAGTACCTGTGGGTTTGGGGATTTTCATGTTTCTTTCCACATTATTCTAATGTGCAGTTAGGAGTGAGACTACGAGTGTGGATAGTTCATTTACACCGCAGATATTCTACCCTGTCTACGATATAGTGTTTAGTTGGCTTTTTACTTTATTTTTATTTTTATTTTTTTATTTTTATTTTTATTTTTTCGGGGGGAGTAAAAGGTTTATTGGAAGCAGCAGGGAATAGGGAAAAGTGGCCGAACACCCCTTAAGGGGCTATCGGAACTCTAAAGTCCAGCAGCTGCCTTCAGCACAATACTTGAGGGTAACCCAAGCCAAATCCCTTCAGTTGCAGGCTGTTTTCTCCCAGAGTCCACACAATCTGCCAGAAAGGAAGTGCAGGTCACCCCTAGGGGCCCTGGTCGCCCTTGATGTCCAGTGGAGGCCTTCAGGTCACTACCGTCAGTTGCACTCCACCTTCTCTCAAGGCTCACGCAACCTGCGAGAGAGAGAAAAGCTCCCCAAATGGGAAGGGTTCCCAGAGTGGCTTTTTAAATAGCCCCTGGCAACCTCCCTTATACTCTGTTTCTCTTATACTCTTATACTCTTATACTCTGTTTCTAAGAGTTTACCTTTTTAATTTTAAGAATTTAAAAATTAAAAAAAAATTTTTTGTGGTACTAGGGATGGAACCCAGGGACATTCTACCTCCAAGCTACACCCCCAGCCCCATTTTTTATTCTTTATTTTGAAACAGGGTCTCACTGAGTTGCAAAGGGCCTAAGTAGCTGAGGCTGTCCGTGAACCCCAATCCTCCTGTCTCAGCCTCTTGAATGCTGGAATTACAAGCGTGAGCCACCATACCCGACTAGCTTTTTTTTTTTAACCTGTTTTGTGTGTGTGTGTGTGTGTGTGTGTGTGTGTGTGTGTGTGTGTGTGGTACTGGGGTTCCTGGAAACCCGTCTACCTCCAGGCTACACTCCCAGACCTATTTTTAAATTTTGGAAACAGGGTCTCTTAAGCCAGCATGGCTGGCTTCGAACCTGCACGATCCTCGTGTTTCCACCTTCCAAGCGTGGGGATTACAAGCGTGCGCCCCCACGCCTGGCCCAGCTAGCTTTTTTAGATCCCACATGCAAGCTCATGCAGAATTTGACTTTCTGTGCCTGGGTTATTTCACTCAGCATGTCCTCTGGGTTCGTCCCAGTTGCTGCAAATGACAGGAATTTCCTTCTTTCTAAAGGATGAATAGTATTCTATTGTGTGTGTATCTGGGCACACATTTATGTGTATGACACAATTTTTAAAAATCTATTCATCTGCTGATGGAAACAGGTTGATCCCATATCTTGGCTACTGTGACTAATCCTACAGTAAACATGGCAGTGCAAATTTTTCTTGAATATTCATTTCATTTACTTTGTGCATGTGTGTGGTACTGGGAATTGAACCCAGTGGTGTTCTACCTCCAAGATACACCTCCGGCCAATTAAAAAAATTTTTTTTTGTCTTGTTTTGAAATAGGGTCTTTCTAAGTTGTCAGAGTCTTGCTGAGGCTGTCCTAAAACCTGTGATCCTCTTGTGTCAGCCTCCTCCCAGGTACTAGAATTACAACTGTGTGCCACCATGCCCAGTAACTTCATTTACTTTGTATGTATACCAAGAAGCACATTTGCTGGATCATATAATGGTGTTTTACATAATGGCTATACTAATTTATATTTTCACAGTAGTGTATAAGGGTTTCTTTTTAGCCAGGAGTAGTGGTACACACCTGTAATCCCAGTGATCCAGGAGGCTGAGGCAAGAGGATTACAAATTCAAAGCCAACCCGGGCAACTTAGTGAGACCTGTCTCAAAATTCACTTTAAAAAGAGATTGGGAAGCCGGTGGTGGAGCACGCTTGTAATCCCAGCATTCAGGAGGCTGAGACATGAGGATCGCAGTTCATGGACAGCCTCAGCTACTTAGTGAGGCCCTCTGCAACTCAGTGAGACCCGGTTTCAAAATAAAAAATAAAAAATAGAGCACAGGGGGTGTAGCTCGGAGGTCGAATGCCCCTGGGTTTCATCCTCAGACCCGCAAAAAAAAGAGAGAGATTGGGGCTGGGCGTGGTGGCGCACACTTGTAATCCCCGCGCTTGGGAGGTGGAGAAAGGAGGATCATGCTGGTTTGACCCTGTTTCAAAATAAAAAATATAAAATAGGTCTGGGAGTGTAGCCCGAAGGTAGAAGGGTTTCCAGGAACCCCAGTACCACCAGAGAGAGAGAGAGAGAGAGAGAGAGAGAGAGAGAGAGAGAGAGAGGCGGAGAGAGAGGCGGAGAGAGAGAGTGAGAGACAGAGAGAGAGATACACAGAGAGAGAGACACCGAAAGAGAGAGAGAGAGACAGAGAGAGAGAGAGAGGGAGACAGAGACAGACAGAGAGAGAGGGGGGAGAGAGATTGGAGGTGTAGTTCAATGGTAGAGCATTTGCGTAGTGTGCTTGAGGTTCTGAGTTAAACCCCTAGGACTGCTAGAAAAAAAAGTGCAGAAGAGTGCCTTTTTCTCTACATCTTTGCCAATACTCGTTATCTTTTTGCGTTTTTGCTAACAGTCATTCTAATAGGTGTGAGGTGATATTTCACCTCATATTTTAATTTGCATTTCCCTGAGTCATTTTCCAATTGCTGAATACACCTCTTGGCCATTTGGATATCTTCTTTTGGGAAATTTCTCTTCAGGTTCTTTCTTTATGCTGGCCTTGTAAAATGAATTTTCATGTGTTCCCTCTTCTTTGGTGTTTTGGAAAAGTCTGAGAAGGACTGGCATTACCTTTTCTTTGAATGTGAAATGGAATTCACCAGTGAAGCCTTCAGATCTTGGGTTTTTGTTGTTGTTGGGAAGTTTTTAATGACTGATTCAATCTCCTCATTCTTTTCTGGGTTGTTGAGATTTTATGTTTTCATGATTCAGTCTTGGTAGAGTGTATGCTTCGATGAACCATTTTTCCCTTTCTTCTAGGTTATCCAATTTGTTGGTGTACCATCGCTTATAAGATCCATATTGCTCATGTAATCGTATTTATTTCAGATTCTCTTCTTTTCTTGGTAAAGTATAGCTAAAGGTTTGCTGATTGTTTTCTTTTCAGAAAACCATTTCAATTTCATTGATCTGTTTTGTTGTTTTTCTATCCTCTTACTATTTCTGAGCTAATCATTGTTTCCTTTTTTCTTTTTACTTTGGGTTTATTTTGGTCTTTTTCTAGATCCTTGAGCTGTTGAGTTGATTGAGATCTTTCTCTTTTCTCAATGCAGCCATTTGTTGCTGTAAATTTCCCTCTTTGAACTGCTCTTTCTGTATCCCATAAGTGTTGGTCCATTATATTACCATGTTCATTTGTATCAACATTTATTTTATTTTATTTATTTATTTATTGGTGGTACTGGGGGTGGAACCCAGAGGCTTTCTACCTCCTGGCTATACTCCCAGCCCCATTTTATATTTCATTTGGAAACAGGGTCTCACTAAGTTGCTGAGAGCCTCACTAAGCAGCTGAGGCTGGCTTCAAACCTGTGCGATCCTCCTGTCTCAGCCTCCCAAGCTCGGTGATTACAAGTGTGCACCACCACGTCCGGCTTGTATCAACATTTAAAAAGATTTCCCCTTTTGAATTCTTTGACTTGTTTGCCACTCATGGCCATGTTATTTAATCCCCACAGGCTTGTGTCTCTCCCCTACTGTGCTGTCGGGGCTTAAGGCAGGGTGAGCAGGTCAATGAGATTGCCTTCCTTTCCTCTCCACAAAGTCTCTTCTTGCTGTGCTACACACAGATGCTATAATCTCTCACCTGAATCCCTTAGCTCTTATGAAGGTGTTTTCATGCATAGATAATTGTTATGCCGATGTTTTTGTGAGGAAACAAGTGCTGAGAAGTCCCTTTCTGCCGTCTTTCTGACTTCTCTCCTGCTTATGTCTTTATATTTCATAGTAATCCCAACTTTATCGATGTGTGACACATATATGTATGTATGTATGTGTACATTCATTCTATTTGTGAACTATTTTTTTCATCCAAATTGTATGTTATGCAGATCTTTCTTTTCTTTTCTTTTTTTATGATACTGGGAATGGAGCCCAGGGGCATTCTATCTCTGAGCTACACCTCTAGTCCTAATTGTTTTATTCTTTATTTTGAAGCAGGACCTCACTAAGTAGCTGAGGCTGTCTGCGAATCACCATCCTTCTGTCTCAACTCCCAAATGCTGGGATTACAAGTGTGCGCCACCATGCCTGGCTAGTTCTTTTTATAATAAAGTATTCTACTCAAAATATTTTAACTGATTATATAATGTTCCATTGTATGAAAATTCTAAATGTTAGTTCACTGATTTAGGGGTTTTTTGGTACATTTATCCTTTCATTATTATAAGTCTCCTGGGCACCCTTATTATATATTTGTTGTTGTTGTTGTTGTTGTTGTTGTTGTTGTTGTTGTTGTTCTTCTTCTTCTTCTTCTTCTTCTTCTTCTTCTTCTTATTATTATTATTATTATTATTATTATTATTATTATATTACTCTTATCATCTCATATCTATTATTATATTCTTCATTACTTCCATAGGATCTGGTTCTAGATGGGGAATAGAGGTCAATGGTCTCATCATTATCACCTTGAGATGACAGAGTAAATAATGTTCCTGTCTGCTCTGCTGAAGATCAGAAAGGCAGTGGCTTCCCTTGCAGGGTCCTCGCTTCCTACCCAGGGCCTCTTGTGCTTCATCATACCAAATGGAGCTGTGGCTATTTAGCAAAGTAGAGACTCATTTCAAGCTCACATAGGAGATTTAGAAGTTGTGCCCAGACAGATTTTATACATGTACTAATGTGACACAAATAACATTCAGGCTTCATGACACTTTGCCTGTGAGGTGAGTGTTATTCACACGCAGGACCAGAGAGAGAACCCAGACTGATTCTTCGGTAATGATGGCAGCCAATCATCATTAAACGCGTCACTTTGGGAATGATATGTAACCATGGAAAGAGGACTTTGGATGTTAAAATTTTAGTCTGCCTTTCCCATATCCATGAATCTTTTTTGTTTTATTTCTTCACTTGCTAGTGTATAAATTGATCACATCAATCATGGTGTTCTGATAGATAAGTAAAATTACAATAAATTATGGTTAAAATTTTACAAAGGAACATACCTTTCTGAACAGCTTTTATATGTCAATTATTTCTTTTTTAGGTTTGGATCCTACAAAAAAGGACACAATCGTGAAAACAATCATCATTTTCATATGAATACTCCTAAGTACTTTTTATGAACTGTTTAAAATGAGTCATTGGCTGGGCAAGTCTAAGGAACAAACGATATAAGATAAAGAGAAGAGTTTAATGAAAGTGAGAAAACACATGAAGAAGCTGTTTTTTAAAAGCATGGAATTATGCAATGGAAAATTCTACAACTTGTAACCGTGTTATTTAATAAAAGCATTTCTTGAACCGAGGTGCATGCTTGTAATCCCAGCATTTGGGAGGCTAAGACAGGAGGATCACTGTTCATGGCCAGCCTCAGCTACTTAGTGAGAACCTTTACAACTCAGTGAGACCCTGGTTCAAAATAAAGAAAAAAAATAGGGCTGGGGCTGTAGCTCAAAGGTAGAATGCCCCTGGTTCCACCCCGAGTACCACAAAATAAATAAATAAATGTTAAAAACAAAAGCATTTCTTCAAATCATTTTAATGTTATCATCTTAAAATCTTAAAAAAGAGAATAGAGGTAATAATGCAAAATTCTTATTATTTGAGCTAAAATAATTTAAAAGTGACAAACCTCCTTTTCTATTTCCTCCTCCTCCTTCCCCATTTCCCCATCTCCTCCTCCTCCTCCTTTTTCTTTTTGGCACTAAGAATTGAACCAAGGAGCGCTCTATCTCTGAGCTATACTCCCAACTCTATTTTATTTTGAAACAGAGTCTCACTAAGTAGCTGAGGGCCTCAGTAAGTTGCTAAGGTTGGCCTCGAAGCTGTGGTCCTCCTGTCTCAGGCTCCCAGTACAGGAATTACAAATGTGCACCATCACCCCCAGCTTGGCTTACCTTCTTAATACTTCAAAATTGAAAATTGAATTATTCATTAACTGGAAGGAGGACTTAAAAAACAAAGCAGTGGCCAGGTGCGATGTTCGGAACACTCCTGTAATCCCAATACTTAGGAGACTGAGACAGGAGTATTGCAGGCTTGAGGACAGCCTCAGCAATTTAGCAAGACTCTCAGCAACTTAGTGAGACCTTGTCGCAAAATAAACGATAACGGGGACTGGGGTAGAGCTTGGAGGTAGAACACTCCTGGGTTCAATCCCTAGTATCAAAACAAAAATAAAAAGCAAAACAAAAACCAAGCAGTCTTAAGTTCTTCTTGGGACAAAGGAGGGAATAGGCGTTTACAGGCTAAGTGTAACTGTTAGAAGAATAGTGTGTGCAAGTGACTGCTACTGCCCAGCCTCCACAGCGCCCTGCCAGCATCCTTCCGAGCTGTGATGGAACCAGCTGTCTTCCTCCCAGGCCTATGCCACTCCTTGACTGGACAGAACACACTGTGTTGATGTCTCCAACTAGTCAGGCTGCCAGGCTCTCAGGGAGGGTTTTTTAATCCACAGCAGGCTCCCACAGAGTCAATTTTCTTTCTTTCTTTTTTTTTAAGAACAAAACGGGTAGGTAATTGGGGGGGGGTTGCCCCAATAACCCTATTTTCAGCAGCATTTTTTTTTGGTGGTACTGGGGTTCCTGGAAGCCCTTCTACCTCCGGGCTACACTCCCAGACCTATTTTATACTTTTTAATTTGGAAACAGGGTCTCTTAAGCCAGCGAGGCTGGCTCTGAACCACTGAGATCCTCCTGTCTCCGCCTCCCAAGTGCGGGGATTACAAGAGTGCGCCACCATGCCCGCCTTCAGCGGCATTTTTAATTGAGTGCTGGCCATAAAATTATAAGGTCTTAGAACTGCAAAGGACCCCAAATTTGTCTTATCTTTTGGGGAAGAGATGAAAATCAGAAGAGAATTTCCAAAGGTTTCATATTACCCTTTAAGAGATCACTCTGGATCTATTTACATACCACTGTATGCCAAATGCTGTCTCTGTGGGAGCTTTTAAAATGTGTCCACAAATGAGTAAAGCAGAGTGGCACACACCTGTATTCCCAGGACTTGGGAGGCTGAGACAGGAGGATCGCAGGTTTGAGGTCAGCTTCAGCAACTTAGTGAGATCTTGTTTTAAAAATAAAAAAGGGCTGTGCTGTAGCTCAGATATAGAAAGCCCCTGGGTTCATTTCCCAGTATCACAGGGCAGGAGGTGCGCGGGAGGGGTGGAGGCCTACAAATGACTGGGCACTTCCATCCAAGGTGGAGCCTGATTTACTTGTCTTTGATTGTGGAAGAGACTTAGAAACTCCCTTCTAATGGAAAGAATAAAATGGAAGAGAAGGTGTGGGACTCAGCCTGGGTTCTGTCCTTATCTCACTTTTTGGGAGAAGCTTTCTTTCCAAAGCTTTGGTTTTGGATTTGGAAGGGCAAGAGCTTCTTTCATTGCTTTTTGGTGCCATCTTGGTAAAAAGTCTCAGCTGATGTCTTGATTGCAATTTCATGGAATACCCTGAGTGCCAACCATTTGGCTATCTGGTGGCTATCTAGCTTAGCCACTCCCAAGTCTTAAGTGAGAGGACGGCTGGCCTTAGTTAGGTGAGCAACTCTGTGGAACAGTGGTGAGGGGCTGCTCCCCAGCTGGGCACATCATAGATGATCAACCCCAGCTAGTATCTATTTTCTTGTTCTTATTTTCTATATATTTTCTAAATATATTAAAAAAAATCCATGTATTTAGAATTAGCCAGCTGGACTCTGCATGGATGATCCCAGGTTTTTTTTTTTTTTTTGGCAACTTCAAAGCCTCATCATCAGGAGCCAGTGGAACACACACCTTCTCTGCACCAGGCCTGACCAGGGTGTTGACCTTGGTGACATTAGGGTCACAGAGCTTCTTCACAGCCTGTTGGAGCTGGGGCCTGTTGGCCTTGACATTCACAGTGAGCACAGGTGTGTTGTTGTCTTCTCTTCTTCCTGGCTGGCTCAGTGGTCGGGGGGACTTGGTGATGGAGTGCAGTCAAGCTTGTTTCTCCCGAGGGCTGCTCTTCTGAGGATATTGGTGCTGGCGCTGAAGCTGCAGTGTCCTGGGCTGATGGAAGGTGGGTGATGTGCAGATCTTCTTTTGGTGGCTGTGGACATCTTTTACCACTGCCTTCTTAGCCTTCTAAGCCTTTGCTTTAACTTTGGATTTGGGAAGGGCAAGAGCTTCCTTCGTTGCTTTTGGTGCCATTTTGGTGAAAAGTCTCAGCTGATATCTTGATTGCAATTTCAGGAAATACCCTGAGTGCCAACCATCTGGCTATCTGGTGGCTCTCTAGCTTAGCCACTCCCAAGTCTTAAAAGAGGGCCGGGCGTGATGGTGCACACTTGTAATCCCTATGCTTGAAAGGTGGAGACAGGAGGATGGCTCAGGGTTTGAAGCCAGCCTTGCTGGCTTAAGAGACCCTGTTTCCAAATAAAAGTATAAAATAGGTCTGGGAGTGTAGCCCAGAACCCCAGCAGAAACAAAAACAAAAACAAAACAAACACAAAAACAAAACAACCCCTTCCCCACAAAAACCAAAACCAAAACTAGATAGTCAGTATTTGGAGCTGTTTGGAAAGCATTAACATAAAGTATCTACTCATGTTTGAGAAACTTTGAGAACCTAGCAACAAGCATACATGACCTGATGTCTACTGCATTCATTGTGCAGTGCCAAGCACGGGGTCATGGTGGGAGGCATCACTTACCTGAAAAGGACATTCCTCTAAACACCACGTGTGGGAGACAAAAGTCACAAAGACAGCTTGAACAGTAACCACTGGTAATTGACCTTCTGTTGAGTTATGTGCTTTGCCAGTATTGACTCCTGACAATAATATTGCAAGGTATAAACCCAGAGAGCAACTGGGCTCTTTCTACCTTTCAGTTCTTGATAAGATAGAATTCCCATTCCACTCCCTCTGAAAGGCAGTGTCTTCCCCAAGACCCCTGTGACTTGAGGGAGGTGAAGGATAAGACTCACGTTCTAATAGCCACTTCCCTCACTGATCATCCACTGTCAGATTTCAGTTCAGACGTGGTCTCCTTGCATGTTTGACACCTAAATTATGTTGCCATTCAAGGTAAATGCAACAATAGAATGTGTTTAATACACATAGTCCATCTTTCTCAAAGTTCTTGGGAAGCAGATCTACAGACAGGCAGTAAGAACTGCTTTTTAATATAGTCAATTAATAATGTCAGTTGTTTCCTTTTTAGATTTGGCTCTTACAAGGAAGTGCACATTATGAAAACAATCATCATCTTCATATGAATACTCCCATATACTTATTTTGAACTATTTAGAATGAGAAGTCATTGACTGGGTGGCTGTCAATCTAAGGAACAAAGTATGTAAGATAAAAAGAAGAGCAAGCTGGATGTGGTGGCGCACACTTGTAATCCCATAATTTGGGAGGCTGAAACAGGAGGATCTTGGTTCATGGGCAGCCTCAGCTACTTAGGCCCTTTGCAACTCAGAGAGACCCTGTTTCAAATGCTCCTGGGTTCCATCCCTAATACAGAAGAAGGAGGAGGAGGAAGAAGAGGAGGAGGAGGAGGAGGAGAAGGAGGAGGAGGAGGAGGAGGAGGAGGAGGAGGAGGAGGAGGAGGAGGAGGAGGAATGGCAAGCAAACAGAACTCAGCCCTTGACTTCCTCAAAACAAAGTAAAACAAAACACTGTATGGTTTAAAAAGTCACATCTTTTACTGAAGGCTTGTATTGGGAAAAGATAGAGAGGGGTTCACATTATAGAAACTTAACACATTTCCAAATAGAATAATTATTCTCTTTTTTACAAATCTTTTGTCTCTTCCATATGATATAGTGGTTTTCCACACCTCCAAATTCTGTTAATTTCCCTTTTCTGTGGTTTTTCACACCGTCTCCAATTTTCTGTTAAAATTCTAATGCAAATCAGATTAATTATCTCCTGTTCTTTGTCTCCTATTTACTCATTAGGCCCTTGGGACCTCATCTATGTCAAATGTCTCATTCAAATGAGAGATTTCATTATATTGCTCAGTAAATGATAACACAAGAAAAAAGTTTGAACCATACAATTAAACTTAACCTGAGTACACACATAGAACAGTGCCTCCACGTAAATTTGAATTACTCATTCAAGTGTATGAAGAACACTTACCCAAACTGACCTAAACCAAGACTCAACAAGTGTCAAAATTCTGAATTAATGTTGGTAATATTTTCTGGTAACAATAAAACCAAGCTAGAAACAAATAACAAAAAGATGTCAAGAAATTCCTAAATATTAGAAACAGAACAATAAACTCAGTAACCTATGAGTAAAAGAAGAGATCATAATGGAAAATATTTGGAACTAAATGGTAATGAAAATATAATGTATCAAAAGTTATGCAGTTTTGTGTTTTGAGGAAAATGTATAGCCTTAAACACAAAGACTGGAAAGAAGAAAGGCTGAAAGTCAGTTTCCTAAGCACCCATCAGGAGAAGCATGAAAGGTAGCAGAAAATTTAAGAGAGTGCATTAAAAGTAATAAAGATAAGAGCTGAACTTAATGAAATAGGAAACACAATTACAGTGGATAAAAATCAACAGAACCCAAAGCTGGTAAGCTAATAAAGTTGAAAACTCTTTGGTAGGACTTATCAAGAAAGATGGAAACCAAGAAGGCAAACATGACCAGCACAGGAATAAAAAGTAGAGAGATCTGTAGTTCTTACAAACATTATAAATAAGAGAATTTATAAGCAATTTCATAACAACTAATTTGCCTCAAAAATATAACTTACCACAATGGATGCAAGAAGAAATAGGAAACCTAGGAATAGACTTCATAGTTACACAAACAAAACAACACTCATGAGCCATGCCATCAAAGTCGGGGCAAGAAAATCTAACACGACTTCCGGCCTCCTCTCATGCACCCCACTCACCCCTGTACGCTCGCGTGTCCTCCCTCTCCTCACTTTCCACCCACCTTCCTCTTTCCACAGCCCACCTTGCAGACTTCACGCTCCAGCATTAGCCTAAAGACAACGGCCTTACAGAAACTACCTGACCTGCATACGATTGCGTAAGGCCAAGTCTCTGTAATACGCCCTCCTGTATATTCTAGCAGTTCTGATTCTCTGATTAAGTTCTGACTGATATGACTTCTTTTTTTTTTTTTTTTTTTTGGTGGTACTGGGGTTCCTGGAAGCCCTTCTACCTCCGGGCTACACTCCCAGACCTATTTTTACATTTTTATTTGGAAACAGGGTCTCCTAAGCCAGCGCGCGTGGCTGGCTTCGAACCTGCACGATCCTCCTGTCTCTGCCTCCCAAGCGCGGGGATTACAAGCGTGCGCCACCACGCCCGGCCTGATATGACTTCTCACAGTGAGAATTCCAGGCTCAGATAATACACCAGTGAGTTTTACAAACTAAGAAAGAAATAACACCAATCTTAGATTCTTCCAGAGAACAGAAAATGCAGACTACTTCTCAACTCATATGAATCAGCATAACTTTGGTATCTGTGATGGTTAATTTCCTGTGTCAACTTGACTAGGCCATTGGGTGCCTGGATATGTGGTTTAATATTTCCCTGTGTGTGTCTGTGATGGTGTTCCCAGATGAGATTAATATTTGAGTGGGTAGACTGAGTAGAAAGCGGAGTGCACCCCAGTGTGGGTGAGCCTCATCCAAGCCATTGGACGCCTGAATGGAACAGAAGGCAGGGTCAGGGGAATTTACTCTACCCAACTATCTTTGAGGTGGAAAGTTGGTCTTTTTCTGCCTTAAAATTTGGACTTGGAGTAGAACTTATACCCTTGGCTTTCCTAGTCAGGCCTTCAGGCTTCGACTGGAGTGATGCCATCAGTGGTTCCCTTAGGTCTCTATCTTGCTGCCTGCAGATCATGGGACCTCTCAGCATCCATAACCATGTAAGTCAATTCCTTAGTTAAATTTTTTTCTCTCTCTTTCTACACACACACACACACACACACACACACACACACACACACACTTGATTCTGCTTCTCTAGAGAGCACAGACTAATGTAATATCAAAATGAAAAGGATGTTAAAATAAGGAAAATTATGGACTAATCTTTAATACAAATCCTAAGCAAAATATTAGCAAACCAAATCCAGCACTGCATACAAAGATAGTAGTAGATGGCCAATTTTGGTTTATTCCAAGAAAAACAAAGTTGGTTTAATGGTTGAAAACCCACCAATGTAATTTTCTACATCAACAAAATATGTAAAAATAAATGTAAAAAGCACTTGATAAATCTTAATACCTATTCGCTATTTTAAAAGCCTCAAACCTCTTAGCATGCTAAGAATAGAAGAAACATTCTTAATCTGATAATGTGTACAAGGGTCCCTGGCTTACAACGGGGTAGATCCTGATAAATCCATCATACAAGTTGCAAATGTAATTAATATGCCTAACCTACCGAATGAACTTCACAGCTTAGCCTGACCTACCTTAAATGTGCTCAAAACACATCGGCTGACACTTGGGCAAAACCTTCTAACAAAATGCCTTTTTTATAGTAAAGTGTTGAAAATCTCATGTACAAACACAGATGGGCATTTTGTAGAAATAATGTCACAAAACATGATGCCAGAAACATTGCCCTGTGTATGTACGCTGTAGGGTAGCGGTTGCTTCTCCTGGTGATATTGTGGCTGAACCGGACCTGTGGCTTATTGGGACTGTCTGGCATCTCAAGAGAGAATTGTACCACATATATGGTACACAATAAAAATTTTAAAAATGTTCATTCAAAATTTGAAGTCGGCTTTCTTTCTGCCAAATGCATATTGCTCTTGCTCCGTCATAAGGTTGAGACATTGTAAGTCAAATCGTTGTAGAATGGGGATCATCTTGTGCACAGAATCTTCTGGTGAACATGACCATCATGAAATTTACTGGGTGCCTTCTTACAATCAGGCAGGAAGCATGGATGCTTACTATGACCATCTCTGATATTGTAGTAGAGGCCCACGCTAGTGCAATAAGGTCAGGAGGAATGAAACTGTCTTTATTTTCAGACAACATGATTGTTTATACAGAACAACTTGGACATCATTTGTTAAAAATGAGGAGTCTCGGGGCTTGTTCTGGGTCTGCTAAATCAGAATTTTCACTTTAGCATGATCAGCAGGTGATGTGTAGACATGTTAAAGTATGAGAGGCCCTGATCTTTGTGTCCGAAAGATCTCGATCCCTGAAATGGAATTAAGATGGTTCTGGATGGCTCATGTCCATAGATGCCTGGCAAAAAAAAAAAAAAAAAAAAAAAAAACAGAATAACTAAGATGCTGTCCTCAGCTTGTATATATATAAGCACGTTTTATTATTATTATTTATTTGAAAACAGGGCCTCACTAAGTTATTGAGAGCCTCACTAAGTAGCTGAGGCTGGCTTTGATCCTGCGCGATCCTCCAGCCTCAGCCTCTTATGTGCTGAGATTAGAAGTGTGCGCCACCATACCCAGCATATAAGCACGTTTTAATAAGCCCTGAACACCTTCATACAATATTCTGTGTCTTGTGCACATCAAATACATATTTAGCCAGTTGTATCAGAGCACCTGGAGTACCAGTCACGAAATTCCCTTCAGTGTTTTTTATTTCAGCGCCCCCGACCATCCTGGCCTTACAGATGCTTCTTGCTGCCGAATTCTGAGTTAAATAAAGGCCCTGGTGTTTGGGGTGGGTTAGGGTGTGGCTGACCACAGCTTCTCTGCTTGCTAGCCTTTCGGAGCAGACCCACCATCTGACTTGGAGAGAAGACTGAAGCCCTGAGGGAAGTTGTGGGCACTAAGGGGCGCTGTCGGGTGAACCAACAGGGACTGAGTTTAAAATGATGAGTAAATGGCTGTGATCTGTGAACTCAGTAAAACATAATACGTTTTTAGCTGTCATTTTTAAGATTTGTGAAGAAATCTTTAAGTTAGAAATTAAATCACTTCTGTGGAAATTGTGGGTCCTTATTAACCGTGACACCAGGCAAATAGTCTGTGGTTGGATCCAGGATGACTAGGCGTTCTGGGATCTAATTCCTTTTCAATTCAGTCACTTCCTAGAGAAGGAAAATGCAGATTGCTTGTGTTTGCTCTGCTTCTTAGCAGAGTAAATCACTATATAAACATTTCTTGCTTTTTTTCTTTTTGGCCATAATAGAAACATTCTAAAAATATCTTTTGTAAACATTTTCTAATCTGGCAGTTCTCTTTCCTTCTTTTTTCTTTTTAACATTTAGCTGCCTAGCAAGATGCTGCATTTGGTTTTGGAAATGCAGTTGTTTCTCTTTTCTCTAATCTCACTTATTTTTGTTGTGCTACTTTTAAATTTCTGCTTTATTCCACTTTTTTTTAAAACTGAAGCCAGGTATGGTGGTGCATGCCTGTCATCCCAATACTTGGGAGACTGAGACAGGAGGATCATAGGTTTGAGGCTAGCCTTCGCAACTTAGTGAGATTCTGTTTAAAAAAATAATAATTAAAAAGGGACTGGGGATAGAGCCCAAAGGCAGAATGCCCCTGGGTTCAGTCCTAGTAAAAACAACAAAAAAAAATTAAGACATAATATTTGTACAAATTTTTGGGCTACCTATGATAATTTAATACCTATATACTATATAATTATCAGGTGTAATAAGCACTTCTGCATCTTTAAACATTGATTTTGTGTGTGTGTGTTGAAAACTTTGTACTCTTCTAGTAATCTTGAAATATATCAGAGATTGCTTTAACCAATAGATACCGTGCTATAGAAAATCAGAATTTCGTTTTGGTGCCCCTACTTCTTGCATCTTCCTCTCTGTCTGTCCCAGTGTCTGGTGACCAATACTGCACTTAGTTCTTCAATGAGATTAATTTTCTAGTTTCTACAATTTTTTAACCCATTTTTTAGTGTTTCTACAAGAGACAGGCCTGAAAACCCAGGGATTTCCAACTGGGGACAGGAGGGATCTATGCATGAAGGAAGGCAGGATCCTGTGGGCGAAAATGGAAATATTCACATTTCTTTCCCCTTCTTTACACTGGACATTCTTTTCCTTTTTGTCCCTCCTGTATTTCGCTTCCTCCCTTCCTCTTCCCTCCCTTCCTTTCTTTCCTTCCTTCCTTCCTTCCTTCCTCCCTTCCTCTTCCTTTCCTTCCTTCCTTCCTTCCTTCCTTCCTTCCTTCCTTCCTTCCTTTACTTTTCTTCTGTACTGGGGATTGAGCCTAGGAACCTCTGAACTACACCCAATCTCTTAATTTTTGAAATTTGAAACAAGAATTTACTAAATTGCTAAGGGTCTTGCTAAGTTACCGAGGCTAGCCTTGAACCTACGGTCCTCCTTCTCAGCTGTGCGCCACAGCACCTGGCTTGACACATACCCTTCATAGTCTGTGTCTCCTCCATTTTAGAAAAAGTCTCTCTGATTTTTCCTACTTATTCTTCAATTGTTTTTTTTAGTGGAATGTGGCAATTTGAGAGATGTTGTCCTCTTGCCTCCCTTTTTATTTTAAATTTGTTTTTGAATCATAGTATTCCTTTTAGATGATCAGATAGATTCTGAGAACAATAAAAGAGACAAAAAAAAAAAGGAGAAGTATTTATCTGCTATTTTGTGGAGTGGTGATTTGTCTGATTCATTAGGGCCATTTCAGTAGTCCCTTCTACCCATGTTTTTTCTTTCTGTGGTTTCAGTTATTTGAGGTCAACTGCAGTCTGAAAATATAAAATGGAAAATTCCAGAAATAATTCATAAAATTTAAACTGAAAAACATCTGAGTAGTGTGATGAAATCTCATGCCATTCCACTCCATTCTGCCCAGAATATGAATCATCCCTTTGTCCATCGTATCCATGTGGTATATGCTACTTGCCTGTTAGACTTTATCCATCTAGGTTATCAGCTCAACCGTCACAATATCACAGGGCTTGTGTTCAAGTAACTTACTTAATAATGTACAAAAGTAGTGAGGCTAACAATTTAGATATGCCAAAGAGAAGTATGAAATGTTTCTTTTAAATGAAAAGGTAGAAACACAATATTTTAAGAAAGAGAGAGGCCATATTTACATAATTTTTACTGTAGTATATTGTTATAATTGCTTTATTTTATATTAGTTATTATTAATTTTTACTGTGCCCAATTTATAAATTAAACCTTATCATAAATGTATAGTATTTATATGGTTCAGTAATATCTAGGGTTTCGGGCATCTACCATGCAGTGGGGGTGGATGTACCCCTGCAGATCTTTTGATTCTCATGATATAGAAAGCATTTGATTACTTCAGTAATAGCATCCTATGGGCTAATATCAACACGGCCTCTCTCTCTGTTGTTATCACTTTATTAGTATAACCTGCATTAAGGAGCTCTAGAAGAGCTAATGCCTTGGGCTCTCTTCATTACATGAGCAGCAGCATAGTTAAGTAATTTCAGAGTTAAAGGCATTAAAGAAAGCTTAGGCTGGGAACCACTTAATCAAGCACTGATTGATAACAACACAAATAGTCATACACCCTCAGTAACCTATAATTTTTCACTACATTTAATTTTCAGGTCTAGAAGAAAAATCGTTAGAGAATATGCCCAGAATTCATAACCACAGGGCTAGAAAGGAACAGAGAGATTGCATAATTCAGCATCCTTGTTTTGCAGATGAGAAAACAAAATCGGGAGGCCTGAGGCCATGTGTCTAAGGACAGTGCTACAT
Organism: Muscardinus avellanarius; assembly: GCF_963383645.1. Classification (NCBI taxonomy): domain Eukaryota; kingdom Metazoa; phylum Chordata; class Mammalia; order Rodentia; family Gliridae; genus Muscardinus; species Muscardinus avellanarius. The sequence goes on along the minus strand of NC_137791.1, from coordinate 97,743,902 downwards.
CTTAGAAAAGCCAGAACAAGCATGACACTGTCTTGACTTCCTGGTTGTTTTAGTTTGAATCTGAAAGTTTCCCCCAAAGGCTCACGTATGTACATCTTGGTTCCCAGTGCAGCAGTGCTCAGGGGTGGGGCTCTGGGCACTTGACGACTCCATTTCCATCAGTGAGTTAATCCATGGATGGGTTCATAATTGAATGGCCTATTGGGAGTGGTAAAAACTGTAGGAAGTAGTTGGAGAAAGTAGATCACTGGGAGCATGCCCTGGAAGGGCATATCTTGTTCCAGGTCATCGTCATCGTGGTTGTCGTGTTGTGGTTGTGGTCATGGTCGTGATTGTCCTCCTCCTCCTCCTTCATCTCCTTCTCTTCCTCCTTCTCCTCCTTCATCTTTTCCTCCTCCTTCATCTCCTCTTCCTCCCTCTTCTTTCTCTCTCTCTCTCTCTCTCTCTCTCTCTCTCTCTCTCTCTCTTTCCCTCCCTCTCCCTCTCCCTCTCCCTCTCCCTCTCCCTCTCCCTCTCCCTCTCCCTCTCCCTCTCCCTCTCCCTCTCCCTCTCCCTCTCTCTTTTTCCCTCTGGGTTATCATGAGATGTGCAGCTGGGTTCCACCACGTGTGCCCACAGCCATCATGTTATGCCTTGCTACAGGTCAAAAGTAATGGAGCTGCTGATCATGAACTGAAACCTCTGAAACCATGAGCCAAGACAAACCTTTCCTCATTCACGTTGATTTTCTTAGGCATTTTGTTACAGCAACAGAAAGCTGACAGTAGTCCAGCATTCTACTTTCTCTAGGATATAACTTCTTATTAAGCCAGGGAAGAAAAGATTTCCAGGGTAACCTTGAGGATCAGATATACAGTCCAAATTTTTATACCATAAAAATGGACATTCCAAATGGCAATTCATTAGCTATCCAAAATCCTCAGTCTTTGAAGACTTAAAAACTGGAGTTGTATCTGTCTGTCTCACCCATGTCTCATATACACAGATGGCACCCAGCCCTGAAGTCACTACCCTACTGGGATGGAGGCTTATCTTCAACCTGCATCTCTGTCTTTCCTTCCTTTCTCCCTTCCCCGGGGCACTGGAACAAGCTGGTACCTTCATCTCCACCTCTGGTGGAAATTTTTTCCCAGTCACCTCTTTAATGTTATCTCTCTTCTTTTGCTTTTTGAGTCCTTTGGTCAGCAACTATGTGGAAAATGTACCTCCTCCATCTTGCAAGATTCTCTGACTAGAGAAAGCCCAAGCCCCTTTGCTGGCTACGATGGTCACTGATAGTTTGCTTGGCTGGCTGGTTGGCTATCAGAGTTTATCCCTCTCTCTCATTCTCCCTTCCTCTTCTAACCTTTTATTTATTTCTTCTTCCCTTCAAGCTACAGTCAGCTTTTTCTTTTTGAATTTGAAACAGAGTCTCACTAAGTTACTGAGGTTCTCATTAAATTGATGAGACTGGCCTTGAACCTGCCATCCTTCTGTCTCAGTCTCCCAAGTACTGGGATTACAGGTGTGCATCACCATGCCCAGCTTGTTCTCGTGTGTGTGTGTGTGTGTGTGTGTGTGTGTGTGTGTGTGTGTATGTTACTGGGGATTAACATATATTAACTGGGGATTTTTATTTTATTTTGGTACTAGAAGTTGAACTTGAAGACATTCTACCTCTGAGCTATACCCCCAGACCTATTTTATTATTTATTTTGAAGCAGGGTCTCACTAAGTTGCTAAGGCAGGCCTCATACCTGCAATCTTCCTTTCTCCACATTCCACGTACTGGGATTACAGAGGTGCATTACTATGCCTGGCTTATTTTTTGTTTTGAAACAGGGTTTTGCTAGGTTGATGAGAGTTTCACTAACTTGCTAAGGCTGTCCTTGAACCTGAGATCTTCCTGTCTCAGCCCCCTAAATATTGAGATTACCGGTGTGTGATCCACTATGCCTGGCACCTCTGGCATCTCATCTTAAAGCTGTCATTCTACTGGGCTCTGGCATCGTGAAGGCTCCCTATAGATGATTGAAAGTTTTTTTTTTTAATCTGGTTGACTATATTTTAGCTACATAGGTTAAAAAAATCCTTAAACTGTATGTTAGAGAGTAATATTTGAAATTCTATTATCTTTGTGTCCTTGAATGTTATTGAGAGCATCATTTCATTGGGGAAATGTATTTTAAATTTCAAACATCCACTGTATAAATTAACTTTTGGAATATAGTCTTGTCAAGATTTTGGATTCCCTGAACTTCTTAGTAAAAGGTTAAAAATTATTAATGCATTTCGGAAAGATTTTTAACAAGAAGCAGTGATAAAAATTTTCAAATAATTAATTAGAGTAGCATATTCTCTGAATGTTCTTATCCATGGAGATAATTTGTTCTAAATACTCCCAAGTGAATACAGTCACAGAAAAGAAATCACTGTTCCAAATTCCTCAAGTAAATAACTTAGTCTCTTGGTATATTTTTTCTCTGTTGAAATTTGCCTTAGTATTTCTTATTCATAAAATCCTCCTCGTGAAAGCAAAGAAGTTAAAAGCATTTCTCTTAATCTCTACCACTGTCACCTAATGGTAATTATTTTTCACCACTAAATAGTAATAGCAGATGTCACAAAAATTAATAATTATAAATGCTGGTGCTCTAACACTGCATTTGTTCTTTCATATAATAGTAGGTTTTTTCTAGCTTTTTTTTTTTTTTACTTCTGTATCAATTTTCTTTCCTTTTTTAATTAAGAAAAATTTTGTGTGTGTGTGTTTGTGTGGTACTGAGGGTGGAACCCAGGGGCTTTTCTACCTCCAGGCTATACTCCCAGACCTATTTTATACTTTATTTGTTTGGAAACAGGGTCTCACTAAGTTGCTGAGAGCCTCACTAAGTAGCAGAGGCTGGCTTCGAACCTGTGCGATCTTCCTGTCTCAGAGTCCGAAGCTCCGGGATTACAAGCGTGCACCACCACGCCGGGCTTTTTTATTTTTATTTTTATTTTTTTTAGTACAAGGGATGGAACCCAGGGGCATTCTACTTCTGAACTACACCTCCAGCCCTATTTTTTATTCTTTATTTTGAAACAGGGTCTCAGTGAGTTGCAAAGGGCCTAAGTAGCTGAGGCTGGCCGGGAACTGCAATCCTTCTGTTTCAGCCTCCCAAATGCTGGGATTACAAGCATGTACTACCATGCCCAGCTTTTTCTTTCTTTCTTTCTTTCTTTCTTTCTTTCTTTCTTTCTTTCTTTCTTTCTTTCTTTCTTTATTTATTTATGGTACTGGGGATAGAACCCAGGGGCATTCTGCCTTTGAGCTCCACTCCCAGCCCAATTTTTTAATTCTTTATTTTGAAGCAGGGTCTCGCTACGTTACGGAGGGCCTCACAGGTTACTGAGGCTGGTTGTGAAGCTGCAATCCTCTTTTCTCAGTCTCCTGAGTACTAGGATTATAAGCGTGCACCACCATGCCCAGCTCAAATTTCTTTTTTTTTTTTTAAATACTTTTATTGGTGTATTGTAGTCACATATTATAATGTAGTTCAGAGTGATAGGGGATGCTTCATGAATTCGCGTGTCATCCTTGTGCAGGGGCCATACTAATCATTCTAATTTTAGCATATGTGTTGCCGAAGAGGGCGCTCTTAGAGAATATTGGTAATATATCTTGCTTTGTAGTCTTTTTGTCCTTTTTCATATACAATTTCCTCTTAATCTTTACGATGATCTTTTTAGTGAATATTCTAGTTATCCACGGTTGCATAATAAACTGTATCTCATGGTTTGGCGGTTAGGAATTCGGGCAGAGCTTTGTTGGGCAATCAGTCCTTCTGCGCCCTGTAGCACTGACCAGGGCCACTTGCTGGCGTTTGGGTGGTGGCTGAGCTGGGGTGGAGCATCCAAGCTAGCTTCACTCCCATGACTGCGTCTCCATGGGGATGGCTGGAAAGCTGGGCACTCAGCTGCTCTCTTTATGGAGATGACCTTCATATATGGTGGCTCAAGGACTCTCAAAGCCAGTGTTTCAGGGGATATAAATGAAAACTTCCAGAATTGTAGGGACTAGTCTCAGAAAATGGAACAATGTCACTTAAGTTGCTACGCTTAAGCAGCAGAGAGCAGGAGCCCGCATCTCAGTGAAAGAGGTGTGGAAAAGCACATGACCACTTTAGATTTCAGGTAGTTTGTACTTGCATTGTCTAGATGAGGAAACTAAGACGAGGCTAATAAAGAGACTTGCCCAGATGGTGCATCTGGTATGTAGGAAAGGGGAGGTACTAGCCTAGGAACACAGATTCCAAGGCAGTATGTTCTTCACTCCACAGGCATTCATATATTGCTGGATGTCGCTGCACCCAAATTTAGAAAAATATATTATGTTCGCATGGTTTCCCTTTTGCTCTTCCTCTTTTAAAAATTATTTGAGGTGAAGGGTCGAGGACATCAAAGGCACTGCTAGGTTAATGTGCCGGAACCAGCCGGCAGAAGTACGGGTTCTGAAGAGAGGTGTGAGGATGAAAAATTTTTAATTCTAATGTGGGGGAGCCGCCAGCCTACTATCTCCACTGGCCGACCCCAGTTCTTGGGTCAATATTTCCTACTGGTTGACGACTACGCCTGGGTCAGTATTCTCTATTGCGCAGACGCTCCTGGCCGACGCCTACTTCTGGGTCAATCTCATCTTTATTGTGCCGATGCTGGGTTTGTTTTTCCAGAGGTATTTATACAGTCACGGGTCAATCAATACCCTCGTGTTACCACCACCAGAATACAATAAAGACCAATACAAAACACATATATTACAGATAGGTTAATCAGTACCCTCGTGCCATCACCATCTGATCTCCCCAAACCTTGTTGACTCTAGGCGAAGGACAGTCAGCTGAGTCAGAGACACTAATCTAGGGGAAAGCCTTAATGGCTCCCCACATTAATGTTATTTTGAGTTCTCAGCAAGCAAAGGCTCACCCATGGAAAAGCACCACTAGTTGACATTAACAGGGGTGGGAAATTAGTGAGGAAACAAATGGTCATGGGGTGAAGAAATAAGTATGAACTATTTTGTTGACCAATTCCATTGGCCCTTTGGAATCTGGTTTTTAAATTCAGACATTGGGCTGGGTGTGGTGGCACACACCTCTAATCCTTGTATTTTGGAGGCTGAGACAAAAGGATAGCAGGTTCGAGGCCAGCCTCTGCAACTTAGGGAGGATCTCTGAAACTTAATGAGGCCCTGTATCAAAATAAATGAATATTAAATAACTAAATAAATAAGGCTGGGGTATAGCTCAGAGGTAGAATGCTCATGGGTTCAATCCCCAGCACCCCCAAAAAGGAGGCATTGTCCAACAAAAGAAGCCAGAGCATGCTTTACAGTAGCTTTCCTGTACATTACAAATAGATTGTGTGTGTGTGTGTGTGTGTGTGTGTGTGTGTGTGTGTGTGTGTGTTAAGTAACTGGGAATTGAATCCAGAGGCATTCTATTTCCAAGCCGCATCCTTAGACTGATTTTATTTTTTTATTTGGAAACAGGGTCTCACTAGGTTGCTGAGAGCCTCACTAAATTGGTTACGCTGCCCTTGAACCTGCGATCCTCCTGTCTCAGACTCCCAAATACTAGAACTACAAGCATGTGACACCACGCCCGGCTAGAAAAGAATTTTTGAAAAAGCACCTCCTTGTGCAGGAAACTTGCTCTATTGCTCATCTTTGGTCTTAGGAAACCCTGGGCTTATCTCTGACAGAAGGCACTTTGTCTTTACTAACAAGCAACGTTTCCTTTATCTCAGACTATCAAACAAAACTCCTTTGTCTTCCACTGAAGCAATGGCCAGTGCTAACCTTTTTCTTTTTTCTTATTACAGTGAAGCCTATTGCCATGGTGTCCTTTAGATAGAAATGTGTCCTCTAAGTCTTCACAAACATCTTATGTATCCTCTTTCAAAGTGCTGAGATTTTATTTGCTGCATAGAAATTGGTCTCATTTTTCACCAAATGGCAAAACCGCCAAAGAATTCTTTGGAAATTGACAACACAGATGAGCAGGGAGACATGCCCTTCCAGGTGCTTCTGACTGTAACCACGCGGAACAGCACATCACTTACGCAGAGCCAGGACTTCAAAGTTACAACAAAATTCAAGTTAAATCAAAGCATCCCTCACTTGGAACATTTTCACTTTGTGGATATCAAAAGTAGCCCATATACTTGTGGTGGTTAAAATTTCCATAAAAGGAACAACAGGAGTGCTGGATTGCATTACTTAAAAGTGATGGTAGCTGTTATCATAAAAAGGGAAAAAATGAAGGCAGAGGAGAGATGATAGGAATGGAGTCTGTTGAGCGCTGCGGGGCATTATCAGCGGGACCATGAGCTGTGCCCATCTGATGTGACCTCTCTTATCTCTCTCATTGGCAGTGTTGGAGGTTTGGGGGATTTCTGGGGTTGCAATGCAGCTTGCTTCTCTGGCCAGGAAAGCTGGTGTGCCTCAGGTTAGCGCAATGGTTTCCGAAATGAGTCTCTTAATTCTGGGTCTGCGGGAGACAATTCTCCGGAGTGCAGGAAAAATGTTCATTAAAATGACTATTGTATTCCATCGCATTTTGGTGCTTTGTACTTGGGTTAGGTTGATAGCAACGGTATTCAAAGGCGATCCATCTCCACTGCAGGCAGAGTAAAAAGCAGCTGGGGACCTGTTAGAAGTGCAAATTCTTGGGTCCCCATTTCAAACTAAATTCGCATATGAAACACTGAGGAGGGGGCTGATGACCTATGCCTTAACAAGTTCTCTACTTGGTTTGAAATCCGTGGAAGTTTGAAAGCATTTCCAGTGTGTGTAATTTACTTGTAAATAAATACATATATCTGAGAGATGCTCTCAGAAGGATTTTTTGTTTTGTTTTGGTACTGAGCACTGAAGCCAGGGACATTCTACCTCTGAGCTACACTCCAGTCCTTTTTATTTCAAAATAGGGTCTTGTTAAGTTGCCCAGGGTCTGTCTCACTAAGTTGCTGAGGCTGGCCTCAAACCTGTGATTTCCTGTCTCAGCCACCCGAGTACTGGGGTTACAGGTGTGCGCTGTCAAGCCCTGCTCAGAGATGTTGCTTATGGATTGCTCAAACAGAAACCTGTGGAAGATGATGCTTAGTGGAAAGATGCTGACTTAGGAACCAACATTCTCCTTTTGCCTTGTTTCCTCGTTTTCCTAGGTAACCCTGGAATGGGGAGGTCATTTAGCCTCCATAACTCCCTAGGCGAGCTTAAGAGACTCACTCTACCACCTTGGAGAATGAGAATGACATGAGATGTCACTATCTAACAGGCCCTGCAGAGTTAAGTGAGCTTATGGATGTGCAAAGCACGCAGTGAGCTTGAGCACAAAAGAGATGCTTGGTTCTTTTTTCTGTCTGGCTGGGGACCCCACAGCATTAGCAGTTTAAGCCCTTCAGCCTGCTGGGGTAGATGTATTAGTCCTCAAACACATCAGTGTGTGAAATGTATTGGAAGGCAAAAAAGTTCCTTACCGTCTCCCATAACCTGATCTATTACATGTCATGCAGCCTTGACAGCAAAGGCAGATGGAGAGAGCGGTGGACAAGGTTGTTCAACATGTGTTTGCCATTTCCAAAGGTTGCATAAATTTCCCATTGAAATTCCAAGCTGCAAGAAGTAGTAGTAATCCACAATGCTGAAGATTGTATCAATTCAACATTAGGTCATCAGGTGGACTAGCTAGTCAAGCCACATTACTGAACATCCTTTTTTTTTAAATTTTTTATTGGTGCCCTGTATTCATACATCATAGTGGGATACAAACTTTTGTAGACATACATGCACACATCACCCAGTCAGCCCCCACCCGATCCCCACCCCGTTCCCTCCCCATTCCTCCCTCCCATCCTTGGCTTAGTGGTTGACATCTAGTATTATAGCAATTTATCCAAAATTAAAAATGATAATCTCACATAACAGTTTCATTTGTCTGATACCAAGCTTTTGATGACTTAAAGATAACATTTCAATATTTCTTTTTACTTTCTTTCTTACCAGAGAATATTTTTTTTCTATTTTTTTTTGGTGAAACTATCATATATTTATATATTTATTTTTCAGAAAAAAATCTATCCTAATATGGAATAAGGACTCTAGATACCCACAACGATCTTGAAAAAGAACAAAGCTAGAAGATATATATTTTGATTTCAAACCATATAAAGCTACAATAATTGAAACAGTGTAGTACTGTTCTAAAGGCAGATATATAAACCATTGGAGTTAAATACAAGCCTAGAGCTAAATTCTTCCCTATATTGTCAAGTTATTTTTGACAAGGTTTCCACGAACATTTGGTGGTGGAAATAATAATCTTTTAACTAAATATTGTTGAAAAATAATAATTACATGGAAAAGAATAAAATTGGACCTTTACCTAATCCCATATACAAATATTAACTCAAAATAGATAAAAGACCTAAATATAAATCTTAAGACTATAAACTTTTAGAAGAAAATCTGGGTCATAAAACCTCACAACATTGAAATTGGCAGTGATTTCTTGGATATGATTTCAATGGCACAGGCAACAGAAGAGTATACAAACTCCCTAAAAAAAAAAAAATATTGTATATCCAAAGACAATGTAAACAGAGTTAAAAGTTACTAATAGAATGGGATAAAATATTTCCAAATGCTTTATCGGAAGGTATATTAATATTCCAACTAGAAATCCTAAAAATTAACAATAAAGGCAAACAATACAATTTAGAGATAGGTAAAATACTAACATAACTAATGAATCTCCACAGATAACCAATCTTAGTTGTCTGTTGGATGGAAAATCTTATTTCTCTGGTTCTGGTGTGTGTTACCTATTTCTTCTTTGTAGTTAATCTCTTTGAGTATTTTCTCTAGCGCTGGTTTTGAAGACATAAATTCCTTCAGTTTCTGTTTGTCATGGAAGCTTCTTATTTCTCCATCTAATTTGATAGAAAGTTTTTCTGGGTAGGAAATTTTTGGCTGGAAGTTGTTTTCTTTCAGAGTTTGGAATATGTTACTCCAAGCCCTTCTGGCTCTCATGACTTGGTTTGGGAAGTCTGGAGTGATTCTAATTGGTTTGCCTCTGAATGTCACTTGGCCCTTTGTTTTTGTTGCCTTTAAGATTCTCTGCTTGGCTTCCACATTGGTCATTTTGACAATTATGTGGCGTGGGGATCCTCTTCTCCGATCCTGTCTAAAGGGAGTTCTATAAGTTTCCTGGACCTGTGTATCAACCTCTTGCTCTATGTTTGGAAAATTTTCTGCTATTACTTCCTTGAAGAGATTGTTGATCCCTTTGGTTTCACTTTCTTTTCCCTCCTCTATTCCAATTATTCTTAGGTTAGCTCTCTTAAAATGGGCCCATATTTCTTCAATGTCAGATTCCTGCTGTTGGATATTTTTTTTAGATTAGAAACTATGTGTTCATTTTTGGATTGATCATCTTCTAAAAGCGAGATTCTGTTCTCCATGTGGTCTAATTGGTTGTTTGTGCTTTGAATTGAGGCCTTTACTCCATTAATTGCATCCTTTATCTCTTTTTGACTCTGAGTTCTTTTCGAAGCACCTCTATTATTTCTACAGTTATTTTCCTGATTTGATCTTCTAGAAATCTCTGATTTTCTGTTTTATCGGGTTCTGATGTTGTGGGGTTGTGGGCGTTCATTGCTCCAGTGTTATCCCTCTTTCCCATGATTTCGGAAGTTTGTGCCTTCTCTGGGTTCTTCCCTTGGGTCATTATGACTTCACTTAAGGTGTTCTGGATCTCGAGTCAATAGTATCTCAGACCCCACTACTCCTTTACTGGGTTGTATCACAGAGTCTCCGACCCAGATAGTCGATAGAGGCTGCTTTAGACTGTGGGGGGTGCCAGGTTGCACGTTCTCCTATGGTGTGATATCTCTGCCACCGCCCCTCCCCCACTGGGTCAAGTCCCAGTGAGTACAGTACTGGGATTTCTCCTCTGTGGCCCGCAATTTGACTCACTGTTCTTGAGTACGCAGATGTAGCTGTACTGAACTTGGTGAATTCTCTGCTGCTGCCACCAGTGGCAATATTGCACCGCTGCCACGCCCTCGGCCGTGAGGCTGGCTTATTTCTTCTTGGTTTTGAGTTCCACTCTGAGTCCCAGCAGCGTGTGCTGAGCTCAGCCACTGGGAGCTTTAGATGCTCCCTGCGCCGAAAGATCCCGCCTGGCTGTTCCACAGCGGCTCACCTCGGCTTGCTATAGCCGTCCGGTGAAATCACCGCTGCCGCCGGCAGTATGGCGCTGCTGCCGTGTCCTCGGGGGTGAGGCCGGTGTATCTCCTCTGTGGCTCTGAGCTCTGTTCTCAGTTCGCTTTCTCTCTGGAGCCTGGTGATTTTTTTGTTTCTCTGGTGATGGTGTTTTCTGGCTATGAAAGGCGCTGATTTTGTGGTAATGGAGATTGGTTGTTACCGGGGTTCTTAAGCCCTGCTTTTCTCGGTCACCATCTTCCCGGAAGTCTCCTGAACATCCTTATAGAACAAGTATTTAGATTTCTGACTGCTGTTGTCTATGTTTTAGCCTAGCAGCTGAATATAGCTGAGCAAATTTATAGGCATTGATGAAAAATGTTGTTTAAAGATTTTTGCTAAGATACCTAGGAAAGTGCTCCTGACCTTTCATGTTTGTAAGAATCACCTGAGGCCAGGTGTGATGGCACATGGCTGCAATCCCAGAACTTGGAAAGCTGAGACAGGTTCAAATCCAGCCTCAGCAAATTAGCAAGGACCCAGCAACTTAGCATGATCCTGTCTCAAAATGAAGAATAGCTTAGAGTAGAATGCCCCTGGGTTTAATCCCTAGTGGCAAGCACACACAAAAATCACCTGGGGAGTTTATGCAAATGGCACATTTCTGGGCTTTGTTTTGTGTGTGTGTGTGTGTGTGTGTGTGTGTGTGTTGGGGATTGAACCTAGGAGCATTCTACCTCAGAGCTACCCTCCCAGGCCTAATTATTTTTTTTATTTTGAAACAGAGTCTTGCTAAGTTGCTGAGGCTGGCCTCGAACACCTGTGACCCTCCTGTCTCAGCCTCATCCCCAGAGATTTTGCTTCTATAGATAGAAAGTAGACCTAGGAATCTGTATGGTTAACAAGTTTTCTAGGTGATTCCATTGCAAGTAGTTTATGAAGAAGAGAATTTATATGACCTGAATCACAGATGTTTGGGAGCTAATAAGCACTTCAGAACTTATTGGTAGAAGATTTTTTTAACCTTTCTTCCCTTTGTAAGAGCCAGGATGATTGCCACTAAGATAAATGCATGATACTCTCTTGTTAATATATTCAGATTCAATAATTCTTTCTAACACGTAATAGAAAGAATTAAAAAATGCCACAATATGAACAGGACTAATTCACTGTAGACTGAGGCATAGATAAGATTGTCAGTGGGTTTTACTTAATTCTCTACTGCTAAATTTAACACTCTCAAGAAAACTTATCAAAATGCAAAGAAAGAGGATAAATGTTAACACAGGAGGACCTTGAACTCACTGAGGTTTTTAAAAGAGTCCATTAATAATCTTGAGCACTCTATTAGTAATAGATTTTCTGATGATAAAAAGCACTATCAAGACACAAAATTGTAGCACAGCCTGCTAGTTGTGCCCTGATATTTCTGTTACCCTTTAAACTGTGTAATAACCTTCTCTTTTTTTTGCTGGACAATCTAAAAACCAAAAGAGTACACTTCCCAGCATAACTTGCAGCTAGGCGTGGCTATGGGACTAAGTTCTTGCCAATATATAAGAACAAACTGTGTGTGACTTCTAGGCAAGGTCCTTTAAGAAAAGGTCTTTCAGGTTCAAGATTGCTCAGTTTCCAGTAATCTTGACGTGGCTTCTGTTACAGTGCTATAAACCTTCTTGAGCTCAGGGGCCTGCTATCGTTGGGAGATAAGGATACCATCTGAGTCACAGAAGCAGATGGGGAGAGAGGTTCCACAGGAGTGGGATGGGACAGGAGGTGGCACCAGCATCATGAGAATCTGCCATAGGGAGAAACTTGCGTGCTGGACAGTGTTCCTTTAGGGCAAATCTCTGATCACTGGGCTACAGACTGTAAGAATAAATATCCTAAGGAGGATAACACATCTTGGCATACACCTGACAAGGCTTGAATAGACAAGGAATTACAGCAGAAAGCAGTAGCATAGAGCAAGGAATAGAAGGTAGAGAATCGACCCACCAAGAGAATCTATTGTTTGCAATGCTAAGAAATCCAGGCCTTGGACTTGAGAGGGACTTCAGAGTGCAATGTTGGAGGAGGGGTTTGGTCTGGATTTAGGTAAAATGACTATGTCCTGAAATGCATATTGAGGCTGATTCAGGAAGAAAGGCAATTAGGAGTCTCCTGTCTTAGTTAAAGTTGTTATATATAAAAAACACACAGAATGAGTGACTTAAACTATAGACATTTATTTCCCACAATTGCCATCTGGGAAGTCCAAGGTCAAGATGCTGGTCTACTCAGTGCCTAATTTGCCGGCAGCTACCTTCTCACTGTGTCTGCATGTCCGCATGTGATAGATGTGGTCTCTCTTCTTCTTCCTATAGGAACACTAATCTCATCATGGGCCCCGCCTCCATCACCTCATCTATACTTAATTACCTTTAAAATGCCCTACTTCCAAATGCCATCACACTGAGAGTTAGGGTTTGCTTAGTCTGTTTGAATGGCCATAAGTGTCTAGGAGGCTGGAAGTCCAAGATCCAGACATCTGCAGACTTGGTACCTGGTAAGGGCTGGTTTCACCATTCAAGGAGGTCATTCTCTCTCTCTGTGTGTCCTCACATGATGGAAGAAGCAAGGGGGCTCTGGGCATCTCTTTTATAAGGACACTAATCCCATTCATGAGTAGGAGGGGTAACCTGATCACCTACCAAAGACACGACCTCTTAATGGATTTCAACATATGGATTTTGGTGACATACGTTCAGTGCATAACGACTCCCCATGCCAGAACCCGACTCCAGATGTGAGGAGATATTATATCCATAAAACAAGGGGAGGAAACCTCTAAAAGCATGTTGCTAAATACTGAACTGCTGAAGATCACATTGGTGAGCTGGAATATCAAGCCAGGAGGCTTGTCCTGGACTCAATGGAAAAATTTAAAGAAAATCAATGAAGGGGAAAAATTTAAGACATGTGGTGGATAGATCTAGAAATTTATGGATTTATGTTGAAATAAATAATGAGGAGAATGAAGGGAAGAAATAATAGAGAAAAATCTCCAGAGAGGAAGAAAAGACAGGAATGTTTTGATTGAATATAACATTCAAACCCTGAACAGGATGAAGGCGACTAAATTCACATTAAGAGGCACTGCGGAGACATTTCAGAAATCACAGCCACTGTTGGCATTGTCTGGAATCCAGAGAGATTCCAAATTGCATAAAATTATGGAGTTGAGCTATTGCTTCAGCAACTTAACTCCTAAAGTAATGGCTGCTCTACGCTGTTGTCAAAGTACAGAACAAGTAGCCAGTGAATGTATCTTGGTCGATGTGCCTCGAGAGGAAAATGCTCTCAAAAATAATAAGTTTAGATTCTAGGCATAGCATCACAAATAACAGAATAGGAAACAACAATGAGATGAGTAATAACTCACGGAAGAAATATCTATTTTATTTCTGCACCTGCTGTTGGAATCCCATTGAAAGTGTACCAGGGAAACCTATTGATTACACAAGCGGGGTTTACTGAAATCGTGCTGAGCAAGAAAAAGCATGAACTTGACAGAGCCTCAGTAAAATCACGGAGGGGTCGAGGAGGGGGCCAATTAGGGAAAGGTATTTGTAAGGTTTGGAGTGCTGAGATTAGCAGTAAGGTAGTTTGCGTGTGGGGATTAACAGAATTTATAAACCTGGCAAATAGCTGAAACTGTCCATGGTCATTGGAATACAAAAATTCATATAGAATTACTGTTACTATTTTATTTTAGGATACATAGGTCTAAATGAGATACTGTTAAAATAATTCAAGTTGAGATAGCTTATGTTGCATATCATGGTTTGACACAGTTTGCAAATTGCATCCCTTTATTTGGGAATTGTGGGTTTTGTTTCTTTTCTCATTGTATATCTAATACAGTGCCTGGCAGGCACTCAATAAATGTTTGAATGAATTAATAAATTAATTATTGAAGGAGAAGCAAGAACAGAGCTAATAGTCTCAAATGTCTACTCAATAAGGCATATGGCAGTGGGGCTTGATAAAAATGTAAACTCCTAAGGTCACCCCAATATAATTTGAGGCAGTAGGTCTGGATTTCAAGCTAGGTGATTCTAATGCAGATAGTCTACAGGTTTCACTATGGAGGAACACTAGCATGGCAGAAAGATGATAAACAAAGGGGTTTTAAATATCAACATTTAAGCTGGGCGTGGTGGCACACGCTTGTAATTCCTGCGCTTGGGAGGCTGAGACATGAGGATCGTGCAGGTTTGAAACCAGCCACAGCTACTTAGTGAGACCCTGTTTCCAAATAAAATATAAAATAGGTCTGGGAGTATAGCCCGGAGGTAGAAAGCCTCTGGGTTCCACCCCCAGTACCACCAAAAAAAAAAAAAAAAAAATTAAAAAAAAATATACATTTAGAAAAGTAAGACTTTAGGTATCTTTGAGATTTATTGAAATAGGATTGATCATTGAATAAGGCATTTGAGAGTGATATCTCCTTCAAAGTAAGCCAACTGGTAGAAGAGAAAGCAGAATGAATTGCATATCTCAAAGTGCACGCCTGCATACCACCCAGGCATCTACATACAGAACACAGTGGGGAGCTCTCAGGAGAGATTTCAAGGAGAGAGAAATAAAAGCAGTACTTTTTTGGGGGGACATGTTATAGTGTCTTGATACAATTTGAGATATGGCCACAGGTTATTTATACTACTAATAAAATGCTTCAGTTTGATTTATTATTTTTTTTATCAAGGTGAAACATCATATCAAATCAACCTACTTATTTATATATATTTTGTGGTACTGGGGATTGAACCCAGGGGCATTCTACCCCATTGCTATACCCTCAGTCCTATTTTTTATTCTTTATTTTGAAACAGGGTCTCACTGAGTTGCAAACGGCCTCACTAAGTGGCTGAGGTTGTCCACAAACCAGTCCTCCTCTCTCGGCCTCTCAAGAAATTAACCATTTTAAAATGAACATTTAGCGGGAAGATGGCGACCGAGAAAAGCGGGGCTTAAGAGCCCCGCTAACAAGCAATCTCCATTACCACAAAATCAGCGCCTTTCATAGCCAGAAAACACCATCACCAGAGAAACAAAAAAATCACCAGGCTCCAGAGAGAAAGCGAACTGAGAACAGAGCTCAGAGCCACAGAGGAGATACACCAGCCTCACCCCCGAGGATGCGGCAGAAGCGCCATACTGCCGGCGGCAGCGGCGATTTCACCAGACGGCTACAGCAAGCCGAGGTGAGCCGCTGCGGAACAGCCAGGCGGGATCTTTCGGCGCAGGGAGCATCTAAAGCTCCCAGTGGCTGAGCTCAGCACACGCTGCTGGGACTCAGAGTGGAACTCAAAACCAAGAAGAAATAAGCCAGCCTCACAGCCGAGGGCATGGCAGCGGCACCATATTGCCACCGGCGGCAGCAGCAGAGAATTCACCAAGTTCAGTACGGCTACATCTGCGTACTCAAGAACAGTGAGTCATTGCGGGCCACAGAGGAGAAATCCCAGTACTGTACTCCCTGGGACTTGACCCAGTGGGGGAGTGGCGGTGGCAGAGATATCACACCATAAGAGAACGTGCAACCTGGCACCCCCCACAGTCTAAAGCAGCCTCTATCGACTCCCTGGGTTGGAGACTCTGTGATACAACCCAGTAAAGGAGTAGTGGGGTCAGAGATACTACAGACTCGAGATCCAGAACACCTTAAGTGAAGTCATAGTGACCCAAGGGAAGAACCCAGAGAAGGCACAAACCTCCGAAATCATGGGAAATAGGGATAACACTGGAGCAATGAATGCCCACAACCCCACAACATCAGAACCCGATAAAACAGAAAATCAGAGATTTCTAGAAGATCAAATCAGGAAAATAACTGTAGAAATAATAGAGGTGCTTTGAAAAGAATTCAGAGAGAGCTAAAAAGAGATAAAGGATGCAATTCATGAAGTAAAGGCCTCAATTCAAAGCACAAACAACCGATTAGAACACATGGAGAACAGAATCTCGCTCTTAGAAGATGATCATTCCAAAAATGAACGCATAGTTTCTAATCTAAAAAAATATATCCAACAGCAGGAATCTGACATTGAAGAAATATGGGCCCATTTTAAGAGAGCTAACCTAAGAATAATTGGAATAGAGGAGGGAAAAGAAAGTGAAACCAAAGGGATCAACAATCTCTTCAAGGAAGTAATAGCAGAAAATTTTCCAAACATAGAGCAAGAGGTTGATACACAGGTCCAGGAAACTTATAGAACTCCCTTTAGACAGGATCGGAGAAGAGGATCCCCACGCCACATAATTGTCAAAATGACCAATGTGGAAGCCAAGCAGAGAATCTTAAAGGCAACAAAAACAAAGGTCCAAGTGACATTCAGAGGCAAACCAATTAGAATCACTCCAGACTTCCCAAACCAAGTCATGAGAGCCAGAAGGGCTTGGAGTAACATATTCCAAACCCTGAAAGAAAACAACTTCCAGCCAAAAATTTCCTACCCAGCAAAACTTTCTATCAAATTAGATGGAGAAATAAGAAGCTTCCATGACAAACAGAAACTGAAGGAATTTATGTCTTCAAAACCAGCGCTAGAGAAAATACTCAAAGAGATTAACTACAAAGAAGAAATAGGTAACACACACCAGAACCAGAGAAATAAGATTTTCCATCCAACAGACAACTAAGATTGGTTATCTGTGGAGATTCATTATTTATGTTAGTCTTTTACCTATCTCTAAATTGTATTGTTTGCCTTTATTGTTGTTAATTTTTAGGATGTCTAGTTCGAATATTAATATACCTTCAGCTATTAGTAACTTTTAACTCTGTTTACATTGTCTTTGGATATACAATATTTTTTTTATTTTTTAGGGAGTTTGTTTACCCTTCTGTTGCCTGTCCATAGAAATCATATCCAAGAAATCACTGCCAATTTCAATGTTGTGAGGTTTTATGACCCAGATTTTCTCCTAAAAGTTTATAGTCTTAAGATTTATATTTAGGTCTTTTATCTATTTTGAGTTAATATTTGTATATGGGATTAGGTAAGGGTCCAATTTTATTCTTTTCCATGTAATTATTATTTTTCAACAATATTTATTTTAAAGATTATTATTTCCACCACCAAATGTTCTTGGAAACCTTGTCAAAAATAACTTGACAATATAGGGAAGAATTTAGTTCTAGGCTTTTATTTAACTCCAATGGTTTATATATCTGCCTCTAGAACAGTACTACACTGTTTCAATTATTGTAGCTTTATATGGTTTGAAATCAGAAAATATATATCTTCTAGCTTTGTTCTTTTTCAAGATCGTTGTGGGTATGTAGAGTCCATATTCCATATTAGGATAGATTTTGTTTCTGAAAAATAAATATATAAATATATGATAGTTTCACCTAAAAAAATTAGAAAAAAAATATTCTCTGGTAAGAAAGAAAGTAAAAAGAAATATTGAAATGTTATCTTTAAGTCATCAAAAGCTTGGTATCAGACAAATGAAACTGTTATGTGAAATTATCATTTTTAATTTTGGATAAATTGCTATAATACTAGATGTCAACCACTAAGCCAAGCATGGGAAGGAGGGATGGGGAGAGAATGGAGTGGGGATCTGATGGGGGCTGACTGAGCGATGTGTGCATGTATGTCTACAAAAGTTTGTATCCCACTATGATGTATGAATACAGTGCACCAATAAAAAAATAAATAAAATAAAATAAAATAAAAAATTAAAATGAACATTTAGTATTTTCACAATATTATGTAATCACTACCATTCTCTAGCCCAAAAACATATTCATCACACTACAGTTAAAAAACCTACCCATTAACCAGTTACTCTCTACTCCCTTTTTGCTCCAGCTCCTGGAAATCACCAATATGTGCGCTATCTCTATAGATTTATTCTGAATGCTTCATATGAATGGAATCATACAATTGTAACCTTTTGTGATTGGCTTCTTTCACTTCACACAGTGTTTTTTTTATAGTGTGTATCTTTTTTTCATTCTTTTTTATGGGTAATAGTATTCTGTGTGTGTATATCACCGTTTGTGCCTATTCATTCCTTCATCCACGGACATGTATTTGTTTGTGTCCATCTTTGGGTTATTGTGAATGGAACTACTATTCATGTGAGGATGTTTGCTCAAGTACCTGTTTTTGGAATTGCTGGGTCAAATGGCAATTCTGTTTAACTGTGTGTGTGTGTGTGTGTGTGTGTGTGTGTGTGTGTGTGTGTGTGTGTGTTTGTGTGTGTGTGTATGTGTGTGTGTGTGTGTTGCTATAGACTGAATCCAGAAGCATTCTATCTCCAACCTACACCACTAGCTCTCGTTTTCTTTTTTAATTTGGAAACAGGGTCTTACTAAGTTGCTGAGTCTAGCTTCAAACCTGTAATTCTCCTATCTCAGCCTCCTAAGGCATCCGCTACCTTGCCTGGTTTATTTTTAACTTTTTAAGGAACTGCCAAATTACTTTCCAGAATGGATGAACCATTTTACACTCTCACTATATCCTAACCAACAGTTGGTTTCTATTTCTCTTTTTCTCTCCTCTCTCTCTCTCTCTCTCTCTCTCTCTCTCTCTCTCTCTCTCCCTCTCCCTCTCCCGCTCTCTCTCTCTCTGTATGTGTGTGTGTGTGTGTGTGTGTGTGTGTGTGTGTGTGTGTATGTGTGCATGTGTGTGTATTTAAAATTATAACCATCTTAGGTGTAAAGTGATGGTATTTCCTTGTGGTTTTGTTTTACTCTTATATAATAATATGTGGAGCATACTTTTATTTACTTGTTGATCATTTGTATATCTTCTTTGAAAAATGCCCACTCAAGTCCCTTGTATCTTTTAATATTTGGTTCTTTGTTTTTTGTTGTTGTTGAATTTTGAGGCTTATTTATATAGTCTGGATACCGGGTCTTTATCAGATATAATTCGTAAATATTTTCTCTCATTCTGTGTGGTTTTCTGAACAAATTGGGTAGATTCAAAATTATCCTTCACTCCCCTGTGTTCTGACATTGTTGAGTGAAAGACTTGGTTAGGATCCTGTTTACATGAACACCTATGGTATATATTATCATTTCTAATTTTATTTTTTTTGTGGTACTGGGGATTGAACCCAGAGGCATTCTATATCCAAGCTATACCCCTAGCCCAATTTTATTTATTATTTGAAAACAAGGTCTCACTAGATTGCTGAGAATCTCACTCTGTTGCCAAGTCTGGCTTTGAACCTGCAATCCTCCTGTCTCAGCCTCCTAAATACGGGGATTACAGACCAGCAACACTGAGCTTGATTACCTCACTCCTGATTTTAATGTTTTGGAAACAAGTTGTTCATGGGAACATATTTTTCAGTTTTATCATTGAAGAATAAAATATTGAGAACCACTTTTTTTTGAGGAAGTGTTTAGATTCAAGAATAGTAAATAATATGTATTTCTGATTCCTGGGTACCAAAAACTGGTACAGGAGTATGAAATAATAGCCATGAGGGACACCAGCTAATAGACATAAAAAGTCTTCTTTAAGGTCAGATGTTATTTGCATGTAAGAATGTATCCATATACATCTCACTCTCATGTACAATTAGCATGCACCAATAAAAATTAAGAAAGAAGTCTCCTTTAAGTAAGAGTACAATGTCTGAATAACCTTCAACATGTTCCGCTGACATTTCTATTAGAAGTTAAATGAAGTAATAAGGGACCTGCTTCTGCTAATCTAATGATGACCGACAGTTTAGTGAAACAGGTGATGGGAACTTTGGGAGAAAGTGATCCTATTCACTGAAGCCAAGGAAGAAAACGTTGATCAATTGCATTGTCTAAGACTGGACTCAAATCCCATCCCAATATGGTTTAAGTGAAAATAAAACAAAAGTGTCTTATGGAAGAACTGTCCTTAGGTGCTAAGTTCTCAATGACAGTATTTGAGCAGCTTCTCTTTATCTCCTGGGTTTAACCTCTCCTGAACTGGCTCCATTTTTAGGCAAGTCTCCCTTTCGGAGCCCCAGATGGACATAAAGCTCACGGAATCTGCCTACGTCTGCCACAAAACTAAGAGCAGCAGCAGCAGCAGCAGCAGCAGCAGCAGCAGCAGCAGCAGCAGCAGGAGGAAGCTGACCTGCTTCAGGCCTCAGAGATGGAGGGCAAAGATATGCCCAGAAGAACAATTGCTCTTAATTTGGGAATAACACAAGGGCCAATGAGCAAACATACTTCTCCAGGCTGGCAAAATCAAAGAATCTTTCAAGTTTCTTGACTCCCCCAGACAAGGCCTTAATGGATAGTAAGCACAGAGCGAAAACGGGCTTGACATTCAGCTATAGTCTGGAAAGCGCCTTGTCTCAAAGGCGGCCCACTGGCTCTCAATGTGCTGAGGCAGAATAAAAGCCGCTGACTCTTTCCTTGTGGAATCAATCCCTCCAGCTATCCATAGCCAAATTCTAGACAAATCAGAGCCATCAAATACTATAAGGATATGCTTGAGGCTGCTAATGGGCAGGACCAGCAGAAACCCATGCACAAATGCAGAGACAGAAGCGTGGAGAGGCACCCTGCCCCTCAATATTTCACTACTTCATCCAGCTGCAGGGGGCAAATGACCATGAGTAGAGTCACTCAACTCTTGGTGTGTGGGAAATGCTTATTGACTCTCTGCTATCTGCTGCACACAGTGCTAAATCTTGTGCTGATGGTGAAGAGGCCATACAGAGTAGAAGGTGAGATGGAGTTGGCAGAGATGAGAGGCCTGCTGGTGCAGGGAGGCACGATGACCACATACACTTTACTCTGTGAGTCAGGACTCCCCTGGTTGCAAGCAACAGAAATCTAATTTAAATTACGGGGATGGAGAATGTTCTGTCTGAGACCAATACCCTACACAGGAAAGGGCGCCAGCCCAGCCTCTGGAGCAGTCAGAACAGAGACCAGACTGTTCCCCAAATCTGGGAAGCTCTTCCCTTGTCTTGCTTTATCTGCTTCTCATCGTGCATGGGACTCCAGTTACGTCCGCAGGGGAGCCTCCCCTCCTCACTCTGTCTCCCTGACTGGATCACACCCAGTCTTGGCTGGTGAATTCATGCCTTCAGGGAAAATTAGAAAAAGGTGACCCGCTTGGTGACAGTGCCAGTGTGTGAAGAACAGGGTGCCCTTCCTCTGGGCAAGCACAGTGTCACACCGGGGATCAGACATGGTGAGCAGAGTCCCAGTGGGATCTCAGCCCACTTAGCTATGCTCCTCTGTGCAAGTGCACAGCTGCACACAGAAGCTGAGCCATGCTCTCTGAAAAACTGTATCTTCTCTTCTCACTACTTATTTAAAATGGTGGCTTTACCTTGCCTACATGATTATTTTTGAATTTTTTTTTCCTGCAAGCTCGTAAGCCCCATGAGGACAGCAACAAGGACTGTATTGGTTCAATATATTATTCCTAAAGCTTAGCACAGTGTTTGGCATATCAAAGGCCCTTGATAAATAGTGAGTGTTTCATGGATGGATGAATGAATGAATGAATGAATGAGCAACTGAGTGCTGTCATCTGTTTCTCTAGGACTGGCTTCTTCTATAACATGGGAGGCATGGTTTCTGGCAGCTAAAAGCCCATGGGGGTGGGGGAAGGCTGATTTTCCTTAACTCTAATGTGTGTGTGTGTATGTGTGTGTGTGCGTGTGTGTGTGTGTGTGTGTGTGTGTGTGTGCGTGTGTGTGTGTATGTGGTACCACTAATTAAATCCAAGATTTTCTACCTCTGAGCTATACTCCCAGCCCTATTTTATTTTTTATTTTGAAACTGTTCTTGTTAAGTTGCTGAGGCTGACCTCAAACTTGCCATCCTTTTGTCTCAGCCTCTCAAGTACTGGGCTGGCTTCTCCTCCTCCTCCTTCTCTTCCTCCTCCTCTTCCTCCTCCTCCTTCTCCTCCTCCTCCTCCTCCTCCTCCTCCTTCTCCCCCCCTTGGAGTTCAATCCAGGGGCATTCATCCTGAGTTATGATCCCAGACCTATTTTATTTTTTATTTGAAACTGGTTTTCACTAAGTTGCTGATGGCCTCACTAAGTTGCAGAGGCTGGCTGCAACCCTGCTATTTTGTCTCAGCAAGATGTTAAAAGTGGAGGGAAGGATGTTAATCCATCCGACTGAGATCACATGTGCACCAAGAGTGGGAGACTCCTGTTAAGTTGGGTCCTGCACTCATGTGACTTTGTGTCACATGACCTCTGCAGGGCAAGGGAGGGGCTGAAACCCCCGCGAGAATTGGGCATTCCCGCGAGTAAAACCCTCATCTCGCGAGATGCATGCCTTTAAAAGGAGAGCCCGCGCCCTCAAGCTTCGGACAGGCGCGCGGGCCCCACGGTGCCTTGCCCTGATCCCCGGGAGAGCCGTGCCATTAAAACTTTACATGCCATGTGTACCGGACCTCTCTCGTGTTTTTCACACTCCGCCATACTCACTTATTTTTATTTTACTCGCATTTAATTTTTTATTTTACTTATCATTTGGTGCCGAACCGGGAGAACTCTTGGGTCCCTCCCCATTTTTTTTCCTTTTTTTTTTTTTTTCTCTGTTTTCTCTTTTTATTTTTACTCTCTTTTTGAGCCCCGGACTCTCCGACCAGCCAGCAGCTCGACTGTGAGGTCCCACACCAGCGCTCCGCTTGCAGGCGTTGCTCCCACCACTGCCGCCGCTGCCGCCTCGTGCCTGCCCGGACCGTAAGCCTTCTTCCCCAGCCCCGCGCTCTCCAGGAGAGCCGGCGGCCTTCTTCCCGCCCCGGGCTCTGCTGAGAGTCTGCGGCCATCATTCCAGCCCTGCGCTCTGCTGAGAGCCAGTGGCCATCTTTTCCTGCCCACGTGCTCTCTTCTGGAGTGCCGATGGCAATCTTCCACTGCCACTGCGGCCACAGCCACCACTGCTGGGGCGTGCAGGCTCCGCCGGCCGCCAGGCTGCCAGTTCCACCCGCCCGGAGCCAGGCTCCTTGGGTGATGCTGGCACCTGCTCTGCTCCTGCCTGCCGCTTGGACCTCCTAAAACCGCCGTTCCCGCCTGCCCACGCTGCCCGCCGCTGGAATGGGACCGCGTCGCCTGCGGACTGCGCCACACTGCGCGCCTATGTCTTCTCCGCGCCTGGCGTTGCTTAGACCCGCCTGCCGGGGCCGCCTGCCTCCTCCATCTAGGTGGCCGCCACTCTGCTAAACAGCCCCCAGCCCGCCAAGTCCAGCCCGCACTCCAGCTGGTTCCTCCACTCGGACTCGCGCCCTGGCGCCCTTCACCCTGTGCCTGCCCACCCCTGCTGCCTGGGCCTGGCCATTCCGGAGTCGGCGGCCATCTTTCCGGCCCGAGCCAGGCAGCTTGGCACTTGCTCTGCCTGCCAACCGCCTGCGCGGGCCAGGACCTCTGCCTGCCGCTTGGACCTCCTAAAGCACCGTTCCAGCTTGGTTCTCCGGTCACCGCCGGGACCTCTGGCCGGTTTGCCCCACCCGCCCCGAGCCAGGCTCACTGGCGGTGCTCCTCGGGGCCCAGCCTCAGCGTCTGGCGCGTGCCTGGAAGCCATTTTGTCTCCACGCTGCGGGCCCGGCAAGCCACGCCGCCTGCGCGCCCCCACTGATCCCGCCAGCCGCCAGTGCCGTCCACACCAGCCACCGGCATCCACGCGCCCCAGCTCCACCACGCTCCCAGCAGCTTCTCAGCGCTTCTGTCGCAGCCAGCGCTGGCTGGCAACACTTTACTCCGGTAAACTGCCTCCTTCCCTTGGTTAGCGGGTTCCGGACTTGGGTCTTCTGGTCCACTGGGACCTTAAAATCCAAGCGCTTGGTGACCCATTGTCCCATGGTCCACTGGGACCACGCTGCGGATGACCAGGTCATCCTCTGGTTTTGAGAAGGAATGAAGACGTTCTTCCCTATCTCTTAACCTCTGTTTCCGAACGATTGAGCAGGGAAATCGGGGACGCCCATTTCCTGTTCTTCGTTTCCGCCCGCGAACCAATTATGGGGAGTCGAACCTTTATACTAGCAGATGCCCTGAGAGCCTGTCTGCCTTGATACGAGTTGGGAAATAGGTTGCGGTGGCCCAGGAATAGTTAGGAACTTTTATAAGCAGTCTGGTATCCTTCCAAATGCTCTCCCCCATCAGCTTCCATTTATTTTCCCGCCAGCTGCCATTTTGTGATGGCGCGTAGTCACTGCCTGGTGATGTCACAGTCGCCATCTTGGCCCGCGCCAGACTGCAATTTTGCTGGGCGGCCCGCGTGGGCGCGCCCTAGGTGCTGTGGGAAACGCCGGGGCTGGGGCGACACTCTCTGTCTGCCCGTGCGGAGTCCGCGTTGCCATTCTTGCTGGACACCCGTCTCGGGACGTGCTCTTTGTGAGTATAGGTCCGTTGCAGCTGACAGAACCTTAACATGGCATCTAAGTTTTAATTCCAGAGAGAAACAGGCGGAGATGGAGCGTACACTCTTGACTTTGCCAAAAAGCAGATCCCTGGTAGCTGCCCTTTGGCTGGCGGTGGCGGCTCAGCCCTCTGGAGCGCCACCTAGGTGTGGAGGACTGCAATGACGACTACCTCCAGGAGCCTGCCTGAAGTGGGGCGAAGCCACGCCCACCAATCAGACTGTGCCCGGCGTGCGGCCAGGAGGGCCACTGGAACAGTGCCCTTGGAAAAGGATGAGCCGCAGGTGCCTCAACACAGGGGGAGCAACTTTCCAGACCAGGCCCCGCCGCTGGCCCTACTCAGCCTGGCTCCTGGATCCCTCAACCTCCATCCTCTTTGCCAGCTCAGGGTAGCTCTCCAGGTACTGAGTAAACCAGTCTCCTTTTTGGTCACCTGTTCAATCTCATGATTTGTTTTTTTCTTTAATAGCCCTTGCCTGTTCAAGCCTCCTCAAGCGCACATCACTAAGCTGTCCAGGGTAACCTCCAATTCGCACTGCAGCTATGCACCCACCGGCACCCCCTTCTGGGGGACTGGACTCCCGACTCCTCCCGGCCTGGGGCCCCTGACGACGCCCCTTGACAGCAGGAAGAAGCTAGAGGGTCCAATCGTCATCCATTATCCCTACCATCAAAAGGCCGGAATGTTAAGTTGGGTCCTGCACTCATGTGACTTTGTGTCACATGACCTCTGCAGGGCAAGGGAGGGGCTGAAACCCCCGCGAGAATTGGGCATTCCCGCGAGTAAACCCTCATCTCGTGAGATGCATGCCTTTAAAAGGAGAGCCCGCGTCCTCAAGCTTCGGACAGGCGCGCGGGCCCCACGGTGCCTTGCCCTGATCCCCGGGAGAGCCGTGCCATTAAAACTTTACATGCCATGTGTACCGGACCTCTCTCGTGTTTTTAACACTCCGCCATACTCACTTATTTTTATTTTACTCGCATTTAATTTTTTATTTTACTTATCAACTCCTTGAATGATACCCCCACCAAGGCTATGTGAATGTCTGGGTTTTATTTTATTTTCTCCCTGGACTGAAGATAGAGCCCAGGAACATTATACCTCTGAGATACATTCCCAGCCTTATTTATTTTCCTTTCTTTTGTGTTACTGGGCTTGAAACCAGTGACATTCTTCCTCTGAGCTACATACCCAGTCCTATTTTATTTTATACTTTGAAACAGGGTCTCATTAAGTTACTGAGGCTGGTCTTGAATCTACAATCCTCCTGTCTCAGCTTCCCAAGTTCTGGGATTACAGGTGTGTACCACCATGCCCAAATACACAGCTGTTTGATAAATGGTGGGGTAAGCAGTTTCCACAAAGAAGAAGGACCCTTCCATTAAAATATGGGGTGGGGAACTAAGCAGAAACAGCCCTGGTTATTTCTAGTTACTTCTGCCTTTGTCCCTTGCCTGTGCTGTGAGGTACGGGTCGCCTCTGAGAGGCCTGGCCCCAACATTCCATTCCCTTTTGTCTTGGTTCTGGTTCTGCTGCCAAGTTCTATTCTAGTGCTGAAGGCAACAAGTGGAAGGAGACATGCCTGTGGGCAGCCTTGGTCAAGGAAGGCTTAATGGAGGTGAGCTTTCAGAGGCGTTGGGCAAGATGAAGGCAACTTCGGGGGGTGGGAGAATGGCTAGAGGAAGTGTGTTGGGTTGGTGTTGAGCCATTTGTTTGTTAAGGGGTCTTCTCCTCCCCCATGTGGTTTCCTCTTAAGGGCTAATATCTTAACTCATCTGTATTTCCCCCTGAATTAGCTTATGCAAGAACAGCAAGCCGGTCATTCACAAGGATCTGAGGGGATGATACATTGGACAGGTAAGTTTTGATAAAGGCAAATTAGGTCCTGAGTACAAGCCTCTAGAGCTAGGGTGTATGATCCAAGCTGACCACCTTGGGGTCTGTATTCGGTGCTGGACGGTGGTTTATGCTCCATTACACAAATACAAACTAAGGGTATGTGTTAGTCGGCTTTCGGTTACTATAACTAAATACCTGACATAAAAAAGAGACATACCCCAACATGTACTCCTGTTTCTGAATCCTCTCATCTACTTAATAATGAAGAGAATAATGATTCCTGGAACTGAGGAAACTGATTCATGCCGCCATGGAAGATGGTCAGACAACATGGATTTGCGTTGGCCCCAAGGGCTATGCTAGGAGGCACTGCCTGCGGCAGCTAGAAACATAGACACAACTACACATGAAGGGACTGGGAGTGTGTGTTGGGAGGAGGATAGAGGTGGGCAAGCAGCCCTTTGTGAAATCCTGGACAGATAAGCAATAGAGTACAGTGATTAAAAACACAGATCTGGAGGCAGTCCATTGGGTTTAACTTTCCTAGTTCCATCACTAATTAGCTGTGTGACTTTGAGCAAGTCGCCTGTGCTTCTGTCTCCTTGCCTGTAAAATGGGTTTTACAAAACCATCTACCTCTTGGGACTGTTGGGAGGATTATGTGAGTTAACAAGACCAAGAAGAACAGAACCTGGTGCAAAGTGAGTGACAGACACTTCAGTGTTTGCCCACATGCTTGTCTATCCCTGGTCGATTATCTGTGGATTCAAGTGTTTCTCAAAACTGTCATTCTATAATGTGGGTGGAGGCTAGCCACAAACTGAGCTTGTGACAATATAAAAGCCAGAAAAAGGTGATGGTTAGATGGAGGAATGAAGACTAAAGCACTAGCAGTTGTGAAGCTCAGGGCTGGACTTTGAGAATGACTCACTGCCCTGTGACGTGGGGAAGGGACTGCTGGGAGGCCTCGAGATCAGGGTGGCGGCCATTTCTGGGGCTTAAAGAATGGATCAGGGTCTGGGGTCAGGGGATGAAGGGATGAAACCTTCTCACTGGATGAGAGAGAAGGAAAAGGAAGATTGACGTGGGGACACAGGGCCTAGGTGGCTGTGGATGCAGAAAAGAGAAAGTTTTGACTAGGACCCAGTCTGGAAAGACGAGAAAAACCGAGGAAGAGATGACGTTTATGCCGGGCATCACCTTTCCTGCTCCATGACCAGCCCTTCGCTGCCCTGAAGAGGCTTGCCCGGAGGTCAGGCTCACAGCTTCAAGCCTGGGACAGCTCCCCTCACCCACCAGCTCCCCAACAAAACCCCCATTCTGTGAGTGCAGGCTCGGGTGTCAGCTGGACTCAGAAGGAAAGCTAACAGAGTGGAACTAATCTCCCACTAACGAAACTGCCCAGAGCCACTGTCCATTGCCAAAAGCCCTGGATTTTAAAAAGGAAATACTTGTTAGCTCAAATGAATGTCTAATCTAGGAATTCGCAGTGTATAGGGCTGGCGAGGACGTGGATGGGATTCAAGCAGGTCTTCCATACAGGATCATCATTTTCAATAATCTTCAAGGCATCTGTGATCCCAGAATGTTAAGGCATTTGCTTTTAACCAAAGTCTGGGCAATGAAGCAAATAGTAGGCATTCAGGTTAGATGGAAGAAACTATCGTCCAATTAGATAAGCTAGTGATTTGGGTGCTCATAAATGTGCATGCTTGCTTATGTACATACATGTGTGTCTCCAAAGTCTTTCAGTGTTGGTAAATTTTCTCAAATGGTTGGATTCGCTGCTTTCCTTCCACAAACCTGGCTCCCGTGGTAGCTTTGACTGGGGTTTTGGTGTGGCATGAGGCAGCTGTAACCAGGTCATAGGGGCTTGAATCTGCTTACTCATGGGCTTTTGACATCCTCAGTGCTCTTCCTTTCTAAAACAGGAAGTTCTTACTTCCATAGCAGGTTACCACCACCAAGGAAGTGAGCATATATTTTCCGCAGCTCCTGTCCTCCTCTTCCCTCCCCCTTTCCCTACTGTCTGCCTTCTCCATCCACTCTCCCAGAATGCTTCACTTTGCAATAATGAGATGCTCGGCTGCCGTGCAGCCACAGACGTCTGGAGATGGATGGGGTCTCCTGTACTGCCCTGAGAGGGATGTTAAAAAGACATTGTATTCATGGTAGCAGGCTGAAGAAGGCAAGAAGAAATGAAGAGCCTGACAACATACAGAAGCCATTGTCCAAGGAAAATGGTTATTCTTTCTGTCCATTCCCAGCCAGCTAGAGTAATCAAAGCAATGCTATATTTAGGGAAGGCACCACAAAGGTCATACATTGTTTAGATTCAATTGAAATATTATACCTTCTGAGATTGAATTAAATGCAGCATCATTAGGACTTGATTAGCTCATTGTGGAATAAGGTGAAACTACCCAATTCAGAGAAAAACATGTGGTAATAAATGAATATATTTTTATTCAAATACCCTGTCAATTCCCTAGGCAGGGGTGATTTCCATAAAGTGAAAGGCCTTGGGGGAAAAAAAAAAGGAAAAGTCAGTTTAATCATTCTATAGCTGAGCTGGAGAAAAAGATTAGCCCCAAAGGCTTATTAATGCTACCCTGATAATTGCATATCAAGAAATCTTGGAAGATAGAAATAATTTTAAAAATAAATGAAATCTCCTCCCTAGCTAGAAGAGGTAAAATATAAAATAATTGCTAAATGAAATTAAAATGGAAACACTAATGTCAAAACTAAGTACAACTGGAAAATTCTTAGCTTTTTAAAGGGATCCCTAAGATGGCTCCTTCATAAAAAAGGGAGCAAAATTATCTAAAAAACTCAAAAGTACAGGCTCATTTTTATTTGCAGTTGTCCCTAAGCAAGAAATTAGTCAACTGTGCCTCACAGGCTTACATCAAGTCCACAAGAAAACCTTTGAGGCTGTCACATAATGAGCTCGTGCATTAATTCCTGCATCCTCTCCTGTTCTCTTATACATTTTAAACATATTTTATCCTGTTTAGCCCTTATTCATCCCTGAGGATATTATTCCTATTTTTATAGATGAAGGAACTACAGGCCAGACAAGTTTAATGCCTTGCTCAAAGGTTGTAACTGGTAGGGTCTCAGTCTTAATCCAGGCCGGCTCAAAGGCAGTAGTTACCGATGTCTGCCTTTACCTCACGTAGAACAGATTTAAAGCATTTTATGTTAGAAACTACAGCTCTCGGGCAAGGGTAATATTGCTCAAAGTACAAGAAGGAGGAATTGTTCATTATGGGAACACAATATGTGTTTCTATTCATGTAGAATCCCCTATAATTTACTGCAATCTGTTTATTTTTTTAGGATGCCATCTTTCTCTATTCAAGGAGAATTTTCTATATCCTTCTGAATTCCAGTATAAATCAATTCTCATTAAGTTAGTTTTCAGGGAGTTTCAATGATGCATCATTAATATTAGGTGCACAGGGCTTCCCCCCCCCTTTACTATGTAAACGTCCTGTTGCAGCTTCAAACTAGGCTAATTTCACATCGGTGGCATATCCTTCTGAAGGGCGCTCTTGCATCCTAATCCACAGTTCCCTGTAAACTCTAGAATTCAGTAAAGGACACTAAGTGGTAAAACACAGTGACTATAGTTTAGAGGAAAGGAATGATTGGGGGCGACGCTGGATGTGATGGGGAAGGGTTTGTCCAGGAATGTGATGTTCCTGTAGAGTATCAAAACAAATCACACACAATGGCATTGTTTATGGGCATTAACTGGGCATCACTATGTGCCAGGTACTTCTAAGTGCTTTACTTCTATCCATCCTAATGGTCCCAGCATCCATAAAGGTAGAGCCTATTGCTTTTACTATTTTGTGATGAGGAAACGGAGGCACAGAAATGTAAAGTAATACCTTCTTTTTTTTGTGTGTGGTACTGGAGATAGAACCCAGGGGCATTCTACTTCTGAGTTATACCCCCAGTCCTATTTTTTATTTTTTAATTTTGAAATAGGGTCTAATTGAGTTGCAAAGGGCCTCACTAAGTAGCTGAGGCTGTCCTCGAACCAGGATCCACCTGTCTCAACCTTCCAAATGCTGGGATTACAAGCATGTGCCACCACGCCAGGATTAAGTAATATCTTCTTAGAGTTGGAGCCAATGGGATTTGAACCCAGGTCATCTGGCTTCACAGTGACTATGCTCTGCTTCCGAAAATAATGCAAAAGTGCTTTCCAGGCTAAAATCTAAGCCCAGCAAAGAGTTGGCTGTGGAAGATTCCCTTTGATTCCATCTGTTTAGGTTTTTAATTTGAAAACACAATGTAGACTCAATGAAGGCTGATTAAAAAAATAAAAAAGAAGTCCCATTAATGTGCATTTTAAGTCCACATTACAGAAACATATGGGTTCCAAAAAACTACCTTTAATGATTATAAAGAGTGTTTAAAATTCAGCTTTCTAACCATTGGAGTAAGACAGGTACGGTAAAGGGAAACTAATGAAGGAAAAATATAGTAAAGGGAGATAGACAGGTAAACCGTCTTTTCAGTGTGTTGGTCACTACCAGGGTGAGGCAAAGATATCCTCATTGGACAACAGGGAAAATGTCGACCTCTGTCTCCCTAGACCTGATCACTGGGACCTATTTATATGCAATAATTAAAAGAGAAACCAAGCTAGGCATGGTTGGGCGCACTTGTAATCCCAGCATTTTGGAGGCTGAGACAGGAGGATTGCAGTTCGGTTTTGTGGACAGCCTCAGCTACTTAGTGAGGCCTTCTGCAACTTAATGAGACTTGTTTCAAAAATAAAGAATAAAAAAATAGGGCTGAGAGTGTAGCTTGGAGGTAGAATGCGCCTGGGTTCCATCCCCAGTATTGCCAAAAAAAAAAAAGTGAAACCAACATCTTTTTATCCTTGTGGAATCTGGCAAGTGGCTATTTGCAAGACTGTGTACATATGTGAAAGCAGTATATCTTACAGGAAGATTCTTTGTTCTTTAAAGCTCAAGAGTTGAAACTGGTTCCCAATAACACAAGCCTCATTGGTTAAAAGGTTAATTTCAGTAAGATTGAAAAAGATGCCTCTTCTCAGAGAAAATATCAAACTAGAGAGCCTGTTACACTTGGCAGAACCTCATTAGGGGTCCTGGATAAATAATCTCACTAAGAATATACCATAAACAATTGAATACCATAAATAATTGAAACAATTCAAAAGAGAAAAATAAAGAAGGATTTAGTATCCTTGAAGTAATCTTTCTGGCTCACCCTTTCCATAATATACTTTATGAAGGCATATGAGAGGCTAAATGTTTGACCCAAGTAAGAGGCCTGGTTTCACTAACTTTTTAAAAGCACATTTACATCCACATTATCGTATCCTTATGGAAAAAAAATCTCGCCAGGCGTGGTGGCGCAGGCTTGTAATCCCCGCACTTGGGAGGCGGAGATAGATCGTGCAGGTTTGAAGCCAGCTGAGCTGGCTTAAGAGACCCTGTTTCCAAAAATAAAAAAGTATGGGGAGTGTAGCCCGGAGGTAGAAGGGCTTCCAGGAAACCCAGTACCACCAAAAAATAAAAATAAAAAAATAAACCCATAATCTGTTTTAGCTAGCCATTTTTATACTGATTTATTTGCAGCAAACTTTATAATTGTATACTGATTAATCTGTGTTAAAGGGCCTGCTAGCTGTTTTTGCCATAGCTCTCAGCACCCCCTTGGCACATACATGATATCCATAAAATTTATAAAATATGCAATTTAATTATAAAAATATGTTGTTATTTCTCAACATATCTTTCAGTTGTATAAAAATGTATAAATAATAGGTCTGGGAGTGTAGCCTGGAGGTAGAAGGGTTTCCAGGAACCCCAGTACCACCTAAAAAAAGAAAAAAATCTCTGAGGTCTGTAATAATATGGGACACATATTAACCACTCAAAAGCCAAAAACAAAACAACCAACCAAACAAAAAACCCCTCAACACCCAGCAATGGCAGCAACATTCCAAGAGTTTAGCTACGTAGGGGCACTATGACTTATCAGCTGGGTGGAGAGTTACTGAAGTTTTCTAAACCTCAGTTAACTTATCCACAAATTGGAGATGGCATTAAAAACCCATTGGACTGCTGTGAGGTTAAATAGAATAGTTCATAAGTAAAGCACTATTTGATAATGTCTGTCACATGAAGAGCATTAAAAAAAAGTCATTATTTGGGACAACAAATTATCAGTTGGTCATGAGTTTGGAGCATCAGCTCTCATGCCCTCTATGGATACATTTGCCTTTTTGTTTTGTTTTGTTTTCATTTCTATGTCCTGGAAACCTACTCAGCCTGATTTTTTTTTTTAATAATTAGAGGCATTCTACACAGTCTCACTGTGATTATAGGCTGCATTAATTCCTTCCTGCAAATTTCTCTCTTATCCTCTTTAAATCTTACCACATTATCTGTTTGTCTAGGAAGGCTAACTTCATGTCAGTCTTGAGGGTTATGTTGTTACCCATTCTGTATCTTTTTTTTTTTCTCTCGTGGTACTGGGGTTCCTGGAAGCCCTTCTACTTCCGGGCTACATTCCCAGACCTATTTTATACTTTTTTTGTTTTAAATGTGGAAACAGGGTCTCTTAAACCAGTGGGGCTGGCTTCGAACCTGCACGATCCTCCTGTCTCTGCCTCCCAAGCGCGGGGATTACAAGCGTGCGCCACCACGCCCGGCCCCCATTTTGTATCATAAACCCAGTACATACAGGAAAGCATGCTATTGTGGAATCTTTTGAACTGGGGGGGGGTGTTAAAACTTGATTTGAGAGCTCTGCTGTTCTTTAAGTAGGCTTTTCCATATCTAATTCTAATATAGACTCAGGCTATGTAAAAAATACATCCTATTAAAATTAATATTGTAAAACAAATAAAATAGAAAATCTTCAGTTAAGACAGGTATTCATTAGCATGAGGTAGCTTTCTTTTTTATATTTATCTGCTTGTCTAGTCTTATACTTGTAATTACGTATCATGTACTTCAAAGTGATACACAGCTATCTTTAAAATTATGTTAAAGCAGTAATCAAGTGAAATTAAATGGCATGGCTGCATCCCCAAATATCTCTACCCATCACAGTCCCAAGACGGTTATTAATCTCCTTTAGGATTTGAATATAAATAGAAGTGTAATATTATTATCTCACCACAGGGATCATGTTATTTGGGGACGCTCCCAATGAGAAAACATTGAAATAGTGTATTATACATTGAAACAAATTCTTATTGAGTTTTATAAAAAGACAATATTTCAAATATGATGCATAGAGTATGTATTATATTGATATCGGAACTTTCAAATAGGAGGGGAGAGTAGATTATGTACCTTTAAAACTTGAAGCTTTGATATTGGGCAGTGTGGTGTTGGGGGTAAAAGACCCAGACTAGAAGTTGAAAAACTGGAGTTTTTGATTACTGCTTTTTTTTTTTTTTCCAAGTGAGTTGGATTAGACATTTAACTCCTTTGAGCCATATTCTTATTAAAATGATGAAGTTAGATTTGCTAATCTCTGAAGTTCCTTTCAGATATAAAATTTCACATTACTCGACACTCAGTTCACTTTTAGGAACAATTAGCTAGTGCCCGCCATGTGAGAGAATTGCACTAGGTGCTAACGAAATGAAAAGATGAGTACAACGAACACCCCAGCCTCCAAGGGTTATAATCATAGGGACTATTAAGATGACCAGGTGACATTTGCAGGGCGTTATGAAGTTGTTTGGTCATACCTTTTTACTGTTTGTAGAACATGTGGGGCAATGAGGCTCACCAGATCAAGAATGAGCTTTGCCTCAATCTTCATGTGTGGCTGATCTACTAAAGAAATCTGAATAAATTACTCTAAGTCTGTATTTTACTCCAAAATAATTATACTAGCTGGGCATGGTGGTGTGTACCTGTAATCTCAGTACTTGGGATGCTGAGGCAGGAGGATTGCAGATTTGAAATCAGCCTCAGCAAGGTAGCAAGACTAAGCAAAGCAAGACCTTATTTCAAAATTAAACAAGCAAGCAAGCAAGCAAACACACAAAAAACCCAGAAAGGCTTGGAGTGTAGCTCAGAGGTAGAATACTCCTGGGTTTAATTCTAGTGCAAAAAAGAAAGAAAGAAAGAAAGAAAGAAAGAAAGAAAGAAAGAAAGAAAATTATACCAATCCAACTGAAAGATATGTTGAGAAATAACAAAGGTTGCATATTTTATAAATTTTTATGGATATCATGTATGTGCCAAGGGGGTGCTGAGAGCTATGGCAAAAACAGCTAGCAGGCCCTTTACACAGATTAATCAGTATACAATTATAAAGTTTACTGCAAATAAATCAGCATAAAATGGCTAGCTAAAACAGATTATGGGTTTATTTTTTTATTTTTATTTTTATTTTTGGTGGTACTGTGTTTCCTGAAAGCCCTTCTACCTCCGGGCTACACTCCCAGTACCTATTTTTATACTTTTTTACTTGGAAACAGGGTCTCTTAAGCCAGCGCGGCTGGCTTTGAACCTGCACGATCCTTCTGTCTCTGCTTCCCAAGCGCGGAGATTACAAGCCTGCCACCATGCCCAGCCAGATTATGGGTTAAAAGTGTCAAGAAGCAAGCCCTTTTCGGCACAAAATAATGTGCCTTAGCTCTCAAAACATCATAAGTATTTAAAAAAAAAACAACCCAACAATCCCCAAACAAACCCAAATGAATACAAATATCCCCCACACAAAAGATTGAAAACAGCCAGGCGTGGTGGTGCATGCTTGTAATCCCAGCATTTGGGAGGCTGAGACCAGGGAATCGCGGTTCGAGGACAGCCTCAGCTACTTATTGAGGCCCTTTGCAACTCAGTGAGACCCTATTTCAAAACAAAGAATAAAAAAAAAAAAATAGGGCAGGGGATGTAGCTTGGAGGCCAAATGCCCCTGGGTTCCATTCCCAGAACCTAAAATAAAAAAAGATTGGAAACTTAATCAAAATATATATAACTTTTTTTTATCCCTTAAATATAGATCAGGATGAAAACACATTCTTTATCTGCTAGATAAAGAATGAAAGAGAAGCTTGCCTGCTCAGAGTAAGGGCCAGGTTTCTTGCTAGATCTGCCCAACAAGGAATCGTCTAGCTCAGAGTGTAAAGGTAGCTAACTATCCTTGTGGGCCCTCCCTGAGGTTTTGACCTGTTAAAAAGGGACCAATAGGGATATTCTATGAATGATCCTTGGCTTGAGAAGGAACCTGAATTCAGTACAGTTCTGAGATTCTGTAATTAAATGAAGTGACTCACAAATGTTTGGATGATAATGATAGTTAAAATCATAAGGATGTAGCTTATTAAAGAGAAATCAGGGGATTAAAAGGGATGGAGTATATTACAAGGAGAGCCAGATATGGGACACAAGAACTAGTTTGTCTGAGCCCCTACTTTCTGGCTCTAAATTTCAGAACGCTGAAACAAAAGCTTTGGCTTCAGAAATCTAGAATCAAAACAACGTTTTGTTACCTGTCGTTTGGGGTGTCATTCAAGCTGTAGCTGGGGCCGGGCCTCGGGATATACCAGGAAATGGTGTGCATGCTTGGGGTGGGGGGTGGGCAGCCCTACACGAATATCTCAAAATATTATTCCGTTTTTACCATAATGTGGTTAGTGTGATGGGTTGTTTTCAAGCATTGAAAGAAACAGGGTGAAACTCATAAATGGCTCGCATTTTTGACTTAGGAAACTTAAAGATTAGAAGAATTCATCTCAATGAACATCGCCCTTTGCCAAATAACAGTCAGTTTCGTTTTCTGGACTGCCTCTCCGGCGTCAAACTTAGGTGTTCTTAGCGAAGTACCCATCTTTCGTGGGCTGGTGACCCGCCCCGGACTTGCAGGTGTGCCAGCCTGACCGCGGAGCAGAGTGGCCTGGATTCCGGGTGTGCTGTCTGGGCAGGCAGACGTTGTCTGATGGACAAAGCCGGGAGCCTTCGAAGCCGTCTTAACAGCCTATTTGTGGCGGAGGGGGAAGAGGTGTGTTGATTTTGGAATAGACGTGTGCATTTCGAAAGTGAGGAGAGAATCGCTGTTCTGGGAGAAATAGGGATTCTTTCCCATCAAAGGATTTGTAAAAACCAAGACGCGGCAGTTCTTTTTCTAGTTTCCTGCGGTAGGAAACAGCTGGCAACAGAAGTCTCAGTCCGAGTCGGGCGCAGGCTGCGCTCCAGAGCCGGGCGAGGCGTGCGGGACCAGCGGTGCGAGCCTAGCACGCGCGGCGCCCGGCGCTGGGGACCCGCTGACTTTCCTGCTTCGAGCAGCCGGAGTCCAGAGACCCGGGCAGCGCTTCCCTTCCCGGTTCTTTGGGGAACACTTCGCGTGCTTTGTTTCAGATGCCGACCCATCTTTCTCGGTTGGTCTCCAGCTCCACCAATCCCGCCCGCCACAGGGCGGGGCTTCAGGGTCAAGGTGGACCAATTCCCCAGCCTCGCCCCTACACGCGCTTTTGGACCCCCGGGGATGATTGACAGGAGCCAAGTCCAACCCGCGACTCCAGAGCGTGGCCTCCGCCAGGGGCGTTACGGAGACCAGGCCCTGGGACCAATCATCTCGGCCCTTTGGGGGCGGGGCCTCGCCGCCGGCTCCAGACCGGCGCTATCGGCACGGCCTTCGTCGAATGAGAAGCGAAGAGGGGCGGCCCCTCGGCTGAGACTCAGCCAATGAAGAAGGCGAGATGGGCGGACCGCGAGTGCCTGGCGGCGGGTCCTCAGCTCCTAGCGGAGGTGCGGTGAGCCGGTGGGGGGACCGCGAGGCGAGCGCGGGAGCCTGGGCGGCGAGACGGGTGTGAGCTGCCCGAAAATGCACTCGGATGCCGCAGCTGTCAGTGAGTAGCAGGGAGCGAACGGGCCGGCGATTGCCAGCACTCTCCACTCGGCTCCCGCCGTCCCCGCCTCACGCCTCCTGTCCCGAAACGCACCCGCTCCGGAGCCCCTGCCCGGGAGCCACCCCTTCCCCTCCGGGGGCCGGGGCGGGCGGTGACACTGCGGGCGGCGTGGGGCGGGGGCGGCGTGGGGGAAGGGGACGGCCTGCCGGGGAGGGCGGAGGTGAGGGGGGTGGGGACTGGCTCCGCTTCTCAGTTGGGGGAAGGGGGGGCGGGACGTGCGATGGAGGGCCGGGACCCGAGCGTCCGGGGTAAATGGAGGTGCAGGCGGCGGGCGCTGGCGGGCAGGGCCGGGGGTGGCACCGGCGCGGGGAGCGGGAGCGGGCGAGCGAGCGGGGCGCAGGGTGAGGGCTTCCCGAGGGCTGAGCGGTGCGGGCGGCTCCGGGAGCCGGCGGGTGAGTGCGAGGGGAGCGCGGGGGCGGGGACAATGGAAGCCGGGCTGGCTGGCGGGGGTGGGGGAACAATGGGGTGGGGAATGGGGGCCGCGGCCGGGCGGCCGGGAGGGCGGGCCGGGGATGGGCTGATGTAACGGGAGGGCGAGCTATGGGAAGCATCGGGGTGTGATGGAATAGTTGGGGAGTCCGGCGGGCGGGCGGGGCGCTGGAGGGTGCTGGGGACCGGGAGTGGGGAGGGTTTGGGGCAGGTGTCGGGACGGTTGGGTGATGGGGGAGAGGGTGGGAGGGCTTGGCTGGCGTGTGGGGCCGGGCCCTGCGGTGGGGGTGAAGAGCTGGTGGGGAGGGGCCGGGGAGGACTGTCACGTCCCGGTGGGGTCCGCGCCGGCCCGGGGGTGTCGGCTGTGTTTTGGGGAGCGTTTCCCGGAGTCCCAGCCTCGGGGTGCGCGGCGAGGGGGCGGGGCTGGGAGGTGTCCCGAGGCTGGCTCTGGCCGCGGTCCTCCCGGAGCGGCGGGAAGCGAGGTCAGCGCTGGCGCGGGCTCGGGCTGCGGGACTGGGGGGCGGGGCAGGGGCGCGGGCTGCGGGTTTTCGGCGGCGGGAGCCGGAGGGGTCGGGTCCCGGGCGCCGGGTGGGGGTTTTCCTCTGGGGAGGTGTCGGGGTCCCCGGCGGTCCGAGGGTTTGGCCGTCTGTGACGCAGTTGTCTAATTTCTGGCCATCAGGTGTGGAGGCTGATCACCCGGGACAGGCTTCCCTGCAGGGAGGCCCGGGCCAGAGGCCCAGCGCCGAGCTACAGGGGCGCGACCTCTCCTGGGTTTGCCTGGAGGGCGCTTTTGGGGTTTCCTTTAGGGTCTGGCTCCAGTGGCCGGGTGTGAAGGGGAAAGGCAGTCTTGCGGAATTCTGGGACTTGTAGTCCGGGCCGTGCCGGGCAGCGGTTGGGCTGAGTGCACGTGGGTAACTGTGGAAACGAGTCCCAGAATGCCGCGCGGCCCTCGGAGCCTCCCTGCGCTGCCAACTCGAGCTTTATTTCCCTGGCGACTCGGGCGCTCTGGGGAGGCCTCCGGTCCACCGGTCTGTGTGTGCCCGGGAGGGAGAGCCCAAGCCAAACCCAAGTCCTTTCACACTTGTTATTTCGATCTGAACACCCCCCCCCCCAATAAGTGCTTAGTCTTGAATCCTTTAGCATGCAGGGTTTGGGAAAATATTCAAGAAGGAACACCATCTAAAGCAGTATTGAGAAAGGTGTATTTATTATGGCACACAGTGTATGTAAGCCCTAGGCTGTTGGGTATAGCCTTATAGGGGCGCAGTGGGGACAAATGTATTCCTTCTGAAGGTAATAAAAACTATGCATTCATTTTGATTTGCATTACCCAAGGATGAGTTTCTTTCTTTTTTTTTTTTTTAAGTGAATTGAGTGATGGAGGTGGCTTAATGGAACTTGAGATGGATATTGTTTCATTCGAAGAGCTAGCATGAAAATGTGAAGAGAAGCAAAGGGAATAGGTGTATCTTCAGCCTTCAAATAAACGTGGAAAACAAATGAGGCTGTTATTTTCTTTTTTAGATGTGGGCTGTGATTCCTTCTCTCTAATATTAGAGCCATTCCTCACAATTTGTAGGCTCTCAACCAACACATCTTATGCCAGTTCTCTTTATGGGAATATAATGATGATTATCTCAAAAAGATTATTTTTTAGTTATACATCAGGTATTATGAAACTATTGTAATAGAGTCATTAGAAGGATATTTTTATTTTTATGTGGATCATATTGAAAATGGCATACATTCAGACTGTGCTTGGTGCCCTTTACCCCCTCCCCTGCCCTTCCTCCCAACAGTAAGTGTCCAGGTTAACCATGCTACATTCATACTTTTACACATACAGAAGGGTGTGTGTGTGTGTGTGTGTGTGTGTGTGTGTGTGGTTCTGGGGGTGGAACCCAGGGGCTTTTCTACCTCTGGGCTTTGCTCCCAGACCTATTTTATATTTTATTCAGAAACAGGGTCTCACTAAGTTGCTGAGAGCCTCATTAAGTAGTTGAGGCTGGCTTTGAACCTGTGCGATCCTCCTATCTCAGCCTCCCAAGCTCTGGGATTACAAGCGTTGGCCACCACGCCTGGCTAGAAGGATATTTTAATGACCTAAATGATAAAAAGTCTTACCAAAAAGTTCTAAGACTTGGAAACCTTTTAGTGTGATTACAAATATACTGGATTCACATATTTGTTGAATGATTTTTTAAATAATGTCTAAAATATTGGTCTGTGTGTGATGTTTTGGGGCATTAACATATCCACATTTTTTTTTTTTTTTTTTGGTGGAACTGGGAATGGAACCTAGGGGCTTTCTACCTCCGGGCTATACTCCCAGACCTATTTTTTTATACTTTATTTGGAAACAGGGTCTCACTAAGTTGCTGAGAACCTCACTAAGTAGCTGAGGCTGGCTTTGAACCTGCAGAATACTCCTGTCTCAGCCTCCTAAGTACTGGGATTACAAGTGTGCGCCACCAAGCCTGGCCTATCCATCTTTTTTTTTTTAAGCCTGTGGTGAAATATCCAAGAAGGTGTAATGTATAATAAATATTTTTTTAAAATGCGTGCATTTAGTCCTAAAATTTGCAAAGGGTAGAGTAGTGAGGTTAAAAATATATGAGAGCTATAATTGTATTCAAGATTAAAAAACAATATTAGGCTAGTTATCCTCCCCTTTTTCTTTTGTTATATTATACCCCAAGGGACAAGTACCCTCTACACACATATAACCCCTCCTCCTCCATTCCCCAAAGCCTTAGACTTCTACATAGCGTCAGCTTATACTTTATACGCTAGTTTTTAGGGTCCACTCTGATTTTTGGCTCTTAGATCCTTTAACCTAGCCTTGCATTTAAACATGTTTCTTATACTTTATCTAGCATTTTTGACTGCTTTATGCTGGGCAGGATTTTGAGGTAATCTGTCTATAACAGTACCAGAGAAGAACGTCTCCCTTATCCTTCTCCATATAGAGGACTTCTGTATATTTTCTCTCTCTTGGTTTTCTCTTTCTGGTTCCGAGAAGTGCCTGTGCTGGTACCTGATTACATTTTTCAAACTTTATCATTTTCACCTTTTTTTTTTTTTAAAAAAAAAAATCTTTAGCCACTTACAGCAGCTCTAATTTACTCCCTTCTTCCTGGTTATGATATATGTTTACATTATTCTCATTTTAATAATCTCTTTCTGCAAATTTTAGCTAATAATTAATGGGTAAAAATCTTGTTAACTCAGCAGTACAAAACTCAAATCTGTTAGAAGCTGATCTTATGATGATTTATGTTGCATTTAGGGTGCCTTTGGCAAGTAGCAGTACTCAACTAAAACTGGCTAAAATAATAGGGATTATTATTGTTCAGAAGCAGGAAGTCTTAGCGATAGATGGTTCTAAGGCTTATGCAGTGGCTTAATGACATCTTTAAGAAACTATACTCCTGTGTTACTGGTCTTGCCAGCTCTATATTACCAATTTCACTCTGGACTCATTTGTTCAATTCCAGATAGAAACCATGGAGAGGGAAGCAAGCAAAACTATTTGAATGAGGCTTTATTGAGGTTTATACCTGAATATAAAGGGGTCTGTGGACTGCTCTCTGAGGACATGAGAAGTGTAGCCTATGTAGACAGAACACAGTCACTATTGCACATGGTCCCAGGATTTCTGTATGTCTTGTCCATTCTTTGCTCTTAGCACCTGGTTTGCACTTGACCTGTGATCCCCTCAGCCATGATGGATATGTCTGTACTAAGCTTGCAAAAGATGGTGGAGGTGCTCACTACCACCACCCCAAGAAGGTCAAATATATTGGTCAAAGTTAGGCTTTCTGCATGTGGTTGGGGGTGTGGTTGCAGGAAGTTGGAGGGAAAGAGTCAACAGCTCCTCAACCTGGTCACTGGTAGAAACATCTTTTGAAGACAGCTTAGGTCATGGAAGAAAGCCTTGGTGGGGGATTTAGGGCCCTTCCTATTTTGTCTCATTTGTGTCCCTTTCTTCCTAGGCTTATTGCCTCTTGTTAGCAATATGGTTGCTGCAGTGCCAGACATCATGCCTATGATAAAACCAGGGAGGGATGGAGCATATTTCTCTTGAACTCCATATTCTCTAGATGGCTTTTTTTTTTTAGAAACTCACCCTGGAAACTTGTTTCATTGTCATTGGTTAGGACTGATCTCTTACAACTGCTGGTTGTGAGGGGGCTGAGAAAGTGAAAGTTTGTCATTTTTCAGCTTCTGTTATTGGATGTAGCCTTTGCTGGAGGATGAAGGCTGAGGAGAATGCTCTAAATTTGGCAGCCCACAGGTTACATACCTGAACAGCTGCTTTGGCAGACTCTGGCATGGTCTCCATTATTTATTTTTTCTTTTTCTTTTTGTCGATTTGTTATCTGCTTTATCCTAAAAGAATTCAGGATGACTTACAAAATAGAAATAAAACCCTATTAAGTGAAGGAAAATAAATTGCACATGGACTTACAGGATGCACCAAAATGCTTGTTATATGTCGGAAATAGGCCTTATATCTGACTGAGCTTGTTAGTAGTCAAACAGGAAACCAAAACTATATTAATTTAGTTCATTTGGTTAATGAAACTGCAGTAAGTTTTATAACCCATACTGGAACTTT
This sequence comes from Muscardinus avellanarius, assembly GCF_963383645.1. Classification (NCBI taxonomy): domain Eukaryota; kingdom Metazoa; phylum Chordata; class Mammalia; order Rodentia; family Gliridae; genus Muscardinus; species Muscardinus avellanarius. The sequence continues at coordinate 97,701,464 of NC_137791.1, read as the reverse complement.
AGGCATTTCTTATCCTCTCTTTCCCTGGTTGGTAGGGAAAGACTGCATCGCTGCCCACCCCGCCCCCTCCTCCTGCAGTTGGGACCATCAAGGCTTGGGTTTGGCCCAGCCTTCTCTTGTAATGACAGTGCGCCTTTTGCCAGGCTCAGCCTCCGTTCACTTTGTCTTTTTTCTCACTATTTGAATGTTACTCGTTCTTAGGACTCTCCCACCTACCCAAGGACCTTGAGGACTCCAAGTTGAGTATGGACTCCTCAGAACAAAAACCCTGGTGGGTTGGAGCAGCGTCTGTAGTTCAGGCTCAGCCTTTCCCCATGCAGTGCTCCCTCCTGACTGCCCCCAGCTGCTGCTGTAGAACTCTTCGCTCTGGCCCTCTCTAGTGGGCTCTTTCTTTCCCTTGGATCTTCAAAGTTCTGCTTACTTCTGTTGCTGAGTTTCATGGTATATAACAGTGGCTGCTTGTTTACTTATTCTTTCCCCAATTAGATTATTACTCCCCCTCCCACACACATAAGACCATATTTTACTTTAGGATATACCATGATGACTTGCTTAGTTCTCAGATATGCCTTGAACTTAGTTAACTATTGAGTAGTTAGTGAATTTGCTAGAAAAATTAGTTCTTCCTGCTGCTATCCAGCATGCTCTGAGTCCATTTTCACTTCCTTAATTTTTTTTCCCCAGGGAATGCAAGCTTTCACTTTTTATTGTTACCCTTAATTTTTTTTTTTTACCAAGTCAGTCATATGCAAACTAGTTTAAGTAATACTTTTAAGAATATAGGCAGATATCAGCCTCAGAGATATGCAGAGATTAAAAGGCTGGTTTATGTGGGAGGGGTCAAAGGAGTCTGTTTGTAAATGTGTCATGTCACAGAGTCCTGGGCCCAGAAGGTTAGGTTAGGATTGACAGATATGTTGTTTAGGAGGCCTAGAGTATTTTGGTTCATCTCTCTTTCTCTCTTATGACCATATCCTGGTCCTAAGGATTTATTTCTTAAGTTGATAATAGGGTGAGATTGTTGAGAGTCTCTTCATTTAGGAAGTAGACAAATGGTGTAAGTTGGAAAGTGATGTTCAGGGGCTGATGTGTAACTGGGAATTTCAGCTGTAGAAATATTTGTGGGGATTTGTGTACGTATATGTAATAGTTATTTTGTTTAGCTAAAACTTCTCCAGTGGTTCTAATTAATGGCTTTCTAGTCAACTTTAGTTAGGTATAATTTATATAAAATTATTCCCACACAAGTATATAGTTGTATAGATTTTGATTCACACACACACACACACACACACACACACACACACACGTAACCACTATTGAATTAAGATGTAGGACATATTTCATTACTCCAAAAAGTCTACTTGTACCCCCTTATAGTCAGTACTTCTCTCCTAACCACACCACCAGAACTTTGGTTTTTAATATACATCATCTTAGGCCTCTAACATGTTCATTGATGATTTGTCTGGGTCAGGATTGGATCCGGCCTCTTAAGAACAGTACAGCTGTCACCACTGACATCCTCCAAAGTGGCATCCATGGGTTCCTGCCTTCTTCCTGTCTCCTGTCTCCACCTTCAGGCCCACGCTGGGGGGTAGGTGTGAGCAGTTCTGCCTGTTGGTGGGAATTCTCCAGTCAGAGGAAGAGCCGGGCTCCGGAAGACCGTGCCCATGCCAGACACTAATGCCTTAGCCCTGCTCTGTAAGTCCCACCTGTATAGGCCGGCAAGTGAGGAAAGATTTCAAAGATAAATATTTCTCTCTTGCTTTCACACATACAGAAGTATTAAATCTAAAGAACAGCTATCAGTGCTGTATAAATTACATGTCTGCTAAGTAGTATTTTACTGCATGGAATTAACTTAGATGGCTTGCTCCGTCGGAAGGGTTTCCAGTGGCTGACTTTTCTTGCTTTTCTGTGCCCCAAAGACATGCACTGCTAGCATTTGCTCCATGAATACGGTGATCTCTTTAATTGCCATGTGGGTCAAATTGGGAGGCAGGAAGGCATAATTGTTAGGTGTGGGCCCTGGAGTCGGAATGTCTGGATTCACATCCTTGTTCTGCCATCGCGTAGCCACTGGACTGTGGGTGAGCTGTTCAACTGTGTGCACCTGAGTCCTCGTGTAGAAAAATGACCTGCTGTGGTCTATTAAGTCACCAAGTGTTAATTGAGCACCTACTATGCACTGGGCCCTGTTCTTCCATCTTTTATGAAGTTTCCATTCTCATGTGGGGAAGGAGGCAGCTAATAAACAGGTAACTCATATACTGTGTCCAGTGGTGTTAAGTTTTATGCAGAAAAAGCAGCAAAGTGGTGAGCACAGCACCTCTGTGTGTGGGAGCGTGGGGGGTGTTGTAACCTTTGATCCTATGGTCCGAAGACCTTGCCACAGGACCTGGAGGAGGAAGGGGCCAATCCACAGAGGGAGCACCACTGTGGGGGCTCTCACCTGATGGGCGGGTGGCGCCTGGAGTGAGGGATGGAGGTGATGTGCTGGGAATAGAGTTGGAGTGGGTGGAGGGGAAAGAAGTAGGAGGCGAGATCAGAAGTGGTCTTGAGAAGCAAATGAGCTGAAATGCACACTGTTTTTATTGCTAATGATGAGCCTACTGAGGAGTCTCCCCAGTCGGCCTTATAAGGAGCCCTTGAGAGGAAAGAGACTGCAGGAGAGTCAAGTGAGGCATTCCCTCACGCATTCGTTCAGCAAACATTTGTTTTTGTTTTTTGTTTTAGATACTGGAAGTTGAACCCAGAGGCATGGTCTACCTCAAAGCCATAAACACCTCCAGCCCTATTTTATTTTATTTTTAAGATTTTGAAACAGGGATACATTGCCGTGATCCTTCTGTCTCAGCCTCCCATGTCCTAGGATTACAGGCCTGCACCACCATGCCCAGTTTCAGCTAACAGTTGAGGGGTTCTTCTGCTCAACAAACAACACAGGTGCCAGGGCTCCTGTGTTGAAGACAGGGAAGTGATGGGCAGTTGAGGTGTGAGAGGGCTGATGGCCGCTGGATAGGTGGTGCCCAGGGTGCTTTGGAATGTATGGGAGGTTGTCATGTGAGTTTAGCTTTTGGAGTTTTATTGTGTGAAGAAAAGGTCCTGAGGGCTTGTGTGTGCCAGGGAATGGGCTCCTAGGGAGGGAACAGCATGGGTGTGAACATGTGAGTGTGGTGAGTGGCTGCAGCTGGATGAGTCTGTGGTGAGCTGGAGGCAGGGGGAAGCCAGGCGGAGGAGAGCAGGGCCTCGAGGACTGTGTGACTGCTTTGCCTGGCCTACCTCATTCAGTCCTCACCCCCAGAAAGTAGGTGAGGGTCTTTTGTTACCCCTGCTTCACAGATGGGGAAGCTGAAGTGCAGAAAGAGTAACTAACCTTCTGAAGGTCACTCAGCTTGTAAGCCAAGGGTTGAGTTTCTAACTTAGGCGCTCTGACTCCAGTATCTGCCATCCTCCCCTCCCCCACTGCCAATGGATTAATTCCCAGTATTTTATTTTGCCTATCATTTAGCTCTTGTAATAGCCCCGTGAACATGCTGGAATTCCAGTTTTTAAGATTGCCTGGCCTGAGAAAGATGATGGCTGGGCAGGTTAATAGTTAGCTGCTTTTTGCTTTTTGTTCTTTTCTTCCTGGAGTGGACTGAACAGGATCAGGATCTAGGATTTCTGAATGCCTTCTTTCTACCCCTCCTCCCCTCTCACTCTTGCAGTAGACAAAGCATTGCAGTAGACACTTAAAACCCAAACCGGTTCTTACTGAGCAACTGCAGCATTGTGACAAAAATATTTCTGTACTTTCTTAACTTGCCAATGAAGCAGTAACTTTCAAACTTCTTAGTTTTTATTTATTTTAATGAATGTGTATTGATGTACTCTTACCTTTTATATTATTTTTAAACGAGATATATAAGAACATTGTAGAAAAGCTAGAAAACAAAACTTAGTAGAGCTACTAATGGCTTTTGTATACCATTTTTTATAATTTTTTTTTTTGCAGGTTTTGGGGATGGAACTCAGGGGCATTTGACCTCCGAGCTACACCCACTGCCCAATTTTTTATTCTTTATTTTGAAACCGGGTCCCACTGAGTTGCAGAGGGCCTCACTAAGTAGCTGAGGCTGTCCACGAACCATGATCCTCCAGTCTCAGCCTCCCGAATGCTGGGATTACAAGCATGCGCCACCACGCCCAGCTTTTATAATTATTTTATAATTATTTTATAATCCTTTTTTTTTCTGTAGGTAAGGGTAAGTTTATGTTTTCCCCCTTAATAGCGCATTCTACAGATACTATTCCCAAAATTAGACGACAGATTACTTGTTCTTAATTAAACAGGAAGCTGAGGATAGTCGTCCAGTCAAGTCCTGTGGTTATTGTATTAATAGATCACTGCATAATCTCTTCTGTTGCCTTTACTTTTTGCTCTCCTAGGTTCAGTCTGTCTTAGTCTCTGTGTGATGATAACAGGAATTAAATTGGCCTCCGTGGGTGGGTGGTGTGGACCAGCGCTGTGCTAAGTGTTTGAAGAGCACCATCTCATTTAATCCTCTCATCGTCTCGTGGAGAGTCCTGTTTGAGCTGTGGAAGGGCACACGGCGGCCTGATGTTAGGTCGGTTGACTTGTGCAGGGTGCTCAGCCAGGACACCGTGAGCTGGGATTCTAACGCAGGGCTTTCTGATGCCAGAGCTCACCTTGTTTCCCTTGAGTCTGGGCCCTCAACATAAGCAAGACGAAAGCATGTTTTTCACTCTGAACAACTTGGTGACTGTGTTGTCAGTGGCAAGTGGGGTGAGAAGGATCTAGAGCCCTTTGTACCTTGTTGCCTTGGGAATGCAGCCAACTGCGTGTCCTGAAGTGACTGCTTTCTTTGAGATGGCACGGCAGGCAGCCTGCTGGGATGCTGCTTCTCTTGTGTGGCAGGTGGATCAGTGAGGCTTAGGAGGGAAGCGCCAGCAGTAGTATGCTTGGGTGGCTTTAACCATGGATCTTGTGTGCAATGAAATGCTGACTCACCTGCAGTGAACTGGTTCCCTTATCAATTTTCCTTTCACTGGCACCCCCTTTTTTGCTTTTGTGCCTTGTAAGTAGCAAATATTTATTGATGAGGGAAATAAAGTTAACACCTTTCTCCCCTGCTACCTTTGTTGTCTTTTGCTTTCACCTGGGTGCCTAGCCCTGTAATCTCTTCTCTGGGTCTTGACCTTTTAATTCACATGGTGATGGCATGCCCTTGAATGAGTTAAGAGTCCTGGAGGCCTGCGCTGACGTAGCTCCAGGAGTGTTTTGGCTGCTGGTGGAGTACAGTTGGGTTGAAGGGTGCTGCACATTGGAATCATTTAGGGCAACTTAAGAGAAGATTGACATTCATTCCCGTTTTTATTTAGTTGATCTGGGTTGGGGCCCTGGATGGGTGTTTTCATAAGCCCCCCCAGGTGATTTTCATGTGCGGCCTATAGATTTGTTAGAGTTGGGTTAGTTATAGATGGGTTTAGTTGTCTGTGAGGGATAAGGCTTGGAAGGCACAGCAGCCCTACCAGGGGCCCCACCCAGGCGGTGGCAGGGACCACTCCTGCTTACCCTCTGACATGGTAGTCCCCACCTGGGTAGCACCTGCCCTGTGCCGGGCACTGTTTTAAGCACGTTCCAGAAGAAGCTCATGCTTTGCAATGTTCTTATGAGGCAGACACTGTTGCCCATTTTAGAGAAAAAGAAATCCTTGCTTCCAGCAATTAAGGCCATGGAGTATGAAAAGGACCCATTAGTCTAGCTTTTAGACTTTTTTCTTCTTAAAATATAGAAAAGTCAGCCGGGTGTGGTGGCGCACGCTTGTAATCCCCCTGTTGGGAGGCGGAAACAGGAGGATCGCGCAGGTTCGAAGCCAGCCGCTTGCTCTGGCTTAAGAGACCCTGTTTCCAAATAAAAATATAAAAAAAAAAAATAGGTCTGGAAGTGTAGCCCGGAGGTAGAAGGGCTTCCAGGAACCCCAGTACCACCAAAACAAAAACCAAACCAAAACAAAAATATAGAAAAGTCATTTAAAATCTTTGTATTTTAGTAACTTAACCCCAAATGTGGATGCATTTGATTTACAAATGTAACTAAGACCTACGCCATCTCAAATAGTGAACATCAATTGGTATGCAAAGTTGTAGATTGATATGGTAGGTCATTTAATACTATCCTTTTTATAGTTTAAACAAAAAATAGGTTTCATTTTATGCTAGTTTGGGTATATTCCAAGTAATTTTGAGGTAAGGCTCATTTAATGTAATTTTTACTAAAATTTGCATTTCATATTTTTCTTTTAAAATTTCATTTACTGTTAATCTTTGAGCTCAAATACAGGTCTGCACTGACTTGTGCTGTGGTTAGGGTAACCCAGGATATTAAGCAAATCAATTATTAGCATTTAAACATGCTCGCGTCCTACCATCATAAAACCTGCCCTTGGCACACCTTCAGACCTGCATGCATGTCTAGTCTCCCCGTCAATCCCAAGCTTCTTGAACAAGCTGCCTGTGTTTGACACTGTGTCTTCTCATCCCCTGCTCTCTGGTCAGCCCACTTTATTCTGGCCTCAGTTCTGTCATTGCAGTCTTTGCTAAAGTCATGTGTAAACTTCTGTGTTGCCCAATTAGTGACTTTTTTAAGCATTAATTTTCCTATTGATTTGTACCTGCAGTATGCTAGGCTCATGCTGTTTTAAGTATTGGGATAGGGTGCTAAATGAAGCAAAAAAGTCCCTGTCCTCATGAAGTTTGGGCTCTAGGGAGAGTGAGAAAGATGTGTGTATGATATATACAGCATCAGGATCATGGAAGACCCATATTTTATGACTTCACTGATACGAAATGTCTAGGCAAATCTAAAAAGAAAGTAGATTAATGGTTGCCTCGTGATGAAGGGGGAAAGGAGAAATCAGGATTGACTGCTGATGCAGTGATAAAAATGTTTCATAGATTGTGGTGAGGGTCAAAATGATTTTTTTTTTTTACAAAGTAAAGTTAAATAAGGAAGAATTATACATTTTTTAAGATCATAACTGAAGAAAAGGACTAAGTATACTAAAATCTATTGTATTGTACACTTTAAATGGATTTATATGGTACATGCATTACATCTCAACAAAGCTGTTAAAATATATCAGAAAGTGGTTGGTGCTTTGAGAAAATCTAAGTGGTGGACTGCTTTGGAGAGAGAAGTCAGAAGAGATTTCTCTCGTGAGGTAACATTTGAGTAGATATTTCACTGAAGACATCTGTTGAATCTTGTCAATATCAGATGTCACTGAGAGAGAGGACATAGTAAATTCAAAGGCCTTTCCTGAGTCTGAGTGGAATAACGAGTGAGCAAGGATAATGGAATGAGATGACATGGGATAGATCACGGACTTATTGAAGATTTGAATTTTTTTTCTCCCATGCTGCAAGAAATCAAAGTCTCAGGAGCAGAAGTCAGAAGTTGTGACGTGTCCTTTGTGTATTAGCAGGATTTTCTGCTCCACATCATTGAACTCTCCTCATCCTCAGTATTTAAAACCTATAGGAAAGAGAGTTTCTGTTTTTACAGGGAAGGAAGCAAGGCAAACTTAAAGAGTGGTTCTCAAATGTAGTAAACCCTTGGCTCTAACAATAGTATTTTTTTTCTATATCACTTAGTAAAATTGACTTTTCAGGAGGATGACCATGTAGCTCATGGCGTGGAGCACCTTTACGCATTCCATTTGTTTTCCAGTTAGACAGAGCTCCTTTATTGCTAGATTATCTTCTTGTTCTGTCCCAGAAACACTTAGAATAAAGACTGATTTTAATTTGTCTAATTTTATTTCACTTTTTTGGTAATAACATGGTCATTATTCTGCCTTTGCCACTCCAACCCCAGTCTTTACAGGTTTATTTCATCATTTCCATTGTCCTCAAAAAGCATCTATTAAGAGCACATTGCTAGATTTAAGACATCTATACCTGAGAACGTTGCTTGCTGATTGGTAGACTAGAGTTTAGCTAATAATACAATACTTTTATCAATTTTTAGTGACCAGAAGAATGAAGTATATGTGAAATATAAATAGTACTGGTGTTATGTAACTTTTCTGCCTTGGTTTTTATTTTTATAGGATGCTAAGTAACTTAGTTGGACTAGTTCAGCATAGAAATTAAATGGACAGTATTTTTGACCAGGAAACAAAATATACATAATTTTGAAATCCCAGATATTAGCTTGTTAAAGATCAATTTTTGTTTTTAATGAATACATATTGTACTCATTTATGATGTGTGACATTTTGGTACATGTATATGATGTATAAGATCAGGGTAATTGTTATATCTATCACCTCAGACATACACCATTTATTTGTGTTAGGAATACTCAAAATTCTTTCTGCTTGCCGGGTATGGTGGCGCACACTTGTAATCCCCGTGCTTGGGAGGCGGAGACAGGAGGATCGCGCAGGTTCGAAGCCAGCCACGTGCGCTGGCTTAGGAGACCCTGTGTCCAAATAAAAATATAAAAAGTAGGTCTGGGAGTATAGCCCGAAAGTAGAAGGGTTTTCAGGAACCCCAGTACCACCAAAAAAAAAAAAAAATCTTTCTGCTAGCTATTTTGAAGTATGCAATTAATTGTTGTCAACCATATTTATCCTACTGTGCTATAGGACATTAGAAATTAATCCGTTTATCCATCTACCTCACTGTATCCTTTAACCATCTTCTCCCATCCATCTCTCCTTTCCTCTCTATAACTTTCCCAGGCCCTGGTAGCCACTACTGTATTCTGTACTTTCTGAGATCAACTTTTTGTTTTCTCATAAAGCAAGAACATGCAGCTTTTGTCTTTCTATTCCTGACTTACTTCACTTAACACAAATTTTCCCCAGTTCCACCCATCCAGCTCCACAGAATTAACACTATTTTTAATGCCTGAATAATACACACACACACACACACATACACCATATTTATTCATTCACCATTTGATGATTTATTTCATATCTTGGTTATTGTGAATTGTGCTGCAATAGACATACTAATGCAAATGTCTCTTTGATATACTGATTTCAACTTCTTTTGATATATACTCAGTAGTGAAATAGCTGGATCATAAACTAGCTTCATTTCTAGTATTTTGAGAAGACACCATACTGTTTACCATAATGACTGTGCCAATTTAGATTTTCACCAACAGTGTATAAAAGTTTCTCTTTTTCCACATCATCAGCACATGTTTTTCTTTGCCTTTTTGATAATAGCCATTCTGATTGGGTGAGATGATATCTGCATTTCCCTGATGTTTAGTCGTGTTGAACACTTTTTCCATATACTTGTTGGTGATGTGTATAATCTCTTTTGAGAAATGTCTATTCAGGTCATTTGCCCATTTTTAAATTGGATTGTGTTTTTGCTGTTGACTTATATATTCTGGAAATTAATTCTGGTTAGATGAATAATTTGCAGATGTTTTCTCCCATTCTGTAGATTGATGCTTCACTCTGTTGTTTCCTTTGCTGTATAAAAGCTTTTTAGTTTGAAGTGTTCTCATTTGTTAACTTTTGCTTTGTTACCTGTACTTTTGGGCTCATCCAAAAATGGTTGCCAAGACCACTGTCCTGAAGCTTTTCTCGTATATTTTTATTTAGCAGTTTCATAGCTTTAGGTCTTACAATTAAGTCTTTGGCCAATCTTGAGTTGATTTTTGTATATGATGAGAGATAGGAATATAGTTTTAAATTTTTTTACTAATAGGGACATCCAGTTTTCCTAGTGTAATTTATTGAAGATATTTTTTTCTCCCAATGCATGTTCTTACTACCTTTGTTGAAAATCTGTTGGCTGTAGGTGTGCAGATTTATTGTTGGACTGTCTCTTTTCTTCTATGGCTCATAATGCCAATATGATCCAGCTTGATTGCTATTGCTTTGTAGTATGTTTTAAGTCAGGTATTATAACTTCTAGTTTTGCTCTTTTTGCTCAGAGTTATTTTGGTTACTCAAGGTCTTTTGTGGTTCTAAAACAAAATTATGATTGTTTTTCTATTTCTGTGAAGAATGCCATTAATATTTTGATAGGAATTGCACTGAATCTTTAGATTACTTTGGGTAGTATGGACATTTTAGCCATATTAACTCTTCCAACCCATGAATATGGGATGCATTTCTATTTTTTGTGTTCTTTTCATCAGGGGTTTGTAAGTTTCATTGTAAAGATCATTCACTTCCTTGTTTAAGTTTATTCCTATTTTCTTTTTATTTTTCATAGCTATTATTAATGGTATTTTCTTGATTTCTTTCTCATTAATTTTGTTATTGGCGTATAAAAAGCTATTAATTTTTAAATATTTTCGTATCCTACAAACTTACTGAATTAGTTTCTCATCAGTTTTGATCCTTTTTGGTGGATTCTTTAGGTTTTTCTATGTATAAAATCATATTGTCTATATATAGGGATGATTTAGCCTCCTTCTTTGCTATTTGTATGCCTGGTATTTCTTTCTCTTATCTTATTGCTCTGGCCTACTTTTTAATTTTTAAAAAAAATTTATAGATTGTTTTAGACCTAGCCATTTTTAATATTTTTTCTTTAGTACTAGATCATTTCAAGTTTGTGTGCTTGATGATTAACAATCTGGTAGGAAATGCTGCTGCTTTTTTCCCTTTATGGAGTATGAAAATAGATTGACCTTTTTGCTCTTATTAGAAATAACCTAGAGTGTAAGAAATAGCTTTGGATTAGCAACTAGAAGACACGATTTATTCCCAGCTTGGCCACAGCAGGCTATCTGACCCTGCTTGAGCTAGACACAAGTACATGAAACATGGAGCTCTTCTCGCTCAGCGCCTACATGCAGTTCAGTTGGTTTTTCTGTTCTTGCAGTAATTACATTTTATATAGAAATTATTTTTATTTTTTTCTTGTGCTCGTGTTACTGGGGATTGAATCCAGGAGTATTCCACCTTTGAGGTACACCCCCAGCTCTTTTTTAGTTTTTGTTTTTGAAACAGGATCTTGAGCGTCTCTCTTGGATGCTAAGGCTGTCCTCAAGCCAGTACTCCTCCTGTCTTAGTTTCCCAAGTACTGGGATTACAGGTGTGTGCTACCACACCCAAGTCTAGAAATTGTTTCTAAAGTTCTTACTTAAGGGGGGAAATCACAGTGCCATTAGATATAATTTTAGAAGGCACCCCATCGGAGAATGTCTCAAGGAGAGCTAGTTCCTTCCTCTAGCATTGGAACAGATCACTAGGTCTTCAGTTGAGCACCAGTTGAAGGAGCTGACATAGTTTAGGGACCATGCTTTATGAAAAAGACATACCTTTAAATATTAGACTCATTCAGTGTTGTGATCCAAAGATGTTATTGGCATGTGTAAACTGAGACAGAGTGACTATTCATGTGCCGTGACTCGTGGTGATTAAGTAGAAGGGAAGGCAGTTACTGGGACAATTGAAATTTCAAATGAATTTCAATCTCGCCAAAAGAATAAAGTTGAATTTGAATTAAATGGCTATTTTCTGCAAATTCAGTGGACTCAGGATCTCTCCTCTCCGTTTTTACTACCACGGTCTAATATGAGATACTATTCATTTATTTCCCACTTCAGTGACTTCCAATTGTCTCCCTAAATGGTGACTCTAAATCGGGGTCACCTGCCATCCTTGTTCTACCCTTGCTAGGGTAATCTAACAAACTTGTGATTAGCACAGTCCCATGGCTCCCAGACTCTCACAGGAGTGCTTCCAGAACTTTTCCAGCAGTGTTCTGCTGTGGGATCAGTGAGGTGGTCACTCCCAGGGTCCAGGAAGCACGTGTGCACTCAGTGTGGTAAAATTTCTTTACACTCTTGTGCTATAATGTTTGTGTTCATGTAGAATTGTCGTAGGTAAATGACCTTTGGCGAGAGTTAGTTTTGCTTGAATATTCCATGTTTACTTCTTCCATTTGCATGCCTTATTCGTGGCCTAGTTGAAAATACATCTTCTGAGGACATTCATCCAAAACTCAAAAGCAGGATTCACAGGTTTAAATTGTAGTTTAGTTAGCCGGGTGTGGTGGCGCACGCTTATAATCCCAGCCTCTGGGAGGCTGAGACAGGAGGATCCAGGTTCGAGGCCAGCCTCAGCTAGTACTTAGTGAGGCCTTCTACAGCTCAATGAGACCCTGTTTCAAAATAAAGAACACAAAATAGGGCTGGGGGTATATATAGTTCAGAGATAGAATGTCCCTGGGTCCACCCCTAGTACCACATTAAAAAAAGAAATTGTAGTTTAGTGATGGGAGAAACAATTGCTTTCCAATGTTGGGTCATTCTATTCCAGGAATATGTGCCTACATGTATGTCTTTTCAGTAAGCTTTTGTTCTTCATTTGTATCTTACATACTAAAGTTTACTCCTATATGTATAGGTGCTTTTTGTTATTATAACTGGGATCTCTCAGTTACATTTTGCAAATGATTGTAATAGTATAATGGGAAACACTTGCTTTTTATGTATTTAAGATTGTTTTTGGTTCTCAGATGGGCATAAACTATTAGATATGTTAATTTTCAAATTTGATTCTGTTGGTTGACAGTTACTGTTTGAACTTTCCTGTAATAGTTTGAGTCCTAATATTTATGTGTCTGCATATGTTGGGGGTTCTGTAGCTCGGGTAGTGTAGGAGAATGGATTTCGACCTCCTCAGTGTTGTTCATTTTTTCTTTTATGTTATACAGGTCATAGCAAATAGTAACTGAAACAAACAGAAGTAGATAACTTTGTGTCCAGTGAGCATTTGTAAAGGGTTTTAAAAATACTCAGAAGATAATTTAGGCGAGCTATTTATCAACCAGGCTGTGCATTTCTGCAGAGCCAATTGTTCTTTTAATGTGAACTGTAGAGAAATGTGCCTGTTGCACAGGAGGAGCAAGGCTGATCATGGCTTCACGGTGGAAAGACACTGGATCATGGAATACAGTCGACCTAACCTGGCATTGATCCTTTGGAATTGAAATATGAGCAGGAGATTTTTATGAATCAGTTAATGCTTTCCTAAAACATCCTCTGCAAAGTATTTGATCTTTACCCCTAATATCTATGCCTTAAGGATGTGAACTCTGTTTTAGACTTCAAGGTCTATTACTTGCCCTAAGCACTGAACAGATGAACCATAAATCCAATGCATTAACCTTTGTGAATTTATCTTTTTAGTGCTATTTTTGTCTTTTTCCCCCCAAGTGTGTGTCTTCTCCTTAACTTCCTATGTTGGTGAAACTAAGAAGATTATTCATGTTGTTTTCTTTTCCCTTTTTTGGGGGTGGTGGTAGTAGTAGTGATTGGATGTGGTAATGGATACTTGATGACATATACCATGTGATTTGTGAAATGAACCTTTTTGCTTTCATTGCCTTTAGTGAAGTGAAACTTCATATATGGAACCTGGTAGTAAACACCCTTCTGCTTTTTCTAGTGTGTTGTGATTACCTGCAACCATTATTATAAACATCAGTTGGTAGAATATAAGTACAGCATATCATAGGCTGCAGAGATGTATCAGGCCACATGCCTCATAGAAGCGTTGACATCGGGTCTTTGATATAGGTCCTCAGTTGGAAAGTAGAAATTCTTTTAAATGGCTCTTTGGTATAAAGAATGCAGTGGTAATTGATAGCTTTATTGAGCACTTAACTGTGATCTAGGCATTGCAGTGGCAACCTGACACATCTAGGCATTGTGACAGGTTTCTAATTACATATTTTTATCCCTGCAGCAACACTATTAAGGATAATTTCTTGTTCTCATTTTACAGCTCAGGAATTGATATTTAGACCTGAGATATGATAGCTGTTAGACCTCTAATATCAAGCTGTACACCAAAGTGGTATTTTTGGCAGGAATCAGAGCGAGTATGTATGTACGCACGCACATACACGTACACATTGCACTCTGTTGGGAGTAGGGAGGGCACCGGACAGGGTTCGTGGAATGGTGAGGTTTGAAAATGTGGGGGCCCAGCTCATGAAAGTCTGGAATACTAGATTGAGGACAACTTGAGTTTCTTGTCGTTTCTACTTTTATATCCCTATGAGGGAGGGAGTAAGATTTAACAACTTTAACTCATTTTGACTCTTACTGAATTAACATAACATAGTGGTGAAATGAGAGAAGACAGCATGAGGGGCAGAAGGACCTCACTGCATTTGTGGCTTTTGGCAGGCTCCCTTCCCGTTATATGTGGCCTCAGTGAAAAGGGAATCTGTAGCCTTCATTCTGGTTTGCTTTTGGGGGGGACCCAAGAGTGTAATTTATGTTTCAGGTGATAATGGAATGGATTTGTCTTCCTGTTTTTAAGTTGAAAGCATACAGAAGGGGGTTGTGGCTTGGGGTGCAGGGTTGGACATCGCAGCTTCTCACTGCCTCTTTGAGGTCTGGAGAGGGCTATTGCTTTCTGGCTTTAGAGACCCCCATCACTGTTTACTAAATGTAAACAAGCACATACACATACATAAACCTGCACACCTCAGATGCTTTTCTGAACCATTTCTGTGCAGTTGTCCTGATTAAGGTGGAACAATCTAGATTCTGTGCCACATTATATCATTTTACCTTAAGCATGGCTAGGTTATTCAGATGCCAAATTGTCTGTATTTGAGGCCTGTTTAGAGTCTGAGGCTCTGCTCTGGCTCTTAGCCATAAACACTGGTTCTTTGGACCCTTCTAGATGTTTGTGCCTGGGTTGGAGCAGTGCATATATACATGTAAGAGTACGGCCTGCTCTTTCTCTTGCTCCCATGTGTATGTCGGGCTCTGCTGATGCCTGGCTTGGCCTGTCTGCCTGTTCAGAACTGGATTCCTAGCAAGATTTAAAAGAGAAAGTGCAGCCGGGCGTGGTGGCGCACGCTTGTAATCCCAGCATTCGGGAGGCTGAGACCTGGAGGATCGCGGTTCCCAGACAGCCTCAGCTACTTAGTGAGGTCCTCTGCAACTCAGTGAGACCCGGTTTCAAAATAAGAATAAAAAAAAAAAATAGGGCAGGGGGTGTAGCTCAGAGGTAGAATGCCCCTGGGTTCCATCACCAGACCCGCAAAAAAAAAAAAAAAAAGAGAAAGTGCTTCTAACTAGTAGCAGGCAAGCCAATTTGTTTTGTAGATTGAGTAGCAGCCCAGAGGGTCCAGCCCCAGCACAGAAAACTTATGTGGTAGCATCTGATATTTGTCCTAAATAAAATATTCAATAACTTGCAGAGTTACTGTGTCTTTTCAAGGTCCTTTTTATTTTAACCTTTATGATAGGAAAGAAAAAGAAATAATGTGTAAATCCAGATATTTTACGAAGATATTTCTATTGCTTTCTAAAGTAGGAAATTGTTCATAAACTTTCACCTTGTCTTTGTATAGCCTAAATATATGCAAGCATAGTTGACAGAGGCATTTGAGATGAGAAAATCATAAGCCTAACAGTTTATTGTAGTTTTAAGTTGTACGGGATTCTAGGATGGAACAACTTTAGCTGTCTTTTGTTGCATGAGTTAGTGTGTGATTCTGGAAACATTAGAGATGAAACGTGGATGCACTCTTTGATCTGGGCTTGTTTCCTTAGGAGTGTAATTTCTGTTTCTGTGGCACACTTTAGTGCTGCTGCGCCTGCAAGTATCCCTGTAGACTATTACTGGGCTCTGGCCTCTTGGACTTGGAGCTTGCAAAACAGTTATTTGATTTATTTGTGTCTGTTTTATGGGCAAAGAGGGGCTTAGATTCTAGTTTTGCTTTCCCTGCTATGCAGTTGACAATGAAATAAATATATTGTAAGAAATGCTGGATGTTGGAGTGCTTTTCTATCATTTTCCTGTCAGGAGCTTGCTTATTGTACCAGAAATTCTGGGGAAGGGATGGAGAACGTGAACACATTTGAGATCTATCTTCTACTTTTGTGACACGTTTAATTTGCTGACATTATTTATATCTTTCTGTTAAGCTCAAGTTCCCTGCTGACAGGATTTTATAGCTACCACAGTGTTTTCATTTTACCTTAGAATCCACAAGAAAATTTCATGCACTTATATACATTTCATTGGGAATTTAACTTTATTGTGAGACTTTCTATTATATAGGTTAGTAGATGTATGTCAAATTTTTTGTATAAGTATCAAATTAATATATCAAAACATTTGTTTATCTCTTGAGCTTTGTAGAATAGTCTCTGCAGTCTGGGAAATAAATAATAGTGAATTTTCTTTCTTTTCTTTTTTTAAAGACTTTCAGCTGAACTCTCATCTCTCAACACTGGCAAATATTCATAAGATCTACCACACCCTTAATAAGCTAGTAAGTCAGTCTTTTAAAGATAAAACTACTAACTGTTTAAAATAGTCACTTTATGCAAGTTTACATGATAACAGTTAAAAAAATAGAGATGTCAGTTGCTTATGAAAATGCTGAATTTTAAAACTTGCTGTAAGGTATGTGATTTCTTGGTAATGATGAGCATATTTCTTGCAGAATCTAACAGAAGACGTTGGCCAAGACGATCACCAAACAGGTATCTGTAAATGCTAACACTTCTTAATTTTAAATATATTTATTAATATAAAATGATGAAAGAGAAATACTAATCACAAATGCTCTGTGTTGTAGTAACATACCCCATTATCAAGTTATACTTGATTGAGGGGTCTTTCAGGTAAAGTGAAGGCTGCTATGTTATAGCTCCTTCCCAGTAGGAAATTAATTCTGGGACTCTGATATATGGTAAAGTATTTAATTCCTTTGTAGGGGCTGAAGATTCTCTAGGTTTTTTTTTTTTTTTTAGTGTGGTACTGGGAATGGAACCCAGGAACATTCTACCTCCAAGCTACATTCCCCAGTCCTATTTTTAATTCTTTATTTTTGAAAGAGGGTCTCCTTAAGTTGTGGAGGGTCTCCTAAGTAGCCAAGGCTGGTCACGAACCTGTGATCCTCAGCCTCCTAAAGTACTGGGATTACAAGCATGCGCCACCATGTCCAGCTCTCTAGTTTTTAAGATAGCATTTTTTTGGGTTTAGATATCGTTTTTTCCTCTGCTGAAGTATTTTAGTTTATACTAATAACATTGGGCAGTAATTCAGTTTGAAAGATATCCTATAAATATGCAGACATATATGACTTACAGTTCTAGAGGCTAAAAAGACCTAGATCAAGGTGCCAACAAATTTCGTGTCTAAATGAGGGCCTGTTCATCATTCATAGCATCTTCTTGCAGCATCTTCAGTGGGAGGGGAGGCAGGCCCTTGGGCTTCTTTTATAAAGGCACTAATTCAGTCACATGGGCTCTTCTGTCATGACTTAATCATCCTCACCTTTTCGTATCAACACATTGGAGATTAGATGTCAACATATTCATTTTGAAGGGGCACAAACATTCAGGCCCTAGCAGTGGTTGCTGGTGAATTTGAATAACACTAAAGTACCTGGACTTGAAGAGTAATGGTCTTCCTTCATTTCTCCATCTTACCAGTCCCCCCAGCACATTATTTAATGTTTTTTCTTTCAGACTATTTGTTTAGTATCCATGATATACTGCACATAGTATATTGTATCATCTTTTTTTACTTAATGGTATATTTTGGAGATTGTTGAGATTTAGGACCCCCTACTTTCTCCTCAGATTAGTTCAGAATCAATTGGAAATTAAGCATTAGAGATAACAGTTTTGTTGGAACAAAACATAAGACAGAGATAACTAAGATAGAAATACGAGTTTTGTTGGAAAGATGTACAGCATGAACACTCAGGCTTTTCAGTGTTTTTCTCTGGATCACTGCCACAACTGGGTAAGTTCAGGCTGGCACACCTGCTGCCCTCTCCACTCCCCGCTGTGATGGTGGAAGGCTTCAGACTTCTGCCTAAACAGCCAGCAGGCAGATCTGCAAGGCGCTTGGAGGGTGAGGCGCTCTGCTCAGTTTCCTTTCCCAGGATCACCAATTAGACCAGACACACCTCCTTCTGGGGAGGAGGGACAATGGGGGCAGAGACTGTGACAGGAAGGAGTATTCTAGGAGGTCAGAAGCACTGGAGGATCTTTTAATAGCACATTTATAAAGCATCTGTTCTCTTTTTAAATGGCTGTATATTTTCTAATTTATGGAAATATCATAATGTATTTTCCAGCCTCCTAATAATATACATTTGTATGTTTAACTTTTAGCTATTTTCAGCAATGCTTGAATAAATTTTTTAGGGTCATTTTTAATATTTAAAAAGGGAAAAACACTTCTGTCCCATTCTAGAACAGTATTGGTAGACTGAGGATTTTTAAAGAGTTAGTATAGTTTTAATTTTGAAAATAAAACTTTGTATTTGTAAAGCTCTAAGATTTCTTTATTTAAGCTATGATAATTTTTTAAGTTCTGAATCCTGTTTATTATGAAGTTAATTTTGAAGTTTTGATTAAAATGAGTAATTGTTACTGTTTTAATTTTACATCTAAGTATTTACCCTGAAATGTGGCAATTTAATAACTGGAAGTTATAGTTAAGGAAGAGGAAAGTGCATTGGCCTGCTCTTTTGACCTTGGGGCCAGCATCTGTGTCTGAGGTTGGGTCTCTGATTTGCTGGTACCTTGTAAATGGCCTGCAATATCAATTAGTGTTAGTGATTTCTTTGAATAGTCATTTCATTAATGTTTCCCTCTCTGGTTACAGCAACACTTGTGATGCTCATAGCCAACAAAGTATACTTTAAAAACTAAATACTGTAAAATCCATGATGTTTGGAAATCTGAGAAAGTTTAGTCACTGAGATGCTTCTTTGATTACTTTGGCCCACCAGGAGTATGAGCAACATCTCTTACATGTGGAAGAGCCAAGCTCAAGTGAAAAGAGACTTTGTCTTCTCCAAGGCTTTTCTTTGGTGCTCTTAGAGGAGAGGGAGCGGGAGAGAGAGAGAAGGGGTGGCCTGGGAGGGGGGATGCGAGAGAAAGAGAATGTATTAGTTAATATTAGGGAGGTAGCCCAAAAGATAATGAATTGAAAATAAAAAAGCAAAAGAGGACAGAATATGAGTAAGAAAGTTGATGATAGGTGTTAAAGTCAGTGTTCTCTTAGAAAAGGAAATTTTTTTTTTGCCTTCAGTAGATAAAAATTGTATCTTTGGAAACTAACTCGAGCAAGCAAGTAGTTAAATGATCTGTTCAAAAGAATGAAATAAAGTATTAAGTACTAGTGAAATGTCTTAAACTGCAATCTGTTTTTTTTCTGTGAATTATCTTTTATTTTTTCTTACTATTGTTTAAAGAGTAATAACCTTTATTTTTGGGAAATTTCATTTTACACAATTCTTTTTTTTAAATTTTTTATTTTACTGGTACATTGTAAGCATACATCATGATGATGTTCAGAGTAATTGGGACATACATGCACTCAGCACTTGGTGAGCTTTACCCTCCCTGTGCAGTATTGTGATTGGCATCGATAAATTTGTTACCATGCAGCATGTACATTGACGTGTTTCCCTCATCAGTCTCCCTCTCCCTATGCCTCCCTCCCGTAGGCCCCTTCCCTCATTCCACTAGGGCTTCTCCTCCTTTGTCTGGAGTCCCTCCTCTATCCCACTTTCTTCCTAGCCTCCACATATGAGGGAAGATATCCAACCATCTACTTTTTGTGACTAATTTTGCATACATTCTCCAGTTCCATCTGTACCCCTGCAAACAATGTAAGTTTGTTCTTCTTTATGGCTGAGTAGAATTCCATTGTGTGTATGTCCATAATTTTGAAATCCATTCATCTGTTGATGGATTGGCACCAATCCTAGGCTGGTAATTAGAATGGCAGTCATTAAAAATAAATAATAATAATGCTGGCAAGGATGTGGAGAAGTAAGAACTCTGATACAATGTTGATAGGATTGCAAATTAGTGCAACCCCTTTGGAAATCAGTGTGGAGGTTCCTCAGATGAATGGGAATGCATCTACTATATGATCCAGCTGTGCCACTTGTGGGTATCTACTCCCCCCAAAATTGAAATGAGACTACCATAGTAATGTATTTGTATCTATGTTTATAGCAGGCACAATTGATAGTAGCCAAACTGCAATCTGTTTAGCAACCTAAATTGTTAAATCTTTGTGAAATTGTTCAGTGAGGAGTGGGGTGAATTAGCAATGTAAAAATATTGAAGTGGCAGAATGAGCTATGTAAAATACTAATTAAACAAAGCTATGATACAACAGCTCGCTAAAATGGAAAATTAGTGAGATTTTTGCTTTAGGACATGCATTTGTTCTAAGTTTGAAAAAGTTAGAAAAGCTGTCTAATTTTGTAGGAGTCTTGTTTGGGGATGATTGGAAATTGGACACATGAGTTGATATGATTTTTGGGAAATTAATTCTGACAACTCATTTTACTGAGGCCCATAAAGTAAAAAAAAAAAAAAAAAATATATATATATATATATATATATATATATATACACACACACACATATATATACATATATATATAATCTTTTATAAATATCTAAAGGCAGTGGAGCTCCTACATATGCATTATTATTTTATTAAGAATAAAATGCTTAAATTTTTATCAGACCAGTAAGCTGGATAGACATTTTGAAAGGGCTTTTGGTCTGATCCAGGTGAACCCAAGTTGCCCTTTAATCTTGATTTTCTGGGACAAATACTAGGATAGACTTGTTGTGTTGGCAGTATTTTCACTTGTTTAATGTCAGAAAGAAGACTGTATTCATTGACTCACTGATTTGTTTGTATGTATGGTCAATTAAAAGATTTTTAATTTGTTTGCATGAAATACTGGGCCGAAAAGAAATGGGCCTGAACTCAAATCATGTAGCCCTCAGGTTAAAAGCTATACATAGTTTTTATTGCCTCCCTTAGGATCGTATAAATACCACAATATAAAGGAAGAACTTCTAATAATGGGAAGATTTTTTTTTTTTTTTTTGGTGGTACTGGGGTTCCTGGAAGCCCTTCTACTGCTGGGCTCCCAGACCTATTTTATACTTTTTATTTGGAAACAGGGTCTCTTAAGCCAGCGCGGCTGGCTTCAAACCTGCACGATCCTCCTGTCTCCGCCTCCCAAGTGCGGGGATTACAAGCGTGCGCCACCACGCCCGGCTCTCTATCAGATTTTTGAAGACAAATGCTTTTGAAAGTTTTGGGCTAGGGGTGTTGCTCAGTGGTAGAACGCCTGTCTACCATGCATGAGGCCCTGGAATAGAGCTGTAATACTTGCCAAAAAAAAAAGTGCTTTGTAATTGTTATTAATGTATTAAAATACCAGTCTTGGTATTTTGCCCCTCTACCTGTAATGTCAGATGGTTTGTAGGTCACTCACTGAAGCAAATACACACTCTTTAACATTCTTGCTTATATTATTTGATTGGCTTGATTCCTAATTTTTTTCTTTGTTTTTTTTTAAAAAGGTCTCAGTAGGTTAATGGGAGTCTCACTACTTGCTGAGGCTGTCCTGAAACCTGCAATTCTCCTGTCTCAGACTTCCAAGTCCTGGGATTCAAGTGTGTGCCACTACACCTGACTTTAAAAAAATTTAAAAAAATTTTTATTTTGAAACAGGACCTTGCTAAATTACTGAGGGTTTTGCTAGGTTGCTGAGGCTAGCCTCAAATCTGTGTTCTTATCTCAGCCTCCCAAATACTGGGATTACAGGTGTGTGTCACCATGCCACCCCCATCTCAAGTAATGGGACATTTTAAATCTACCAGTAATACTGTTTGGAAGAGTTAACCATGCAGCATGCCTTAATTTTGTGCTCTTTGAATTTGTTTTGCAGGAAGCCTGCGGTCTTGCAGTTCTTCAGACTGCTTTAGTAAAGTGATGCCCCCAAGGAAAAAGAGAAGACCTGCCTCTGGAGATGATTTATCTGCCAAGAAAAGCAGACATGATAGGTATGGTGTAGAGATCAGGGGTCAAAATTGAATCCATGGTGGAGGACATGTGCACCCACTTGATCAGGCTGCGTCTTGTCTCGTGTGCAGCTGGAATGTTTTGGTTTTCCATCAAAGTGTGATTATTTAATGGTGGTTATTTTGTGTGTAGGTTTATAAGACATACAAAACAAAATAGAGTTTTTAGAAATTAAAGTTTTATCTGAATCCATGGATCTGCTATTAAAACTAGAGTAGTTTTTGTTTCTTTCCTCTGGGAGCCTTTGTATCCATCACTGGTGAGGACCACAGAAGTGGTGACTGTTCTTTCGAGGGTCTCATTCACCATAGTCCCGGGGCTGGAGTGGTGTGCCCACACTGATTTATACCTACCAGGTATAAATATTTTTCCAAATGTGTGAAGATTTGACAAAAACTATGAAAAACAAGATATTTAAACCACTTCATTTTCAGACAAGTGAACTTTTAATCTTGGTAACTTCAAAGGCATGTTAAATTTTAAAGCAGTTTCTTTTCTTCTTCTATTTTTTTTTTTTTTTTTGTTGTTGTTGTTGTTGAGGCCAAGTCTTCTGTGTTGCCTAGGATGGCCTCAAATTCCTGGGCTCAAGTGAACCTCCTGCCTCAGCCTCCCTAGTAGCTGGGAACACAGGCACGTGCCACCAGGCCCAGCTTCTTTGTTAAACAATAGTGTAATTTTTCCTGCCCTTTTGTCATCTCTCCCTAGTCTGGCTCCGTGGGTCCCTTCTCTAACAGGCTAGACTTTCCACATGTATAAATCCAGGGGATTTACATGAGATGTTCCTGTTCTGTTCTTGCTGTGATGCTTCATTTGCTTTAACTCAGTTGGAGAAATAGATAAACTCCGAAAACATGAAAACAGTGTTACTGTTCATATCTGAAATGAGTAAAAAATTTCATGGCCAGCCTCAGCCACTTATTGAGGCCCTCTGCAACTCAGTGAGACCCTGTTTCAAAATAAAAAGTAAAAGAGGGTTGGGAAGGGAGTATAACTCAGAGGTAGAATGCCTCTGGATTCAGTTCCCAGTAACACACACACACACACACACACACACACACACACACACACCCTAAATGAAAATAATAGCAATTTAGAAGAGAATCACTAGCATTCACTGAAGTACATTCTAGCTCTTTAAATTTCTTTGTGTTTGTTTCTTTTTTTTTTTTTTTTTTTCCCTTTTATTTTGAGACAACTTCTTGCTAAATTTCCTGGGCTGAACTCAAACTTCTTTTTTTTTTTTTTTTGGTGGTATTGGGGGTGGAACCCAGAGGCTTTCTACCTCCGGGCTATACTCCCAGACCTTTTTTTATATTTTATTTGGGAACAGGGTCTCACTAAGTTTCTGAGAGCCTCACTAAGTAGCTGAAGCTGGCTTCGTGTGATCCTCCTGTCTCAGCCTCCCAAGTGCGGGGATTACAATGATGTTCCTGTCTCACCCTCTCCAGTTGCTGGGGTCACTAACGATCATTAGGCCTATGATACTCAATGTTATGAGGCCAGGTTACTTTGATATTTCTTGGCAGTGTGAATGTTATTATCACGGAATTGTTAAGGTGATAATCACTGCATTTTGTGCCTATATAGCACTTGCTGGTTTTTTTTTTTGGTGGTACTGGGGATGGAACCCAGGGGCATGCTACCTCTGAGCTATAATCCCAGCCCTATTTTTTTATTCTTTATTTTGAAACAGGGTCTCACTGAGTTGCAGAGGGCCTCACTAAGTAGCTGAGGCTGGCTGTGAATCGCAACTCTCCAATCTCAGCCTCCCGAATGCTGAGATTACAAGCGTGCGCCACCATGCCTGGCTGCTTGCTATTTTTTTTTTTTTTTTTTTTTTTTTTTTGTGTGTGGTGGTACTGGGGTTCCTGGAAGCCCTTCTACCTCCGGGCTACACTCCCAGACCTATTTTATATTTTGGAAACAGGGTCTCTTACGCCAGCGCGGCTGGCTTTGAACCTGCGTGATCCTCCTGTCTCCGCCGCCCAAGCGCAGGGATTACAAGCGTGCACCACCACGTCCGGCTATTTTTTTTTTTTTTTAACCACAGTCTTAATATCACTTAGTATGAAAAAAAAATCAGATTAAAAACTGACAGTTGAGTTGCAGCTTCTGACTTTATTTTTTATCTTTTTTTTAAAAAAAAGATTTATATACCACAAAGTTTACACACTGTAGGTATACAAAAATGTTTTTTCTAGGTTAACTGAGTTGTGCCAGTTTTAGAACATTTCTATCTTCCCAGAAATATTCCTAATGCTCCATAACAGTCACTCCTGGTTCCAACTCCCAGTGGCAGCCAGCCTTTCTACAATGCTGTTTTGTGTCTCACTTCTTTTACTTACTAGGATTTTGAAGCTCATCTGTGTATTAGCATGTATCGTATTTCATTTCTTTTGTTTTCTGAGAGGTATTCCACTGTATAGTCTTGGTCTGTTTTTATGTAGGATATTTTAAAATAATTTAAATATTAAATAATGTACATGATGTACATTCACAAACATATCAAAGTTAATTACTAAGCCAAACATGAGAAGGAGGGAGAGAAGAGGTAATGGGGTGGGAATTGGGTACGGGCTAATTGAGTGATGTGTGTATATATGCCTCTACCATCTTGTACTCCATTAAGATGTATGACTACAGTGTACCAATAAAAAATTTTAAAATAAAATATTACATAGTGTCCTATAAAGGCCTGAGGCTATTGACTAATAATGGTTTTGAGCTAAGATAGGAATGTCTGGGCCCAGGATTAAAACATTATCTGTATGTACCCCTGGCCAGTCTCTAGCTTTATTTCCAGGTAGTATGTTTTATTGAAGAAATATAAAACTTGTAACGCCAGGCATTGTGGTGCACACTTGTAATCCCTGCACTTGAGAGGCGGAGACAGGAAGATGGTGCAGATTTGAAACCTCCTTCGCTGGCTTAAGAGATCCTGTTTCCAAATAAAAATATAAAATAGGTCTGGGAGTGTAGCTCGGAGGTAGAAGGGTTTCCAGGAACCCCAGTACCACCAAAAACAACAAAACAAAACAAAACAAAACCTTGTAGTTTGCATTTTTAGTAACTTAATACTCTATAACCATTTTCTTTTTTGGTGATAAAACCCAGAATTTCTAATCAGAGGTATACAGGTAGTCTACTGATTATCTAGGTCATGAATAAATGTGCACTAAAATATAATTTTTATGTTATTTGTTATGTAAATAAACTATATTCATGAATGTTTATATATATAACTAGACAATTTACATATAAATAGTGATTAAAAACCTGCATCCTTACACTTTTAGTGTCAAAATCATGATTTTAAAGCCACTGCCTCCTCTCCCCCCTTCATTTCTGCCGCATTGCAGGAGGCGGCTGTGCTTCCTGATTCAGTCCTCCATCACTAGGATGGTAAGGGAGTGTAGGAGTTAGGGTTCTCTGTACTTCTCCCTCCTGAGACTTTGCAGCTTATACTAATCATCCAAGGGACCTCATCTTGTCAGTCTTACACCAAAATTTTTTTTCTCTTGGAAGCTTGGACATGAATTGATACTTCTTTATTTATGTAATGTTCTCTTGAGTTTCCTCCTATTGACAGGTGCTTCCTTACACTGTGCTCTGTGCTCAGCCTGACTTGTAAAACAGAGAAGTCAGGAGAATTTACTGGTGAGACAGTGATTTTTAGGATCATTAACTGGAAAAAAAACACCTTAGACATTTCTTGCCATATTTTACTATCATTTTATAGTTAGTTCTAGCTTATGAGGTAGAAGAGAGATTATCAAATAACTGTTGTATTTAGTTCTTACTATGTATAAATCAGCAAGAATCCTGTATTAAATGTTTTCCATTTAATTCTGTGTTCAAGTAAGACTGTATTTCAACACTGTAGTTACAAAAGCTGAAGCTCATAAATGTAGCAAGTAAGATGTTTAAAATATACTTAAAATACTGATTGAATGATGTTTGGCTTAGGTGAAAGTAAATTAATTGCTACTTAAAAGAACTCGTATCTTTAAATAACTTACAACTGCCTTTTTAATTTCTAGCATGTATAGAAAATATGATTCAACTAAAATAAAGACTGAAGAAGAAGCCTTCTCAAGTAAGAGGTGCTTAGAGTGGTTCTATGAGTATGCAGGTAGGTCACCATTTCTGTCATAGGAGCCTGGCCCTTATGAAAATAAGAAGTGCCTAGAGGAGATCAAGGAATTTTGTAATGTGTACTTTTCAAATTTAGTGCCCGTGTATGTGTGTTCCTGTTGAGAGGCAGAATGGAAGGGGAGGGACATAGTTGAAATGAATCACTAAATGTCCTATTTATAGCCAGTAGCTAAGCCAAAGAATTCAGAACACTAGAAGGGAACTGAAAAGATGAAATGCATTTGGGAGAAATACTTTGGATTGCTAGGAAACCTATTTAGAATGCTGATAATGGATAATTACTTGGTTTAAACACTGAAGTTAAAATAAGCTTTGGTGTGTTGAACCCTCATATAGTACAATGGAATTTCTTTATATTAAAATGTCTGGTTTCAAAGATCATTCAGCAGTAAATGTTTGTTTTGTCATTTAAAATGTCTTAAATTTAGTCTTATTTTTGCAACGTAATTATAATTGGTTGGATAATAGAATATTGCAATCTAGGGCCTGTCACTGTGACCAAGCGTGGCGTAAAAGAGAAGGAAATATTCAGCTAAAGTTGAGCTGTGAGTTGGGCATGGTGGTGCATGCTTGTTATCCCAGCATTTGGGAGGCCGAGACAGGAGGATTGTGGTTTGTGGACAGCCTCAGCTACTTAGTGAGGCGCTTTGCAATTCAGTGAGACCCTGTTTCAAAATAAAGAATAAAAAGTAGGGCTAGGGTGTAGCTCGGAGGTAGAATGCCCCTGGGTTTCAATCTTAGTACCACAAAAAATAAAATAAAGTTGATTTGTAGGCTCTTTGGTGTGTGTGTGTGTGTGTGTGTGTGTGTGTGTGTGTGTGTGTGTGTGTGTTACATGGCTTTGAACTTGGGAACATTTATTTTACCTCTGAGCTAAGTCCCTAGTCTCTTATTTTTTAAAATTTTGGAACAGGGTCTTACTTAGTTGCTGAGGCTGACCTCAAGCCTGTGAACCTTCTGTCTCAGATTCCCAAGGACTGAAATTACAGGCATGTGCCACCATTCTCGATGAACCTTTATTCTTCCTCATCTTTGTGAGGCCCTTTTATGACCTATGAACTTGACTGTTCAACAACCTTCGAACTGCTTTTCCTATTATCAGTCTCTGTTCTAGACCAGGTTTCATTTGTCTCTTGTTGTCTAAAAATAAACTGAACAGATTATACATGTCATTCCTTACCTTAACATCTCCCCTAACCTCTGCTTAAAATTTCCTGCTACCTACAGGATAAAATT
Source organism: Muscardinus avellanarius (assembly GCF_963383645.1). Classification (NCBI taxonomy): domain Eukaryota; kingdom Metazoa; phylum Chordata; class Mammalia; order Rodentia; family Gliridae; genus Muscardinus; species Muscardinus avellanarius. The sequence goes on along the minus strand of NC_137791.1, from coordinate 97,674,174 downwards.
CAAACAACTCTCTGTCCATCCCTTTGTTGGAATGTTTTTCTCCATTTTTCATCAGATAATAATTGTTCTATTAGTTCTTATAAATTGTTGGATCAGTGACAAACCTATATTAACTACTTTTATTACTACATATCTTTAAGTCCCTTATTTAGCTTAATACCTTTCTTTGTACTCCCACATAATTTATTCTTAATTTGTTTTAATCTGTTTTATTGAATATCAAGATTAGGGTTTTGCTCTGTGGCCTATTTTGGCCATTTTTTCCTACCTCTCCCCTTTTTCTGATGGAGCCTTGCCCCTTTGACCACAGAAATTGGTCCAGAAGGACAAACTTTTATGGGGATTTTCAGATTTAAGTGGGAGAAGAGCATCTTTCTTCTCTGATGGCAGCCTTGAAAGGGTACCGTCCTCGAAGGCTGACAGGAGCATCTCAGGTTCCAGGACAGCCTCAGCAGCTTAGCAAGATGCTCAGCAACTTCAGGGAGACATTGTTTCAGGGCCCCTGGGCTCAATTCCCAGTAACAGAAAGGGTAGGATATAGTCCTGATCCGTTTAGATTTTCTTTGAATTGATTGTTAGCTATCCCAGTATCTTTCTAGTGAATTTTCCTCATTTCTTTAATTAGTTTCAGGATAAAATTCAAACAGCTCTCTGTCCCTTTGTTGGAATGTTTTTCTCCATTTTTAAAATCAGGTAATAATTGTTCTATTTAGTTCTTATTATTTATTGATCAGTGAAAAACCTTTATTAACCACTTTTAATACTATATATCTTTAAGTCTCTTAAAGATTGGATTTTGTTCATAGGTCAAGGACACTAGTACAGAGGCCTATATGGTGCTAGATTTTATCTGTTTTCATTTTTACTTTAATAGCACGTGAATCTCTTGAAGACATTTTGTAATCCTAATAAAAGTGGTTGATGCCTGCCAAGGGTTTAAGAAATGGGTGCTGAATGAATGAAGAGTTTTTTCATATTCCTGTTGCTTTTGGTTATGAAGACCTTTTGTTTCACTTTAATTTTTAATGAAAATATATAAAGGAAATTTTAAACAGAAAAGCTCACTATAGTAGTATAGTTATTTTTGTTTTGCATATCTTTATAATCAAATTTAAATTTCTGTTTTCTTTAAAAAATGAAGCAGGGTAGAATTTTCTTTCTTGTTTGCTTTTTTTTCTATTTGCAGAAAGGTGACATTTTGGGAAGTAAAAAAAAGTAAGCTACATTATTTAGGTTCCTTGGGGTCCCTACTGAGTGATTCCTTATAATTCATGTCTGCAAAGAAATTTGCATGGATGTACCTATCCCTATTTTGACATTCCACCCCACTTTTGGGGTGTGTGTGTGTGTGTGTGTGTGTGTGTGTGTATCTCATCAGTAGGAAAAATGGCTTCAAATTGGGAACCACTGCAAGTCCAGTTGATACCTGCTTTACTTTGAATAAACTAAGCACATGAATTGAAAGTGAGGGTCAGTATTATTCAAGAGAAGCCAGCTGTGAGGTGAACAGGATGACTGACAGGGTGTTCTGAGGAATGGGCTGTGGGGCAGGCTGGGAAGCCACATGAGGGCCTCAACACCTGGCTGTTATTGTCCCCAGGAGTGAGCCCGCTGGTTTGAACTGAAGATAAAGCTTGGCTCCCTGTGTTTTATTCTGAGTGAGTGGGTGTGGAGTGGGGGCCTGAAGTATGGTTGTTTGAAATGGATGGACCTTTAGTTCTTTCTAGAGTCCTCAGGAAGCTCCTCTCCACAAAGCCCAGTGCATCCCAGCTCCTGGCTGGCTGGTTCACGCCAGCCCTGTTTCACGAAACATTCTGGGATGTTGCTTCTCATCTTTCTAAAATCCCTGTCAGTGCAATTGTGGATTCTCAGAAATCTGATAAATAACCTCCCTCCACAGGGCTTCTTTCTCCTTTCTGTGGTTAAAGTTTTATTCTCTTTTCTACTTTGATACTTCAGTTCTTTGTGACTCAAGATAGGATTGGCTGGGAGGTGGTAGAAATATGTTATTTATACCTCAATCTGAAACTGGGAACCCATTTCCTCTCATTAAATTGAAACTAACCTGTTTTATATAAATAATTTATCAAATAACTTCCACTTGCTGAAATGTGTCTAAGAAGCAAGCCAAATACACAGGTGCCAACATCGATTTTACTGAATTACACTAAAGCTTACCTACGTAGCTCATAATGGTTCCGAAAGCCCTGACTGTGGTCCCTTAGTCTCTATTTTAGATTAAGTTCTATAGCAAAATTGTCCTTTTTGGTTTACAAAAATGAGATCAAGGGCCAGGAACAATTGCTGAAGTCAGGCATAGACAGTTGCAGAATGTGCCGAAAAAGTCTGACAGTGAAGGAAGGAGTGTTAAAAACTACCAAAGAAAGGAAGAGGCCCTGTGGGCCCGCTTGCTTCAGTGACACAGCCTAGTATAATTATGGGAACTTTGGCGTGAGGGTCTTGGGCCATCATGAGAAAGTTAAATTCATTAAAACCTACTTAAGGTGGCAGAAAAATGGAGGCATCGTTTTTTTCTAGATTTTTATTAGTATTTCTGCCTTCCCAAATATATCTCAAGTATTTTGTCACTTGGGGCATTCCATCATTATTATTTTAAGTGTGTGTGTGTGTGTGTGTGTGTGTGTGTGTGTGTGTGTGTTTATTTATTTTACTTGGGGAGAGAACCCAGGACATTCTACCTCTGAGCTCCAGCTCTGTATTTAATTAATTATTTATTTATTTACTTATTTATTTAAAGTATTGGGGATGGAACTCAGGGACATTCTACCTTCTGAGCTACACCCCCAGCCCTATTTTTCATTCTTTATTTTGAAACAGGGTCTCACTAAGTTACGGAGTGCCTCACTAAGTAGCTGGGTCTGTCCGTGAACCGTGATCCTCCAGTCTCAGCCTTCCAAATGCTGGGATTACAAGTGTGCGCCACCACACCCAGCTTCTCCTTAGCTTTCTTGGTAAATTAGTTTGCTTAATTCTATAGGCAAATTGATTATATACTATAAAATACAGCCAAGATCCCAGTGAACGATTACCAGGTTTAAATATGTGCACAGGAAAGATAATGAGGAAAAATTAAAAAGTGACAAGTGGTAGTTTTATGAGTAGATTTTAAATAATGTTCCGTGACAAGCTGTAATTCAGTATATTTATGTTAAAATAGACTTTGAATAGTTCAAGCTCAGGTCCTTCCTCTTCATCTGGGCAAAGCTAGCATTGTTTCTTCCATACCATGATTCTCCTTTTAATAACACACATGCTGTTTTGTTCATATATTCAAATTCTGTTACCTTTTTCTGGGGTTTTTCTTTTTTCTTTACTTTGTATATTTTTCTGTGTATTCCTAATTTTTTAAATCTTAAACATTGGGAGACATCAAATACAACTTTATCAGATATAGTTTTTTTGTACATTAATACATAAACATGATAGTGAATTGCATTTGAAAATGAAAATAAAGATGTTTAAAAGGTAGGTGCCACAGACTTTGCAGCAAGTACTCTGATATTTTTCATTTCCGTGATCTGTGGAGAGCAGCCCAGTTACTACTTGTATGGAAAGTGCTTGTGTGCCTCATTTCCCTGCGTGGAGGGAAGAGGCCATGTTCTTTTTTTTCTTTTTCTTTTTACCCTAAGCAACACTACAGTGCATACTCCAGGATGGGTCTAGTAAGTGTTACCTGATTGAAGCTGAGACAAAGTGAGAGGGTGGATATTGCTGGGCTCGGTCACTTGCTGGCTATAGAGGATAAGGGAGGATTGGAGAGTAGTAGTAGTAGTTTCATCTGTTAAGTAAACTTATTGATCAGTGCTAGGTGGTATTCTGAAGTTTTAGGAATAATAAAATAGCTCCTGCTTTAAGGAGCTCTGAAGGAAAGACAATGAGTGGCAATTTTTTAATGTAGTGTGCTAACCTTGAGAGAACTATTTCCAGCATTGCATGGGTTTTCAGAGGGCTGCATGAAGCAGCCTCTCCTGGCAGGGGATGGGGGGTGACTGCCTGTCTGGTTCCAGGCCTAAAGGCTAAAATGAGTTAGCCAGGGAAGATGAGAAGAGGTGGGGAAGGGAAAAATAGGATGGGGTGACACAGAGTGTAGTGTGGTGTTGGGTATGTGTGGTGTAGAGCAAGACTGCAGGTCAGTAGGTGTTTCAAATCTTAATTTTTATACATTCAGAAATAGGTGTTGATTTATTTATTGCTTAGAAGCTTGCTTTGCAGGTAGAAAGATATGAGACTGAAAAGGAAGAGAGGCACTGGATCATAGACAGCCTTATTGACATGCTAGAAACTTGGACTTTTGCCAGTGGGGAGCCTCAGAAGCCTCTTGAGCTGGTATGGGATTTGTGTTTGAGTGGGACCTCTTAGTAGCTGTGTACAGATGGCTCAAGGAATCTGAGTGGTACAGGAGAGATGCCATTTAGTAATATTTTGAAGTAATATTGAAATTTAAGTACATTGACAGTACAATTGATAGTCCATGAGCTGCAGTATTGGAGGAGGAATGTAGGCTGGCTCCCAGGTTTCTGTTTTTGGTGGTGCCACCTGTTGGGACAGAATACAGCAGGACAAGCAGAGGATAGCTTTGTGAATAATGAACCACTTCAATTTTCAGAGATGGCAGAGAAGTGAAATGAAATACAGATGGTATGTGTCTCTTAGATTGGACAATTGGGGGGTTGTTGTGACCTTGGCAAGAAGAGTTTCAGTGGAAAGATAGAAGTAGGAAAAAGTATTTGAAGAATGAATAGGAAATAGAGATGGAATATATGGGTAGTTATTTCAGAAAGAAACAGAACTGAAGCTAAAGGAAAAGGAGGCTTTTTTTTTTTTTTCCTATATCAAGGACAAAATGAGACAGGTGTGGTAGCATACACCTGTAATCCCAGTACTTGGGAGGATGAAACAGGAGGAGCACAGGCTTAAGGATAGCCTTACCAACTCAGTGAGGCTCTCATCAACTTAATGAGACCCTGTTTCCAAATAAAAAATAAATAGAGCTGGGGATGTAGCTCAGAGGTAGAATATCCCTGGGCTCAATCACCAGCATCATACACACGCACACAGAACAAAATGCCTACAGACATCCCTCAGTATATGTAGGTGGTTGGTTTCAGGATCACCAGGAATACTACCACAGGGCTCCATTCCTTTATATAAAATGCTAAGAGTATTGCATATAATCTATGTACCTCTTCCTGTGTACTTTAAATTGTCTCTAGATTATGTGTAGTACCTAATACAATGTGAATATTATATAGTTTTTATGCTTTGTTGTTTAGGGAATAGTGACCAAAAACAATTCATACATGTTCATTGGAGACACAATTCTTTTTTACTAGCATTTTTGATCCCCAATTGGTTTAAGTCATGGATGTGGAACACAAATACAGAGGGCCAACTGTTGATTATTTTTTCTATGTAAAAGAAACATTTTTTCCAGTTAAGTTTAGAAAGACTAGTGTGTAGGTCTTTGCTGCTTTCCTAATACTTAAATGTGTTGAAATTATTACCAAAATAAGAATAGAGCTTTTCAAACACAAATAGCCTCTTCTTTAGTTATGAATGGTAATATATCATAATCTATGAAGGACTTAATGATAAACTGATTTAATGATTGTACAGAGGGCTCAGTGGTAGAGTGCCTGCCTATAATGTGTGAGGCCCTGAGTTCTATTCCCAGCACCACAAACATACACACACACACACACACACACACACACAAGCAAAATTAGTATGGTGCATTCCTGTAATCCCACTGCTTGGGAGGCTGAGGCTGGAGGAACGTGAGTTTAAGCCCAGCCTAGGTAGCATAAATGGAAACTATATTTAAAAAAATGAAGAATTTATACTTTTTCCAAAGGGAATTAAAATTTTTGCATCTTATTTGATGATAGTATCATATGACCACAGTTGTAATCATGTACACGGTCAAATTTAATTTATATAAAATTGCATTTATTGTAGGTACTGATGATGTTGTGGGTCCTGAAGGCATGGAGAAGTTTTGTGAAGACATTGGTGTTGAACCAGAAAATGTAAGTCTAACTTTGTAGTGTGAATCAGTTATTTTTCTTACTAAAATACTTTGCTTCTTTACAAATAAAGTAATAATAAAGAAATAGAGGTACGTTAGTTTTTATGAAGCTGCCTAAGAAAATCTAGTTTGATTTGTAAGGGCTTATTTTCTTGTAAATGACATGGTGTAGTCATTTTCCCCCTCTGGTTTAATTTCTTGTATTTAAAAAGTATAATAATTAAGTAATTAAACTAGATGTTTTAAAAAGTGTGTGGGTATGTGTACCTACAATGACAGATCAACCTGGGGACTGAGCGGGGAACTGAGTCACTTCATGCTGTTTACTTTTGTCTCTTTCAATCGTTTTTTCAACCTAATGAAGAGTTAGGCCTAGATTTTGAATAATTATGCATAAAGGTTCTGAGTGGGTTATAATTACTATGAATGTTTCACAAATCTTTCACTTCCAATTGAATTTATCTCAGAAGGTGACTGATTTTAGTATAAAAGCACTATTTCCTTTAAAAATTAGAGTTATTTTATGTTTAATTATTTTTTGCCTAATTCTTAGCCTGTTGTTATTGTTGAATATTTTTTTTTGTTTCCATATAATCTCTATTGAGACCCTGTTTCCAAATAAAAAATAAATAGAGCTGGGGATGTAGCTCAGAGGTAGAATATCCCTGGGCTCAATCACCAGCATCATACACACGCACACAGAACAAAATGCCTACAGACATCCCTCAGTATAGAGATATTCCATATAATCTCTAAAAAAAAAAATTTGCTTCTACATCTCTGGCCCATAACTGATGCAGTTCAATTTTACACAGGCTTCCAATTTAACAAACATAGCCTAGGTCCTAAATGAATTTATGATCTGGGAGAGATCTCAGAGGTCCTCGTCCCCTTTATTGAGACTTTGCAAGACATCTGGTGCCAGGCTGTCTATGTTGTGCTTTAAGAAAACCAGCACTGAGACTTCGACTTCTTTTCTTTAAATAATAATAATAATAATAATAATAATAATAATAATAGTAGTAGTAATAATAATAGGCCGGGTGTAGTGGCGCACGCTTGTAATTCCCGCGCTTGGGAGGCAGAGACAGGAGAATCGTGCAGGTTCGAAGCCAGCCACGTGTGCTGGCTTAGGAGACCCTGTTTCCAAATAAAAATGTAAAAAATAGGTTTGGGAGTGTAGCCTGGAGGTAGAAGGGCTTCCAGGAACCCCAGTACCACCAAAAAAAAAAAAAAAATAATAATAATAATAATTACCTCCGTAGTTCTGTGCCTCTGTTACCTTCCTCCATTTTGCTCTAAATAACTTAAATTTTCTGAATTGCCTTTAAGATGTCTTTCACTCATTATGTGGATTTTTGTCTTGCATTTTTTTTATCATGTTCCAGTTCAGATTTTTTTTTTTTTCCAGTACTGGGGATGGAACCCAGGGGCAATACCTCCAAATGACACCACCAGCCCTATTTTTTTTTATTCTTTTTTTCTTTTATTTTTTTTTTGCGGGTCTGGGGATGGAACCCAGGGGCATTTGACCTCCAAGCTACATGCCCTGTCCTGTTTTTTATTCTTTATTTTGAAACAGGGTCTCACTAAGTTGTGGAGGGCCTAAGTAGCTGAGGCTGTCCACGAACCGCAGTCTTCCTGTCTCAGCCTCCCGAATGCTGGGATTACAAGCATGCACCATCACACCCGGCTTATTCTTTATTTTGAAACAGGGTCTCACTGAGTTGCAAAGGGATTCGCTAAGTAGCTGAAGCTATCCATGAACCATGATCCTCCTGTCTCAGCCTGGGAGGAGGCTAATTCTGGGCGTATGCCACTATGCCCGGCTCAGTTCAGGTTTCTTGACAAATCATTTGCCTTAGTATAAAGATTGGGGAAAAACAGGGTCAGTAGTGCTCATTGGATAGGAAAAGTCTATTTCACTGACCTTCAGACAGAAATATTCTCATGGGCTCTTGTCCAAGCTTGCCAGTGTTTTCTAACAGTATTATCAAAAGGGTGAGAGTGAGTTTGGCCTGGCAAGGGATCTAGAGGTTCCACCAAGAAGGTAGAAATGGGCCTGTGATGAGACGCAGGCCCAGGCCTTAAGTCAGAAGAGAGAGAGACCAGGTCAGTCTGCAGGTATGTAAATGATTAGCAGAGCCTTTAGCTTCAGAGGCAGCAAAGCCTGCCTCTGTGTGGGGAGCAGTGTATTGATTCAAACTGAAAAAGAAAGGGAGGCAGAGCTCTTCACACTTCCTCTCCTTCAGTAACACAGCTCAATAAAAGACAGCTATTACTGTCATCCTTTTTTGGCAGTTAGGAGTCCTTTAGAACTAGAAATAGTTTTGAAATATGGAAGTATGCTGAAGACTAAAAGACCAAAATCAGAATATTGTTCCAACTATATACTATTGTACTTCAATTCTAAAACAACACCAGAGTAAGTTGTATTAGTTTATGTCTTCTTCTACAGAAGAAAAAGTGTGAATAAATAAACTGTGATTTGCCATCAGTTGTGGATGCATCCCAGTTTCAGAGATCTTAACATTTGAAAAACAAGCGGTGAAAGAGGATATTTTTAAAGCCTGTTCTACATTGAAGAGCAAGCATTTTAAGAATGTTTGAAGCTTCACCTCACCTGTTATGCATAGCTTATAAAATTTAAACAAGCCTATACAATTCTGCTTTCATTTACCATGAGAAGGACAAAATCTTTATTTAATACTTCAGCTTCTTTGTTAGCCTAAGAAAGTCTGTTTTATCCTGTGGAGACTATTCTCTGGTGTGATTATCTTAGCCATAGCTTATGCCTATTTGTGTGCATGTGCTCCTGCACTCATCCTTTTTTTAAATTATTGCACTATAGCCTCACATCATAATGTGGATCATGTTGACAATGGCATATATTCACACATTACTTGGTGCTCCCCACTTTCCCTTTTCCCTCCCTCCCAATACTGAGTATCCAGGTTAACAATGTTATATTCACATGCATACACATATTCAAATGTAGCTTTTCCATTAATTAACCTCAGCCTTCTTCCTCCCCTCCCCTTCCTTTCTGCCTTTGCTGAGGTTTCCCCTACATTATCTGGAGTCCTTGTTGTATCCCTAATACTCCCTAGTTTGAGCGTATTAGAGAAAACCTATGACCCTTCTCTTTCTGTGCATGGCTGATCTCACCTAACATAATGTTATCCAGGTCTTTCCATCTTCTTGCAAGTGACATGATTTTATTCTTCTTTTTTGCTGAGTAGAAGTCCATTGTCTGTATTTCCCATAATTTTGCAATCCATTCATCTATTAATAGATAGACTTAGGTTGGTTCCATATTTTGGCTATTGCAAATTGTGCTGCTATGAACATGGGTACATATATGTTACTGTAGTTCTCTGATTTCAACCCCTTTGGAAAGATACCCAGGAGTGGTATAGCCAGATTCAATGCAATTTCTATTAAAATACCAACGACATTCTTCATAGACCTAGAAAAATCAGTCATGAATTTTATACGGAGAAAGAAAAGACCCAGAATAGCCAAAGCAATTCTCAGCAATAAGAACCATGCAGGAGGCATCACAATCTCTGACTTCAAATTATACTACAGAGGTATAGTAGTTGCAACAGCATGATACTGGCACAGTAACAGGCACATAGACCAGTGGAACAGAATAGAAGATAAGAAACAAACCACACACTTAGAGTCAATTGATCTTTGACAAAGGGGCCAAATTCATATGCTGAAGAAAAGATAGCCTTTTCAACAATTGGTGCTGGGAGAACTGGCTATCCATTTATAGAAAGATGGAACTAAATCTTTTCCTCTCACCGTGTACAGGAATCAAATTGAAATAGATCAAAGACCTGGACATCAGACCAGAGACTGTAAAGCTATTAGAGAAGGGCATAGGTTCAACACTCCAATATATAGGCACAGGTAGTGATTTCCTCAACAAGACCTCCAAATCATAGGATTTTAAAATAAGAATTAACAAGTGGGATGGCATCAAACTAAAATGTTTCTGTTCATCAAAGGAAACCATCAAGAATCCAAAGAGAAAGCCTACAGAATAGGAGATCTTTACCAGCTACCACTCTGATAGATGGCTAATATCCAGAATATACAAAGAGCTCAAAAGATTCTATACTAGCAAAACAACCCAATTAAGAAATGGGCAACTGAATTGAATAGACACTTCACAAAAGAGATATAAATGGCCAATAGATACATGAAAAAAATATTCAACATCATTAGCCATCAGGGAGATGCAAATTAAGCTACACTGAGATTCTATCCAAACCCAATCAGAGTAGCAAGCATAAAGAAGTCAAATAACAACAAATCCTTTTTTTTTTTTAACTGAAATTTTTAAGTAGAATTTTTAATCTTTCTAGTAGTGGGCTAGGAAGAGATATAAGTTAAGAATATACATACAGTCATTACTCTTTTTCTTAAATCCAAAAAAGTGTAGTGACTTAAAAAGTTGATCTGTATAAATTATTTGATGAAAGGTCCTAGAAATGTAGTAGTTTCTCATTGATAGTAATTTTCAAAGCAGAAAATATAAAGTCCACATAAGGAGAATGTTTTTCACTAATCCTTCAAGTATTGATTAGACATAGTTAGAGACTTTTAGCCTGCAGACTAGGTTGCTGTCCAACAGATAAATAGATCATCTGAGTCCCCTGAATACATCTGTTCAAGTTTTAAATGTGCCTGTGTGCTCTTAAAGGCTCATTATATCATCTAAAATTGATTTTCTGAATGACTTCTTGCCTTGTTAGTTTATGTTTTTATGGTATCCTGATTTCTTTCACTACCACCACCACCACCATCTGACCTAGTTGGAACCATGGATGCTGGTTTGCTGGTTTTGGGTAGTTTTTCCAGTTGTTGAAATGAAGGTTTAGGTTCTATGTAAAGAAATTACATTAAAGAAATAAGGAGTACCCTGGTCCCAGGCCAACCAGATTACAGAAACATATCTGTCTGTCTGTCTATTCCTTCCTTTCTTCCGGGGATGAAACCCAGGGGTTTTCTACCTCCAGGCTACACTCTCAGACCTATTTTTATATTTTATTTTGAAACAGTTTCTTGCTAAGTTGCTTGAGAGCCTCATTAAGTAGGGTTGGCTTCCAATCTGCCTGATCCTCCTGTTTCAGCCTTCCACATACTGGGATTACAAGCGTTTGCAACAACGCCTGGCCCTAGAAACATGTATTTCTGTTCAGTGTCTTTTTCTGTTACAACAGAGAGTGCCCATCAACGGTGTGTACCTGACCCCAGTTTAGAATTTGGGTGTCCCTTGTCTATGAATGACTGTCCAGAGATAGCCAGCCCTGCAGAGCAGCAGGAGAATCCTAAAAGAGCCCTATCTCTGTTTCATCTTTTTAGGATTGACATACTTTCCTTTTTAGTTCCTCCTCACCTTTCCTTGGGTTGTTGAGGTGGGTGAGCAGGAAGACAATCATGGATGGCCTCAGCCTGTCCCCTCTGCAGTGCTCTGGATGGCTTGTAGCTGGGTGCTCCTTTGAAGTGAAATTTTGCTCTTACATCTTCATGTTTTTAGTATAACTCACCTTGATTCTCTGCACCATCCTTTTTCTAAAGAAGCTTCAGGAGATACTGACAGGCAACAGCATAAGCCTTGAGTGGTCACAGCTCCTCATGTCTGCAGATTTTCAGGAAATTCAATAAAAGCAAGAATGGCACCAAGGGGCTGGCCCCCCCACTGGGGGGCCCTGCACTCCTCCTGTGTTCACTCTAGGCACAGGGTTCTTGTCGTGAAGTGTTGGGTCACTTGAAAGGTTTTATCTCCAGTGTACATGGCTCAATTCTTGGACATAGACATGTGTGGTACAACTCCAGTACACATCTCCTACCATCCACCTTTTTATTTTTTTAACACTATTCTGCACCTTAATAAATCTTGGCAATTATTCTGTATTTGAACAGTTAGCTTTACCTCATTCATATTGATGGTGTCATAGTATTCCTTTGTTTGGAATATATATATATATATAGTAAAGAAGTGTTTAATTCTTTATTAATGGACAGTTGGTTGTTTTCAACTTTTGCCACTGCAAACAGTACTGTAGTAAACATTGCTGAATATCTTTGGGTATGTGTGCAGGTGTGTCTATGAGATAACTCCGAAGGTGGAATTGCTGAGTGAGTTAATGGCTTTGATTTTGATGGAGACTGCAGACTTGCCCTCTGGAGAGGTTGCTCACTTTCCACTTCTACTGGCCTGCATGGTGAGGGTGCATGTTTCTCCAAACCCTTGTCAGCAGACGGTATTGTCAGACATATTAGATGTTTGCCAAACTAGAACTCAGTTTTGTAGTTACTCGGTTCATATTTTAGTGACTGGAACAGAAGGGTTTGGCATTTGCTGATGCATTTAATTGCTGAGATTTAATTGTCTTTTTTTCTTTTAAACAGGTAGTTATGCTTGTCCTGGCTTGGAAATTGGATGCACAGAACATGGGTTATTTTACTCTTCAAGAATGGTTAAAAGGAATGACTTCTCTACAGTAAGTTGTGAGGCTGCCCTGGAGTGGGAGGTCCACACCTTCTCTATATAATTGCTTCTTCCATAGGAGGTAGAAGGTGATTGCATGTAAAGAAGTCAGGTTGTCTGGTCAAGCTTTCCTGTGGCCAGAGATGGAAAGATCAAGACCTATATTGAGAACTATGATGAGTGAATTTTAACAAAGTTTTTGCATTGTGTGTGTGTGTAGAGAGAATATTCCTCTAGAGCAGCTGTATTCATTAGAATAGGCAAACCTTTTCTCAAACTTGTGAGCCACATTTGTAATATAAAATTTTCTTATAGCCACATTAAAATATATAGTAGGGCATAGTGGCTCATGCATGTTGTAATACAAGTACTTGGGAGGTTGAGACAGGAGGATCTCAGGTTCGATGACAGCTTCACCAACTTAGTGAGGCCCTCTGCAATTTAGTGAGACTCTGTTTCCAAATAAAAATAAATTAGGACTAGAGGTGTGGCTCAGAGGTAGAATGCCCCTGGGTTCAATCAATCAATCAGAAAGAAGCAGATAAAAAATGGTTTTAAGTTGGGCGTGGTAGTACACGCTTGTAATCCCAGCATTTGGGAGGCTGAGACAGGAGAGTCACGGTTTGCAGACAGCCTCGGCTACTTAGGCCCTTTGCAACTCAGTGAGACCTTGTTTCAAAATAAAGAATGAAGCCAGGCGTGGTGGCGCACGCTTGTAATCTCAGCATTTGGGAGGCTGAGACTAGAGGATCGCGGTTCGCGGACAGCCTCAGATACTTAGTGAGGCCCTCCGGAACTTAGTGAGACCCTGTTTCAAAATAAAGAATAAAAGAAAATAGGGCAGGGGGTATAGGTTGGAGGTCAAATTCCTCTGGGTTCCATCTAAGAAAGAGAGAGAGGGGGGGAGGGGTAAAGAGAGAAAGAAAGAGAAAAAAGAAAAAATAGGATTAGGAGTATAGCTTGGAGATAGAATACCCCTGGGTGTCATCCCCAGTACTGCCCCCCCCCCCAAAAAAAAGGTTTTAATATATTGTACTTAACCCAAAATATCATCATTCCAACATAAGTATTTTAAGAAATTAATGAGATATTTTATTTTTTAAGTTATATCTTCAGAGTCTTGTATTTACAATGTTCAGCTTATGTTAGCCATGTTTAAAGTGCCCAGTAGTCACACGTGCCTAGTGGCTGTTGGATTGGATTGGTGTGTGTTTAGAGCTTAAAAAGCAAAGCAAAACAAGCAGGTGTTGTGGCACATACCTGTAATCCCAGTACTTGGGAGGCTGTGATAGGAGATCAGAGTCTCAAAGCCAGCCTCAGTAACTTAGGCTCTCAGCAACTTGGTAAGATTGTTTTCAAATAAAAAATTAGGGCCAGAGGTGTGGTGCAGAGATAGAAGGGCCCTGGGTTCCATCCCTGGTACCACAAAAGAAAAAAAAGCAAAGGCTTACCAACTTCTGGTTTTCAGTTAGAAAAAGTTGATGAAGTATAACTTATGAGTGAAAATGCTTGTTTTCTATTTTACACATTCTGATTTTAACTTTGAGCAAAACTAGAACTTTATTTACTCTAGTGACTATAAAAGAAAAAATAAAGATTTTCCTATGTGGCCCAGATAAGGGGGGGAAAATCAGTGGTTTTATGTATTTATTTTGTATTTGTGTTAGTGTATATGCATGTATATGTTAAGAGCTTCATTCAACAAAACATATTGATCTGTTACATTAGGTCTTAAAGGCTACAGTTGGGGTGGTTGACTGAACATTTCAGATGGTATTGCAGATGTAGTGCTAATTCTTAACATAGTAACTCTAATATACTTAGAATTATTATCTTTTTCTTTTCACTATAACTAAGAAAAACAGATCTTGATTTTTACTGGGTTAAAGTTGGAGTTGAGTTGGGGTGGTGTAACCTGATGACTGGGTGTAATTCTAGTCCTTGGGAGCTGAGATGAGAGGAGTTTAGATGCAAGGCCAGCTTCAGCAACTTAGTGAGATATTGTCTGAAAATTAAAAAAGGACTGGGGCTATAGCTTGGAGACAGAATGCCCCTGGGTTCAATCCTCAGTGCCAAAACAAAAGCAAAACAACAAAAATCCCTCAGCGATGGTTACAGTTTAGTGGGCATGTGCTAGAACTAGAAAGCCTATGGATTCTGGAGCCAAGAGTTCAGTTCTGTTACTTCCCTGGTGTCTGATAACAATTCCAAACCAGAATAGCAAAGGAACAATACGTGGCTTATACCTGGGCACTCAAAACTGCGTCTCCTTGGTGCTGTCTGGAGGAGTGGAGTGCCAGCTATACCCCTGGCCTGTTGCCCTGAACAGTGATGGTGTGTGAGAGAACTGGACAGAATGGCCACAGTGGAGCGGGCACATCTGTTCCTGCCATGCTCCTTAAATCCTTCTCAATCCCAAGAGAATCTTCTTAAATCCCAAGAGAGCATAGCTCTCATTTGGATTGACTGTTTTATTATTGACTGCCCTGTTCCAGTGTGTGGATTTAAGATTACCTTTGATGAGTTAGGCGCGCGCGCACGTGTGTGTGTGTGTGTGTGTGTGTGTGTGTGTGTGTGTGTGTGTGTGTTTGTGTGTGTGTGTTTAGGGGTGGGGGGCTAAACTAAAAAAAAAGTGAATGGAAGGCTGAGACAGGAGGATCTGGATTCGCAGAAAGCCTCAGCTACTACTTAGTGAGGCCCTTTGCAATTCAGTGAGACCCTGTTTCAAAATAAAGACTAAAAAATAGGGCTGGGGGTGTAGCTTAGAGGTAGAATGCTCCTGGGTTCCATCACTAATACTGCAAAAACAAAAAAGAGTGAAGGGGTGAACTGTAGCCAACTTTGTGTAAAACCCATGATGGGCAGGAGAGCTATCTCTCACTGAGTGAAGGGGTGTGTAGGCCCTTTCCAGGGAATGGGGGAACTACTTCTGATTTTATGATTTCATAGCCTCTGAGAATCATTGCTTATTGTACTGTGTCACTTCTGAACCTGTTATGGCAGCTACACTCAAGAAATAGCACCCACATTTGCACATATTTTGTTTTGGGAAATGGTGCTCCTTAGATGTGTGGCACTGTCACTGACTTCTGCAGAACAGAGGAGCTTATAGGGAAACTGCACTTGAAGAGGTGGCTGCTTCCTAAGAAGCCTAAGACCGGCTCTTACACTCCGGGCCTGGTTCTTCACAGGCCTTTTGCTGGAACCAGACTCTCTGACGGTGTCCTTGCTGAGTGGCCACTAGATGGCAACCTGTGGTTCAGGACGGGCTGACTCAGCAGCCTGTCTAATGGGGTGAGTCCAGAGGCCCTGTAAGACAAGGCCCTTTGAAAGCAAATTAGGGGCTATTGACAACATGCTTTCTGACCCCTGATACATCCTTACTGGGCCCAGGAAGAACTATTGCTTTGCTCACTTTAGGATTAAAGCAAGAAACCTCTTGATTTCCCACACACCAGAGGAGAGCTTTGAGTATATGTGAAGCGTAGGGACATCTCTGTCCTGGCTGGGGGTGGCTTCCAGGCTGTAGTTCACTGTGTAGTGCTGCCCCCAAACCTGATGATACTTTTTAATTTCACCATGTAGTAGTTGTGTACATGAGAGATTCCTGCCACCTTCCTCGTCTCCATCACCACTTACCTGGGTTCTGGCACCAGATCTCTTACTAGGCTGTCAGTGTGTCTTACTTTTTAAAACTCCTCTCCACAGGGATCCAGAGTGTGTTCTTCAAGATGCAAGCCCAATCTCTTCCTTAGTGGGAGGTACCTCAGTGTCTAGGATTCAATAATAAACCTTCATGGAGCCAGACGTGGTGGCACATTTGTAATCTCAGGCTGAGACATGACAGCCTCACCAACTTAGTGAGACCCTTTAAAAAAAAAAGAAAAAGCTTAAGGGTGTAGCATGGAGGTAGATGCCCCTGGATTCAATCCCAACAACAATAAAAAAAACCTCACAAGGGCCTACCTTCCTCTCAGTCTCTTTTTGTACTACTTTCTTCCTACTCTGTTCACTTTGGTCTTATGTGCTCTAGTCTGCCATTTGGCTTTTGCATGTTCTAGCCCTAATATTTGGAGACTGTCCCAACTCCAAGACATCTAGTTCCAGTTTCTTAGCTCTTGGCTTGTCAGTCCCTTGAAAAAGCCTTCCCTGACTTCTAAAATAGCTAAATTTTAACCTATTTTATTTTCCAATAGTAGGAAGAAATAAAGGACATTTTAAATTGTTCTGTTCCATAGAAATTTAACATTTGCTTTAATTTTATATTTATAGATAGTTGATCATTCCAATAGCCCAATCACAAAGACTTATTTGTAGTTAGGTATAAGACAAAAGTGTTCACAAATTTATTGCAAAAAATAAGTGTGTTCTATTCTGAATCATACATATTTTAGTATATAAAGTAGGCAGAATACTTATTTTGATAATACTTTCTTTTCTTTTTTTTGGTGGTACTGGGGTTCCTGGAAGCCCTTCTATCTCCAGGCTACACTCCCAGACCTATTTTGTACTTTTTTATTTTTGGAAACAGGGTTTCTTAAGCCAGCACGGCTGGCTTCGAACCTGCGCGATCCTCCTGTCTCCGCCTCCCAAGCACAGGGATTACAAGCGTGTGCCACCACGCCTGGCTTTTGATAATACTTTCTAAATGCATTTTCTTAAAGTTAGGGAAAAGCTTTATAGAGAAACATAAGGAATCCTATGCAGCCTTGAAAAGTATTAATGTTGCTAGTAAAATGGTGACTCTTAATTCTCAATTTTAAGGGATTATATATTATAAACAGGTTAATTTATAAAAATAACTAATTAGTGTACTTCCTTATAAGAAGTGAACACTGAGTCACTTACCAATAAAAATGGGTTATCATCACCAGGGCTCCCTAGAGAAATGGTTGATTTCAAGTCTGGGGCTGAGAAAGAACAAGGTGAGCTAGAACATCTTGTGCCAGAAAGCGAGCCAGTGCTTAGAGACTGGTGGTGACGTGTTAGAACAACGCTGGAGCCAGCTTTAAGGGGCCAGTGCTAGAACGTGGACAGTTTGTGTACCAAAAAGAATAAAGACGTGGACATTATATCAGACTGAATTAAAAGCAAAACGTTCTAAATCAAGAAAATAAGCAAGGGATGCACAGAGCTGTTCTTCATAGAATTATAGCCGGTTATAGCCGGTGATTATAGCCAGGTAGAAGGAATGATACAATTTGAAAGTCACCATCTTGTGTCTTCAGGCAGGTATGAGCAATGGATGGTAAAACCATGTATGTTGAAAAGTGGGGAAGTCCTGCTTCTGGGATCTTTAAGGATCATTTCAACACTGCTGCAGAAATATCTGAGAGGCAGTGAGATGAAAGGGTTTATTATGGTCACAAGTCCTAGAGAAGGGGAGCAGGGCTCAAGGACTATGTGGGCTCGGACCCACGTTCAGGTGTTCATTGGAGGAGGGGGAAGAACACATGTGTTTGAAAGTCACTAGATTACAGCCAGGAGAGAACAGGAAGGGGAAATTACGGCAGGTACCAGTGTCATCTTATTGGTGGACTACCCGTAGCCTACTTGCAGGGATCTTGAAGCATCAGGAAAATAGGAAGTTGAGCTGGGCATGGTGGCGTAATCTTGTAATCCCAGCATTCAAGAGGTTGAGCCAGGAGGATCTTGGTTCCCAGACAGCCTTCCTCAGCTACTTAGTGAGGTCCTCTGCAGCTCAGTGAGACCCTGTTTCAAAACAAAGAATAAAAAATAGGGCAGGGGATGTAGCTCAGAGGTCAAATGCCCCTGGGTTTCATCCCCAGTACTGCAAAAAAAAAAAAAAAAAAAAAAAAAAAAAAAAAAAATATATATATATATATATATATATATATATATATATATATATATATATATATATTTACAATACACACTGAGCAAAATGTTGTCCAGGTCAAGATATTTACAATCTCAGAGTATCATCCCACCACTTACTACTTCAGAAGTAGGAAAGGACCATTGAATGGAGAATCTGGTGGACTCCACCTTAACCATACAAATCAATTTAATACTAGCAATAATGAGATGGGCTGAGGTGATGTTCCTCCTCCTGGCATCCTGGAAGGACAGCATCACACAAGTGTTCTTGTCAGGAGTGCTAAGCCTACACAGGATCCTGGGGAAATTATCTATAGATTAATGTGCTGCAAAACCAGCTGGTCTGGTCTTTTAAAAAATGACAGCAGCCATAAAGGAAATTTGGAGAACAATTGGGAAATGCACATGTGGATTATATACTAATTAAGAAAGTTAACAGTGATGGAATATTAAGAGTGGTGACAGTACTGAAGTGTTTTGGGATGAAGTGTCATGATTGCAGTTTCCAAAGGGTGTAGAAAAAGTGTATGTGTATGAGAACCACATAAATGTGACAAAAGCAAGTGGAGAGGAAATGGGTGCCAATATACTGTTATTTCAGCCAGTGTACATCTGAAATGTATTTGAGAAGTATAGAAAAATAGATCACTGTGGACATATTTCAACTTCTTTTGTTTTTTCCTTGGGTGTTTTGTCTGTTGTCATTGCCCAATTTAAACAAACAATAAAGCCTTGAGGCCGGGCATCTGGGAGGCTGAGACAGGAGGATCACAGTTCAAGGACAATCTCGGCTACTACTTAGTGAGGCCCTTTGCAACTCAGTGAGACCCTGTTTCAAAATAAAGGAATAAATATAGAGCTTGGGGTGTAGCTCAGAGGTAGAATGCTCCTGGGTTTCACCCCCAGTACTGCAAAAAAAAAAAAAAAAAAGTAAATAAATAAAAATAAAGCCTTGGTTGTAATTTGCTTTTATTCTACTTTTCTAGATGTGATACAACGGAAAAACTCAGAAATACTTTGGATTACTTAAGATCATTATTAAATGATTCTACAAACTTTAAGCTTATTTACAGATATGCATTTGACTTTGCACGGGTGAGTTCTCTGGAGCCTATCCAGATGTTTCCTCTTCTCCCTCCCCCTTTTCTTTTTAATTGCCATTTGAGGTTTGTTTTTACATGCCACAGCAAAGAATTTGAAAGCATTACTCCCAGGATGCTAGTTAGTATTTCTACATGTACTCTTTTTACAACTAACTGATTCTGGGCAAAGATTTTGCATGTAAGCAGAAAGCTATAGTGGCAGGCCTTTACTAGCTCTATGATTAAAGTAACTTATACATGGGCATGTGATAGACATTCTTAAATAAATTTGAAAAAGCTCTTCCTTCTCACAGAACAACAGTCCTTCGTCCCTCAAAGTTTTACTAAAGTAAGCTAATCCTGTCTAATCCAGTTTCACTTTGAGTGTCATTATTATATTTGGAAAGCATGTGAATTTCAGACCTAAGCTAGTTACTGTTTGCCTTATGCTGAGTGAAGTGCGGGTATGTGATAGCAGTTCTTTGGGAGTGAAATGGTAGTGAATGCAGAAGCCCCAGCTGACATTGTAAATGAGGCCTTATATTTTATTCTAGAATGATGTTTTCTAATTTGGATGTTTAATAGATTCGGGTGATCAGGCTCTTTTGATCAATTACATTTTTAAAAAATGATTTTTGTTGTTGTTTTATTTTATTTTTATTTATTTTTTTATTGGTGCACTCGGCTCGCTGTCCGCCGCTCCTCTCTGGAGCCTGGTGGGCTGTTGAGTGCGTTCGTCTGGAGCCGTCTGGTGAACTCGCTGCTGCCACTGGCAGTAAGGCATTGCTGCTGCATCCTCGGCTGTGAGGCCGGTGTATCTCCTCTGTGGCTCTAAGCTCCATTCTGAGTCCCCCTCCTCTCTGGAGCCTGGTGCTGCAAGGGAAGATGGCACCCGCCGCTTCACGCTGCAGTTCCGGCCGCAGCACTGAGATCTGGTTTCTTTCTATGTCTCGTTTTTCCAGCCCTCTTTTTTTCTGTCCCTTGTAATGACATTTTTCGTTTCTCTGCTGATGGTGTTTTCTGACTATGAAAGGCGCTGATTTTGTGGTAATAGAGATTGGTTGTTAGCGGGGCTCATAAGCCCCGCTTTTCTCCGTCGCCATCTTCCTGGAACTGTTGTTGTTGTTGTTTTAAAGCAGAGAATCTGTGACGAGTTGCTCTTTCTTCCCTACCACCACGCATGATCTTTTTACTTTTTACTCTCTGGCTTTGCCAGTTTAGCACCAAAGGTTTATTCTACAGTGAATGCTGATGCATCTGCACTAACACAGGAGTTTTTTCTGTGGTGTCCTCATTCATGCATTTTTTTCTTTACTGCAACCTAATAAAATCACAACATGCACAGGAATGTACTGTTAGAAATAAGGTGAAATTCAGATATGGCGTTTGACTAAATAGGACCTGCATAATTATATATAGATTAGTTGCCACAGGCTTTTAAAATAGATACTAGTTGCTAGTAGTGAGTTTTTTCCCCTCCTGGAGTCAGGTGGTTTATGGAATGGGTAGAAGTCCATTTAGAAGCATCGTGCTTTTCACACCCAAGTCAGCTGTTTCCAGACCTCCGCGACAGGGTCAGGACTCCCAGATGTCTGCTGAGCTTTAGGCCCACGTTCAGTTCTTCAGCCCACGCGTGGTCTGTCACTGGCCCACCCACGGCGCTCTCGGCCAGCTCAGACCCTTGGTACTCCTGGCCTGCACTCTTGCATTGCCCTTTTTTCTATATTCTTTTACTTCTCATCCAACATTCACACCAGTGGGGTGTCATTCCTCTTCCTCCAGCCCCATCCTGTACCTAAAGCCTTAGACACCTTCATGCCATCTCTGAGAGGTGGAGAAAATTGGCCGTACTCATATTGTTAGTAGACAGTTTACCTAAAACTAACCAAGATCTTTTGACCCCTCGTCCAGCCTGACAGTTGCTCCAGGCCATAAATTCAAGCCCCGAGCTTTCTCCCATTGCCTTGCTGTGGTTTCATTGCATTAGCTGCTGCTCCTAAGCCTGCCCTGGCCTTTCAGCCTTTCTGCTTTCTGCCCTGGGTCCTGTGGGCCCTTGCCTAGAGCCCTGATTGCACCCACACAGCCCTCTCTACTTCCAAGCTTCTGTCTACTCTTACTCAGCCCCCGAGTCCCCTGCTGGGGCCTTGTGCTGTCTTTCCCACACAGCTTCCATAGCGCTGCTGTGTGGCTGTGGAGTTTGGGTACAGGTCTTCATTTTTTTCTGATTGGTTAAGGGACTATGTGTTTTCTTTTTTTATATGTGAATAACAGCCAGCACAGTTCTTTGCTTTTATGGAGTGTGTCAATAAATATTGGTGAATTAAGGCCGTTTATGTAATGGTGAATAACAACCACCCATATTGAATCGAATCATTACTTAATTGCCAGAGTGGTTCAATTCATTTTAAATATGCTCTACGATGAGCTTATTAATTGATCTTTTGTTTTGTTTTTAGCTGTATCCCACAAATTTTGATATGTTGTGTTTTCCTCTGTATCCAGTTAGGAGTAATTTCCACTTTCCCTTGTGATTTCTTTTTTGACCCATTGATTTTTGAGAAATGTGTTACTTATTTTTGCAAGTACTTGGAGTTTTCTAGATAATCTTTCCATTGTAGACATCTAATTTACTTTTGTTGTGGTCAGAGAACATGCCCTATGTAATTTCATCCTATTTAATTTATGGTCCAGAATATGGTTTGCTCTGATGAATGTTTGATGTACACTTGAAAAGAATGAATATTTTGTTGTTCAGCGGAGTGCTCTATAAATGTCAATTAGGTTAAGTTGGTTGATAGTGTTGTCCAGGACTTCTGTATCTGTATTGATTTCTGTCTGCTGGCTCTATCAATTACCTGAGAGAGGAATGTGGAATTCTCCAATTTTAATAATTTCTTTTGTCTTTTTTTTTTTTGCTTTGTGTATTTTGAAGCTCTTACATAGGTTTAGACATACTTAACGTTGTCCTGCACTCTGGATGATTGACATTGACCCTTCAGCATTATGAAGCCTGTCTTTATCTCTGACAATATCCCTTGTTTTGAAGTCTGTGTTGTCACATACACATATAGCCATTCCAGCTTTCTTTTGATTTATATGATTTTTTTCTTTTCTTTTACTTCTAGCTTACTGATTTCTAGGTTTTGTTTTAATAGATAACATAACATTGGATCTGACAAATACCTGTCTTAATTGAAATGCCAAAACTATGCGCATTTAATGTCATTATTAGTATAGTTAAGTTTGCATCTCCTATCTTACTACCACCCCCCCAATTTGTCCTACCTGTTGTGTTTTTAATTTCTTTTTGTTTTTATTTCCTCTTATGCTTTCTTTGGGATCAAGGGTTTTTTTTTTAAAGCGACTTTATTATTTCTATTATTGCCTTATTATATATCCATTTTATTGTTTCTAGTGGTTGTCTAGGCCTCCATATGTGTCTTTGAATTTTCACAGTGCATCTTTAAGTCATGTTACACCCTCCATGTGAAATAGAAGAACCTTTACCACGGTTCCCTTTGATTTTGTTCTCCCATAGTTGATGCTGCTGTTGTCATATATCTTATTTAAGCTGGAAATCTTAAAATATATATTTTTTAAATAGGCAAATTATAGTTACTCAAATGGATACAATTTTTATGCTCTTCATTTTTTTGTATGGGTTTTTGTCTGAAATAATTTTCCTTCTGCCTAAAAAATCTTCACTAACTTTTCTCATGGTACAGATCTACTGGCAGTGAATTCTCAAAGCCTGTACTTTTGCTTTCAGTGCAGTATGATGCTTTTCAGGTAGAGTTTTGGTTGGCATTTTATTCTTTTAGTGTGTCTTTATTGTAGACTAGTTTCTTATGAGGAATATGGTGTCATTCTTCTCTCTACTTCTATGAATGTCATTTCTTTTGTTTTTTAGCTACATTTATCCTCTCTTCACTGCTGTTCAGCAAGGTGATGACGATGTTCCTGTTAAATTTTTCTTATGCTTATTCTGATTGGTGTTTGTTGAGCTTTTTGTATCTGTGGTTTTATAGTTTATATTGAGAAATCTTTCAGCTCTTAATTTTTGAAATATTTTTTTCTGCCGGGCGTGGTGGCGCACGCTTGTAATCCCCGCGCTTGGGAGGCTGAGACAGGAGGATCTCATGGGTTAGAAGCCAGCCTCAGCTACTTAGTGAGGCTCTCAGCAACTTAGTGAGACCCTGTTGCCAAATAAAAAAATATAAAGAGGGTCTGGGAGTATAGCCCGGAAGTAGAAAGCCTTTGGGTTCCACCCCCAGTACCACCAAAAAAAAAAAAAAAAGAAATATTTTTTTCTTTTCTCTCTGTCTTGGGCTATAAAATATTTGTGTTAATCTTTTATGTTTTCTCCCCTTTCTATTTCATTTTGGATATATTTTACTACTGTGTCTTCCAGGATAAATATTTTCTTTTGCAATATTTGATCTCCTGTAAATCTCAGCCAGTGTATTTTTTACTTTAAATACTGTATTTTTGTCTCTCTCAGTCCCATTTGAGTCTTTCACTTCTCTCCTGTCATGGCCATGTTCTCCTGCACCTCCTGCAATGTCTAGAGCATTGTGTTAGGAAGTGCTTAACAGCCTTGTCTTTTGTTTTCACCATCTGTCATCTCTGGGTCCATTCTACTGGTTGATTTTTCTCTTGATTATAAATCATATTGTCTAGTTTTTAAGCTTTTCTAATAATAATTTTTATTGGAGCTAGATATTATAAATTTTACATTGTTGGTTGTTGGATTTTATTGTTCCTTTAAATAGCATTGCATTCTTTTCTTCCTCCCTCCCTCCCTGCATAGTTAACTTACTTGGAATTGGTCTGATCTTTTGAAAGGGCTAGTTCAGAGCAGCCTTTCTTCTCGCAGGGGGTTAGCCTTACTAGTAAGTCAGTGGTACTCTTTCAAGATTTCTCTCAAGCTGGGCATGGTGGCGCACGCTTGTAATCCCAGTATTCAGGAGGCTGAGAACAGAGGAGGATCGCGGTTAGCAGACAGCCTCAGCTACTTAGTGAGGCCCTCTGCAACTCAGTGAGACCCGGTGTCAAAATAAAGAATAAAAAAACAGCGGAGCGGGTATAGCGAGGAGGTTGAATGCCCCTGGGTTCCATCCCCAGACCCGCCAAAAAAAAAAAAAGAAAAAGAAAAGATTTTTCTCAGTGTACCCTGTATATCAAGAGATTTTTTTTCATACAGGCTGGTGAGAATACAAGCTACCTCCAGCCCCATGCAATTCCTGGGAGTGTGTGCAGGTGTTTGCAGCAGGTCTCTCTCCAGGCTTACACTACTTTCCCTCACCTATGTGCTATGATTATTAAGCCAGTAGCTCAGGAGACTCCTTTGGAGAGCTCCAGACCCCTCTGTGAACAGCTCATCTCACTGGTATTTTTCTCACAGAGTATAATTCCCTTTGCTTCCTTGACCTCTAAGCTGTTTTCTCCAATTTAGCAAGTCCTCTGGGTTGGTTTGGGTTTTCCTCTGCTTTGCTATGGCCCAGAAACTGCCTCTGCAGAGGAAGCTGGGATCTGGTAGGGCTTTTTTTTTTTCCCCTCAAGGATCATAGTCCTTTGCAGCCTCTTTGATAGTGTGAAAGCCAGCCTTCACACTTCACAACTTTTGTCTAGCTTTCCAATTTTTTTGTTTGTTTGTTTGTTTTTTTCCTAATGGAAGGATGGAAGGAGAAATCTAGTCTTGGTTGGAAGCAGAATTCAACCTCCCTTTTTTTTTTGTGTGTGTGGTACTTGGTGGGTAGAACCCAGGGGCTTTCTACCTCCGGGTTATACTCCCAGCCCTATTTCATAATTTATTTGGAAACAGGGTCTCACTAAGTCTCTGAGAGCCTTACTCAAAGCTGAGGCTGGCTTTGAACCTGTGCAATTCTCCTGTCACAGCCTCCCAAGCACTGGAATTAAAAGCGTGCACCACCACGCCTGGCTTAACCTCCCCTGTTTTTGTTTTTTTCCCTACTGGGAAAATGACTCCTGATGGTAATGTTATAATTAACACAGCAGATCTTTAAAATATTATACTTTTAATGGAAATTAAACTTCTAGGTAGTTTTGTGATTCTAAATATTATATTGCAGACAACAAAATAACAGGAAATATTCCAAATTATACTTTAATATGCCATAAAAGAAACTACAGTGCCAGAAAGTCATAAAGAAGCCTTTTTAACAACTCTTCAAATTTACAACTCTCCAAAATTACAGTCCCAAGTGGGTGATCCTTTTTTTCTTCACCTTTGAATCTTGTATACAATTAAAACTATAAAAATCTGCCTAGCATGTGTGAGACCCGAGTCTAACCTTAGCACCACAAAAAAACAGCAAAAAAACAAGTAATTGGCTATGAACTTGCATTATTTTTCTCCTAATTTTTCTTTGACTTGCACTGATTTACAGTTTTATAGATGTCATAGAATTGTGAAATCTGAGATCTGAAAGCAACCTGAGAGGTCATCTGGTCCAGATGACGACACAGCCAGAGAAGGACGGTGTAGCAAAGGCCTTCCATAGCGCTACCCATGATGCAGGCCAGCACCCTTGCCACAGAGCTGCACTGCCTTCCTTAACTCAAACTGTCTCTGTCTTATTGTTTCTTATTAAAGGAAGGTGGTGAGATAAAAATTTCAAGGGCTGGACTGGTCTCTTCTCTCATACAATTGGAATTTTATCTGTGTTTTTGTGCATAGGGTTTTTCTTTCCTCAATATAAATTGTGTTCATTGTACAAACAGATATTGTATGGAGTCTTTTAAATAAACATCCAGTTTTCCTTGGTTCTTTTTGTTTAGATTTGAAACAGGTTCTCACTATGTTGCCCAGGCTGGTGTTGAACTCTGGCCCAAGGAAGCCTACCACCTCAGCCTCTCGATTAGCTAGGACTATATATATATATATATATATATATATATATATAGTTATATATAGACACGCTCCACCATGCCCTGCTTTGGTTCTTTTCTTGAACATACCTATAAGATTGGATAAAGAGAATGAGATAAAAGACTAAATACAGTAATACTTCATTTTGAATGAGAATAGCCAGTCATGACTAGTTCTTTTAGTTTCTTATGTGCTCAGAGGTAGAAGCCAGCCATTTAGGAGGCTGGCACTTGACATTTTGAGAAAGGTGAATGTTGGTTGAGTGAGGTGCTGATTAGCAGCAGCATCAAGTGCTAGATAAGAGCAGAGACCATGAATTCACTGTGCACTGCAGCCCAGCACACCTCTTTCTCTCCCTCCTTTCCCCCCTCTTTCTCTCATAGTATAGCAATCTTTCCCTCATGCAAAAAGAAACAGATGTAGAGTGAGGTGTTTGTGGAGTTGGAGCACAGAAGCCGAGAGAGCCCTGATGGAGTGATTGAGGTGAACCAAGATGGATTGAGGAAGGAAGTGGGGTCTGATGAAGTTGCTAGATAGAGAGAAAGAGGCCCAGGACAAGGAAGGATGAGTGGGAGTGAGCAGGGAGGATGAACCATCTCAGGGGTGGTACCCTTGCTATTTTTGCTCCTTGAAAAAGACCTTAAAGTAGTTGAAGGAGGGCATGATGGAGGCAGAAGACACTCAGGGAAGCTTATTTCATTGAGAAGTGCCCTTGTGACATTAGTTTGTTACCAGATTAAACTAGTCAGTTCCTTTGTTAGGTCTTATGTTCAGTGTTCCCTAAAATCAGAGAATTTCTCCTGAGATCTAACTGTGAACTTTTAGATTTACTTTCTTTTCTAATTTGAGTCAATTTTTTTTGTTTATTAACAGATATACTTGTCTGTTTTCCCTCTCTACACAGCTTGCAAAACAGACATACACAGACACACACTCCTGTCTACTTTTTCCCTCATATTTCATTTTAAATTACAAAGAGAACAGAATATGAGCCTGGAAATGGTCAAAAATAGGATAATATAGCCAGGCGTAGTGGCGCATGCTAGTAATCCCTGCACTTGGGAGGCTGAAACAGGAGGATCGCACAAGTTCAAAGCCAGCCTCAGGTACTTAGTGAGGCTCTTGGCAACTTAGCAAGACCCTGTTTCCAAATAAAATATTTAAAAATTAGGTCTGGGAGCAGAGTCTGGAGGTAGAAATCCCCTGCGTTCCACCCACAGTACCACCCCAAAAAAAAAAAAGAAAGAAAGAAAAGGATACTATGATGTAGTCATTTATCTGTAGGTTCATTACCCTAAAAATCCTGTATTTTTTAAATTTTTTTATTTTTTTGTGGTACTGGGGTTCCTGGAAACCCTTCTACCTCTGGGCTACACTCCCAGACCTATTTTTTTAAAAAATATTTTTATTTGGAAACAGGGTCTTTTAAGCCAGCGCGATCCTCCTGTCTCTGCCTCCCAAGCGCGGGGATTACAAACATGTGCCACCACGCCTGGCCCAATCCTGTTTGTTTTAAGATACCTCTTTGGCTATTGTGGAGCCACATAGATACTTAGGTTTTCCCAGAAGTTATTTGTGAAGCTAATCAGTCTGTGTGTGTGTTTGTTTGTTACTTTGGTGCTGGTGATTGAACCCAGGGACATTCTGCTTCTGAGATACACTGCCAGCCCTTTTATAGTTTGTTTTGAAACAGGGTGGTCTTGCTAGTTTGCTCAGAGTCTTGCTGGGTTGCCGAGGCTGGTCTTGAACCTTCGATTCTCCTCTCTCTGCCTCCCAAGTACCGGGATTACAGGCATGTGCCACCATGTTCAGTTTAACTATTAGTATTTTATCCATTCTTTTCTCATTCCCTCCAGCAATGCGATATGGTATATAAGTGAAGAGCTCGGGCTCAGGGTCAGACTCCTGGTTGCAGTTCTAGCTCAACCACTCATTGGTAGTTGTTTAAATTCCTGTGCCCCAACTCCTCATATATAAATTGGGGGCAATAATTGTACTTATCAGCCAGGAGGATTGCACAGGTTTGAAGCCAGCCTCCGCTGGCTTAAGAGACCCTGTTTCCAAATAAAAGTGCAGGTTAGAAGCCAGCCTCCACTGGCTTCGGAGACCCTGTTTCCAAATAAAAAATATAAAATAGTTCTGGGAGTGTAGCCAGGAGGTAGAAGGTCCCTGGGTTCCATCCCCAGTACCACCAGTAATAATAATAATAATAAAATAATTGCACATATCCTAATAGTGTTGTATTAAATGAGTTTTAATTTAGGCACTTAGAACACTTTCTGGCTCAGAGTAAGTTCTCAGTGAAATTTAACCATAGAATTAGAAGTAAGGTTTTGCAAATCTCAGGTTTCAAATAATGACTTATTTTCTGAGGATAATGCTTACAGTAATAGAATCTCATTATACCAAACAAATAGGGAAAGTCTATGCTTGTTAGCAGGTTTTCTCTCTTCTGTTTTAAAGGAAGTGCCAACATTGACCTTAATTAATTAATTAATTAATTAATAATTGTCTTGCAAACAGTGTTATGTGTATGCTGGCTAAGAGCAGATTATTTTAGATTCATTTTTTTCCCCATGAGAGAAGGGACACTTGGGTTTTATGATATTTTTTTTTGCTTTTTTAATATGTATTTTTTTTTTAAAAAAACACCTCTCTTTCAAAAATTAACTTGCTATATTTTCTATTTTACAAACTGAACCACAGTATTTAAGCTTTGATTTCCTCAGAGTCCTCGATAGTTACCTAATGTATATTCACTTAGGCAGCTATATTAGGAGGAGTGCATTTTCTGTTCTATTTAGTTTGAGTTCTCAAAGAAGACCGTGAGCACATCATAGTTCTTTACCTCAGGCCCTTCGAGTTCACTTACCGGTTTGTAACTTCATCTTCACCATCCATGTTGGGAATCATGATGCTTGCGTCTCAAAAAGCTTTGGGACTTTTCTTCCATTGAAGATTTTTTAAATTATAATTTTAAGAATTCAGGGTTCTTTTTGTATGTAAGTCTCAAGATATTAAAACAGGGAAAATTGGAAGTAGATAATTTGAAACAGGAACTTCTGATACAGCAGATATTGATAAAATATTTAAAGATTAATTTTTTATACACTTATATATTTGTAATTAGCTATTTTATTTCATTTTTTCTTAATTCATTTGTGCCACTTTAGGGAAAAATGCTTGTTATATAGGAGAATCTACATTGGAACAGTCTTATATGAACAAAAGCACTTTTTAAAAAATATTGGAACTCTAAATCAGACCATATAAAACTTCACTATTCTATATTCTGTATGTTCTACACTAGCTATTATTAGTTTTCAGCTTTAGGAGTGAATTTGTTCCACATATGAAACATAACTCTTAGACTGTTTTGAATAGGATCCTTTGGTCTTATGGCTGCACTGTTAGAGGCTTGGTAATACTCTGTAGCTGCTGTTTAATCTGTATTTAAGGAAGACAACAAGGGGAAGTCCACTTGTGGACTGTGAAGAGTTGGTACATCCAAACCTGTTCAGTTTCTATTGCAGTTATTTTTCTATTTCTCTTAGAAAGTTAAAGTTTATAAAATACATACATATACATTCGAATAAATAGGTAGGTAGGGGGAAATTTTTCATTTTCTTCTCCTTTACCTTGTTAGCTCTTGGCAGGCATTCTTGAGGTGCTTTCCTCTTAGGTTCTGACCTTGGGATGCAGATGTCTACCCCTTGCTCCTTGGTGCTCCATGAGCTAAAAGCCACAGGATTGGTTTTGACAGTATATTTTAATTTCTTACTAAGAGCTTTTAGGTGTCTTTCTCTCTGTACTCCTTGAATTTGCTAAGTTTTTTTTTTTTTTTTTTTTTTTTTTTAATGCCCATAATGGTGATGGCTGCCTGATAGCATCCTGGGAGATCATTTCACTTTTAACTGAGAACCCCTTTGCAAAGAATGCCATTAGGGATCATTGTTGTC
Organism: Muscardinus avellanarius; assembly: GCF_963383645.1. Lineage (NCBI taxonomy): Eukaryota > Metazoa > Chordata > Mammalia > Rodentia > Gliridae > Muscardinus > Muscardinus avellanarius. The sequence goes on along the minus strand of NC_137791.1, from coordinate 97,643,843 downwards.
AGAGAACCCTCGAAGTGTCTCCATTTTGATGTTTATTTAGTTGGCATTTGCTGTGGGCTCCCTGGATTGTGGTGTTCCCAGGAATTGTGAGTAGCTCCCGTTACAGTCATTTGCACTTGGCCACAAGTCCACCCACAGGCACTGTTGGTTGTCAGCGAAATGCCGCTGTTCAGATTGCGAGTGCGTCCATAATATCTCTCTCTTATTTGCTAGGCAGAAGATGGTGTTAGTGATTGCGAGCTGCTGGCGCACCCTGCAGAGCAGGAGTGAGTGAGTGCTGTTCAGCTCTCCAGTCCTGTGAGTCTGATGCCTTTCCTCCATGTTCTGGCATCACTGCCAAACACACATTGAAACCCTTCATGATCATCAGTTTGTCGGATGATTCTATTGTTGCAAAGAGTCTGTCCAAGGTCCTTCGTATCTTTTTTCTTTTTTGTCACCTTAGTGTATGTCTGTTGTGATGGGGGCATAGGCATTGATGATGGAAGAAGACACAATATATGTTAAAGCTAGACTAGAGACTTGGGGGTTAATGAATGATTATAAACTCTGCAAAGGAAAACTCTTTAGGGTGCCAGTGTTGTCAGCCCACTACTGCATGAGCTGTTGATAAAGGACTGACTCGGTCCTGTGGTGCCGCGTGTGTCTCTCAGTAGTTTACTCATTTTTCTTGTGGGTCGCTTCATGATAATGGTGTGCTGTTGCCGTCTGCCACACCCATTACAGGTTAAGGGGATGTTCTCCATTTGCTTTCACAGTATATCGCAAGAGCATGAGCACTTGAAATGCAACAAACCAATGAGACTTGGCTGGCAAAGGCAGACGAGCTCTAGGCTGCCTCTTCAACAGGCCCTTCTCCTTTGGGAGTGAGTGCAGCCCTTGCATCACTGTGCACTACATGCGTGGCCAGGGGCAGGCAGAGGGCGTGGTGGGAGCGAGGCCCCACCTGTTTGTATAGAACTGTGGAAGTGTGGCCTCCTAACATTGAAGGGCAACACGGTGCCATGTGACTTAGTCTTCATGAACAGTTGTTATACTTTATGACTGAGAACAAAAGACACCTATTATTGCACATCTTCTGTAAACAACAAGTTTCTATATCTTCATCTCCCTTGTTGGCTATTGTTGAATGAAGCCCTTGCTTATATTTGCTGTATTGTTTAACTCCTTCTCTTTTAAAAATCATCATCATGGGTAGAAATTCATTGTATACTAAAGAGCACTTCACTATTGGAGTATAAGGGTGTGTGTTGCTGAACATGAGGCTGATGAGGGTGGTCACAGCATCATCCCTTAATTTGATGAACATTTAGGTTCCTTACTAGTGGGATAGCCAAGCACTTTCTCCATTTGTAGAAAAGTATTTTGCAAATTTCTACTAGGTAAGATACCATAAGGAGGCTGGCTTTGGATATGTAGTCACCTCCTGTGGTCCCAGGTCCTCTATCTCTTCCGTAGAAGCTTCCTATTTGTACCTCTAGAATGAAAATTTATAAGAAAGAATGATTGACTAGAATCTTTAGTTGCAAATGATTGATTAGGATCTTTATTTGCAAATATATATATTGACTAGGATCTTTAGTTGCAAATATAGTTGCAAATATTCTTATACTTCTGTACTGTGTCTTTTCTGATTTTCTTAAGAGATGCTTTTACTTGGTTACTGGTTAGGATATTCTGCTAGAATAATCATGTCTAAGAAATCCAAGAAAGATTGTATAAGTAGACATCTTGCTTTCCAACCAAGAGCAGGTGCCTGAATAACAACATTGGAAGATGATTTTTATTAAGGAACTGTATTCTTCAGCACAGAAATGACAACTTTAAACTCTATTTAATTAGGTTATGGGCTTTAGGATAAAAAATAATGACTGATAATATGTTAAAGTTAATTGAACTATAGATTTTTATTAATCCTATGAAATAACTGTAGATACTGCTATTAGGTAATTAATTTTGCATTAGGATAATCAGTTGACATGAATCTTTCTCACAATACCTTTATATAATATTTAAAGGACCAAGCCTTCCATTATGTTTGACCTCCCTCTATCCCCACTTTAGTCTCCATTCAGGTTTTTATGGTGTATGATAAATGCGTTGTTCACTAATATCTTGATGAAGTGAAATACAAATTTGGATTATTGGAATTTATTATTTGGAAGCATCTGGCTCATCCTTGTTTTTGTTTATTAAACAGGAAAAGGACCAGCGCAGCCTAGACATAAACACTGCCAAGTGCATGTTGGGACTGTTATTAGGAAAAATCTGGCCCCTTTTTCCAGTCTTTCACCAATTCTTAGAGGTACCAAATTGTTATTTTATGAAATGTATGTTTGCTTGCTTGGAAGTACCAAATATGTTTTATTTTAACATTTCATGTAATTTCTTGTTTGTTGTACTTTACTGCTCTTGGTAATTATGATTCCATAACTGGTGTCGGTCATCAGCTGCCTGTGTTCTTGGAGTACGTCTGTGTCTGTGTTTGAGCTCACATTGCTTTATCCACGTTACATGTCAGTAGCAGCCACAGTTCTGTCCTCTTTATAACACTGAAAAGCAAGGCTCGCAGTTTTATGCCTTAAGGTGAATTTCCAGTTTTATTAAGCAAAGATTTAAAAATAACTATCTGTCTTCTTCCTAAAATTAGTTTTTTTTAATCTACTCTTATCTCCAAGTAACTTGGGGAATTTAGGTCCATTTAAGCTACTATATTACAGTATCTGAAAACAGAGTATGTCTTCCAGTTTAAATTTTCTTCATATCTGTGTTAGATCATTGACAGATCATTTACTCTATCGTGTGTGTTTGCTTTAAGTACTGATGATTAAAATTCAAGCTGCTGATATTAGGAGCTGGTTTCGTTGGAATGTCCTAGTGTAGGATCTGGAAGTATCTGAGACATGTTTGAGTTATTAGTTTGTTATATATGGCATCCTCCCTGTCCTTCTGCCCCAAGGCCTTTTAAAAATGTCCTTTGCTTGCAAGGATGTAGGTGGTGGGTCTTTGTGAAAATCCTAGCCCTTACTATTTTGAGATAGTATTAGCTTCTATTTTGAGATAATCTTTGTAACAATTGACTTTATATAATGGTCCAGTAGAACTTAGCAAATGATGTAATTCTTTAAGGATGGTTGTTAAAAAACGGCTTTTAACATTACTAACTCAGGTTCCTCAAGAAAGTTGTGTAAACTGGTTTTAACATAAACACTTGTTTATATGATGGTCCACCCTATACGGGGTCTGTTGTAATTTCTCTGACAACCCTGTGAGATTTAGACAGCATTGTTTGGGACTGGAATAGGTTCTTATTTTCACTGAGTTGAGTGTGAGGGACCCTTAGCTAAAAACCCCAGCTGTGAGGAAATTTGATTTCACACAATTCCAAGAGCATTATCAGCTATTTCAAGTTGGGAGTTTGCTTTTTGGTGCTTAAAAAGTTAAACTTGTAGTCTGTGCTTTGTTCTCATACTAGTTTGCATTTTTTTCTTTTAAAAACAGACTATGATCCTTTCATTCCAGCTTTTCTTGTGTTTGCTTCCTCAAAACCATTGTTTATTCAGGCTTTGGGGCCCATGCCTGTGATCCCAGTACTTGAGAAGCTGAGATAGGAGGATTGCAGGTTTGAGGCCAGCAGTGCAGCATAGCAAAAATCTTGTTTCAAAATAAAATGATTTGGGGAGTGTAGCTCAGTGGCAGAGTGTCTTTGTGTTCAATCCCCTTGCACACACATAGACACACACAAAACTTTGGCTTAACACTCTGCTTTTTACTGTATTTGTATTGTTTTACTATATTCCTGATTTTAGTGGTGAGGGTTTAAAAATCATTGGTTCTGGATATTATTTTTAAATCTAAACATACGGATATTGTGTTTAAAATATACTAATAGTATATTTCTTGTTTAAAAGGAATAGAAGAATTATTTCATGGCTATTCTAGTTTCTTTTATGATCAGATTCAAGATTTGAATTATTAGAACAATAAATTTCATCAGTTCTCAGATTCTGAGGTCACTTGTACCTATGTAGGCTCTCACCCAATGGGTGACCTGCAGCTCCCTGTGCTTCAAGCCAACAGCTTGGCGGTGTGCAGGGCCGATCATGCCAGGGATCACTAGTGGGACCTACCTGGTCCTGGATGAAATGCTTTATGTAAGTTATCTCTTAATCTTTAGCATTGCCAGGAAGTAGGCATTATCTCTAGTTTATATAAAAGTTCTTATAGTGTAGAAATTTGACTTCTTGGGATATGAAATTGTGTTTCTTTGATGTGCTTACCATTTTGAGTTGAGCCCTCATAATATTTTGTAAGAAAAATAGTCATATTAAATTCTACTTTTGCTCTTCACCCAATTGTCCTCCTAGTTTGGTGCTTAAATGGAAAGAGTTAAGCCTACATGAGCTTCATTAAGTTGGTTCATATAAGAACAAAAACCATCTCAGTTTTTCATTTTAAGTGTAATTCATAATACTTTTCCCCTCTATCAGCAATCAAAATATAAAGTGATTAACAAAGACCAGTGGTGCAATGTGCTAGAGTTCAGCAGAACAATTAACCTTGACCTCAGCAACTACGATGAAGATGGAGCATGTGAGTACTGGGTGCTGAGTGGTCCCGCCCTCCCCCCATCCTGTGGGTTGAATGTCTTCTTCTCGGAGAGAAGCCTCAGAGCCACCTTGTTTTTTCTGTCTCTCCAGGGCCAGTCTTGTTGGACGAGTTTGTGGAGTGGTATAAAGACAAACAGATGTCCTAGGACTGTATGCACAGCAGCGAGAGAGTCACTGTTAGCACAGTTATGTCACCCATTAGCCATAAATTGCTGTTTGTATCAAAGCGCATGCTGCTTTTCTTGCACTGTCTCCCTTTCCTGGGGATGTTTTGGTGTTTGCTATTGAATGGGCCAGCTCTGCTTGCTGTGTAGCATTGTTCTCTTGGAAGGCTGCTTTGCAGTTTGTATTTACACTACAGATTGGTGAATTTGCCAACGTCCTCACTGTGATTATGTGTATATTGCTGTTTAAATTTTGTATATGTGTATAAAAAGAAAAGGCTTCACCTAGAGATTATTTCTGCAAAAATGTATTGTAAAAATTTTGTGGCATATTTCTAGTCCCTTTTTTCAAATGAACTAGTTATACTTTATTTGGTCTCAAATGTAGCATTTCAGAAAATAAGATAAAACAATTATTACCATAAGCAAACATTGCCAGAATTTACTGTTTAAGAGGCCAACTTCTGGAAGGAGGTAGGTAGGAGTCATAACTTTTCAGTGGCACATGCCAAATGTCATTTGGTTTACTTGACAAAATATTAGTATCTTAAAATGATAAAAGTTATAATTATTTGACCGTATAGACATGTAACATGCTACAAATCATTTCCACCATGCAAGGTATGGTTTCTTTAATGTTAAAAAATATAGTAGCTTGAATATAGGTACAAATGAAAATTAAAAATTGCACCTTCTTTTAAAAATGGGGTTTAAATTCTTGTAAGCTTTCTTGAATGTTTTCCCCCTTTGCATTCTTCTAGCCTTTTTTGGTCTGCTGATTTCTGTGCCACTTAAGTAAAATTTATTTTGCCTCTTCCATGAAAACCTACAGGTTTGTTGGCAATTTATAACTGCAGAGCACTTTTAATTGTGGCTTGGATTTTTAGTTAAGCTTCTACAGTGTCTAGCTTTCTGGTTTTTGGGGAAGAACTATCCTGTGCGTGAGAGGTGCTTTGTTTTGTTTTTCTGGTTCGTTTCTTTCATGCCAGGTATTTCCTGGCAGTGTGTCCATTGCAGGCAGTGAACACGAAACCACCAGCATTGAGCTAACCCGATTTCACGCAAGGACTTTTCCTGGATGGGCCACTTGTTGTCATTACCTGAGTCACTTGTACAGAAGGGTAATAGCCTTTATTTATGTGGATGAGAAAACAAGAGTAAACAGGCTGGTATTTTTAGGTTAGTATTTTATGTCTTTTTTTTCCCCCTTCCATTTGCCTTACCCTTCTTGAGGAAATGTATAAATAACATGCTTTCACCCCGTCTATCTGGTGCTATTGAATGACTAACTCAGTCCCTAAAGTTTTGTGAAAACACAAAAGTCTGATGATTTAACCAAGGAAAGAGCAAGTGATGGGTTTGAACAAGTGAATGTTGCAGTTGTGAGCAAGGTCCAGGCTTGAGCATGTAATGATTGGAAGGTGTTTGGATTAGTGGCCCAAAAAAACTTTTAGCGTAAATGTGAACTTTTCGACAGCATTAAATGAGTTAAGCACACAGACAATGCTACTCTTGACCACTGTTTTACAGTTTCTTTGCAAATGGTGTTCAGATTTTCATATTATTTTTTTCCCTAATGGAACCACCAAAGACAGAAATTTTGTATGTATATACAGTGTGTGTGCATATACAAAATCATGATGTGGTAGAATGCAACTCTTTCCTTTTTCTACCAAATAATGAGGTTTGGTTTGCTGTGATATAAACCAGAATTTTAAAAAACTCATTAGTGATTAAGCATACTTAAATATTCCTTGTTTGTAGTCTCACCTTATAAATTAATACTAGTTTGCATAAGTTGACATCTGGAAGGAATAGAAATGTTGATGGCAAGCAACAGCTATTGAGACTGATACATTGAAAGGGGTTCCCATGCATGCATGTGTACTACACTGCTGATTGGTCACAGGCAGATTCACGTCTCTGGAAAATTAATTCATCTTCAGATGGACCCCAATGAAGTTTTAAAATCATACTTTAAAGGCATCAGTTCTTAAACTTGATTGGCTATTTTTTTTTTGCTCAAAGCAAATATAAATCATAGATGAAATTATTTTAAATAATTAAATCTGTATAATTTTTTAAATGCAAAGCACAATTAATTCTGAAACAAAAGGATTGTTACAAGGGGGTGATATTATATTGTATCCATAGCGAACATTTTGATGAGAACAATCCAAGTAAAAACAATTTTATGATGTGTGATGAGAAAGTAAGTATTCCAAAGGGATTATCTTGCATATTAAGAAAACTCCAAATAATCTCTAAACTGCCTTGAAAAATAAACTGCTGTGACTACGGGTTGTAGAGTGCTTGCCCTTAGTTTTCTTGATTTTTATGTAGTTATTTTGAAGGGGAGAGAGGGAAGTCAGAGTAATGATACTTTCTCTTAAAAATTTGCCTCTAAGTTACACAAAATTGATTGATCATCAAGCACTTATTTGTGGGCTTATGCTGAATAAATTAGGGTGCCTTCTTCTGTTTTTTTTCTTTAGTACCTGAGTCTATACCCTTTCTTCCCTTGTGTTTTAAACTCCATGTTGCAAAACTCTTGTCAGTAGGGAATACAACTTTTATATGTTTACTGCTGTTGTAGATCAGAAAGTCCATTGTTTGATTTGCCACAGACACCCCCTGTAATGTTACGTGCATCTCTCTTGAAGCGTGGACTCTGAAGTGTTTATAAATCTGACTAAACAAACCTCTAGATTCTGGTTGAACAACAGATTCTGTTGCCTCTCAGTCTTCATTCTAACAGTGCTTTTGAAGTTTCTACAGAAAGCTTTAAAAGTTAGTTTGTGCCCTTGGTTTTTATTCTTACAACTGCTAAAATACCTCTGTAAGCCTTATCCTATTCTTTCATATGTTGTATAATAAATGTATAGAATTCATTGACCAACTAAAATGTTGGGTATCTGTAAATGAGACCAAAACATGGGTTGCTTTTTTCATAAATAATTTCTATTGGGGGTTACTGTTAAATGAATAGCAGCTAACCAATAACTGTGAATGCTTTGTGTCGTCAGTATTTGCATTACATTCATAAAAGTGTGCAAGTCCTGTGACTCCCAGCTTAACTAAAATACTGTTATGCCACCTAACTTGAGTACAGCAAACTGGTTTTAGGTTTTAATGGAATTAATGTAAAATGATATCCCATAAATAAAGAAGTATTTGTGTTTGGTTTCAGAAGTGATTTGTGAATTCTTAAAAAACCAGTCAGAATAGCTTTGAAGTATTTTGTTGTTGTTTTTTTTTTTGCCCTTTTTTACCCCTTCATCTTTTTCTGTTGAAAAATTTCAAAGCTATAGAAAAAAAACTGCAAAAATAATAAACATTTATATACTACCTATCACTTAGGTTTTAGCATTTTTTCACATTTCTGCTCTACTCTTGAGTGTGTGTTCCTCTTTCTCTGTAGATAAATCTACTTCTTTCTGAACTATTTGAAGGTAAATTATGACATGTCATACCTGATATTTTGAAATAAGACTTCTCTTGTTACCATAATATAATGATCACGTACAGTCCAAATTAAATCTCCCTCTTTGTACCAATAAAGGACTCGATAACTATTTCATTTTATATTGGAGGTGGGCAGAAAACACCCGTAGGAAAAAACCTGAAGATGATTGGGTCAACCGTGGGGCTCCAGAAGTGAGGAGGAAGATGAGCTGTTTCAGGACAGCACCTTTCTTGATTTGCACTACATAAAAGCAGGACACTGTGATTGCCGTAACGGGTGTTATGTCATGCCATACAAGTTTGAATAGCATCTCTAAATCCTCGCATGAAGTGTAACTTGTATGCAAAAGATTAGAGGAAAGCTTTTATGATTCTTCTAGAAAAGAATTCTCTTTGGTACTTTGTTGGGGGTGGGGGGGCTACATGCGGGAATGGCGTACTAAGCTTTGGGCTCTGTCCACTCCGCTGCTAAGGCAGAAGAGAATCCAGCATGGGGCACACTCACTGCTTTGGCCACTTTCAGCCAAATGATGTTTGGCTTTTCCCCTGCCTGAATTTGTTCCTAGTATTTATCGGTAGTCACCTTAATAAGAAATAAAATCATTCCATGCATAGAAGTACTTGCTTAGAAGGCCTCATGAGTAGGCTGTGCCAGGAATTGGAAACCAAAAAAACAAAAATAGACAATAGTAACTAAGTGGAAAAAAATTAAAAACATTTAAGATATAAATCTCCCAAAGAAATACGTTCAGTACTTTGAAAGAAATTTTTGCACAGTCACTCTCTGAAGAAAATGGACTGAAGAATCCTGGCTGTGAGAAAGTAACGTCAAGAGGTTTTTCTTTTTCCCCTTCAGCACTTTCTAGCAGTGTCATCTCAGAATTGCCTCCATTTTTATTTTTATTTTTTGTGGTACTGGGGTTCTTGGAAACCCTTCTACCTCCGGGCTACACTCCCAGACCTATTTTATATTTTTATTTAGAAACAGGGTCTCTTAAGCCAGCGAGGCTGGCTTTGAAGTGTGCGCCACTACGCCTGGCGTTCCATTTGAATATCTAAAATTACAAACTAGCATTCTTTAGAAATCTTAGAATAAATCTATAAGAATAAAGAGAACAGCAGCTGTACTTATTACCAGCAAACTAAAGTCACTAAAAAGTTTGGGGACAATTTTCAAAGGTATATTGGAAGCCTCCACATTGTCTTCACATGGTTGTTTATTTTGAGTTCCTTACCTGTGTTGGCTCCTAGTTATTCCATTTGGGGAGTGGAGCATAGACAGGGTTGTTAACCTTTCACAGATACTCCCAGAATCACTGGATAAAATAATAGATACCTTTTAGAAAACAATTCTTATTCCTCCCACATCAAGACTGATTTCTACATTCTCAGTACAATCATTATATTAACAAATTTTAATTGTGTGCTAGGCAGAATTCCTGTGTGAAGTTTGCAGCAGTCACTTAGGTTCATTGAGTATACACACAGCTGAGTTGGTAGTGCACACCAAATCCCAGTATTTGGGAAGCTGATATGGGAGAATCGCAGGTTCAAAGCCATTCTCAGCAACTTAGTGAGACCCTGTTTCAAAAGAAACTTGGGAGGGGTATCAAGTCCATTGGCACCAGCCACTTATGGTAGCTCAGAAGACAGTGGCCTGCTTGGAGCTGAGATAGGGACAAGGATAGGTCAGGAATCGGCAGGACGTTCTCCTTAGAGCCACGCTCACACACGGGGATCTTGCCCTGAGGGTGCTGGGGAGTCTGGATGTCAGCAAACTAATAAGTTCAGGGATGGAGTTGAGAAGACTGATATTTAGCTTCTTTTAAAGGGAAGATGGTCAGCCAGATAGCATGCTTTATACTAATCTTACTAAACACTCCTCAATACTCATATGAAATATATGGAGGAAAACGAGGTTCAGAGATTATGTATATTATCATCCATAGTTCCTAGCTTACAGCTCCCTCCCCAGGGCAGGCCATACAATATAGAATTTCCCTTACCCACTTGAGTCTTAGGAATCCTGATCTTACCCCACCTTTCTGCCTTGGAGCTGTCCACAAAGAAATTCCCTTAATTATCTTTGTGTGATAGTCACCCCTGTCCCTGGTGAGAGGTGTGGCATATGGAGAGGCCAAGATGGCTCTGAACAGAGAAGCCTCACTGGGTCAGCATTCGGTATTAGATCAGAAGCCCCCCCGCCCAATCATGTCTCAGCACAGGTGCTGATGCTTCAGTCAGCCCTGTGCAATCAAGGACAGGATTCAGAACTTCTGGGTAGCTGGGCTCATGGAGGCTCCTGAAGGCTGATGAGCCAGGAGAGGGTAGGAGAGTCTGTCCATGCCCTTCTCCCGTCCCCACATCATTCTCTTCATCCCCATCCTTTGTAACACCCTTTATAATAAACTAGTAAATATGAGTCTCCCTCAGAGTTAAGTAAATTAATCAAACCAGACAAAGCTGGTTTATAGCCGGGCTGTGAGAGGCGCAGGTGAAGCCACCTGAGGCTTTGCTGCTGGCATCTAAAGTGGGAAAGGGAGTTGTGAGGACTGAGCCTCAGTCTGTGGGATCTGATGCTAATTCTGCGTGGTGTCAGGACCAAGTCAAATTAGAGAACAACGGTATTCACTGGTGCGGAATTAGTTGCATGATTGCTTACTGATTTGGGGAACCCCCATACACATGCGTGCACGTGCGCGCACACACACACACACACACACACACACACACACACACACACACCACCACCACCACCACCACACCACACCACACACCACACCACACCTCCATAGTAGGAGAAACTGAGTTTGTCATTGGTTGGGTTTTCCAACACAAAGAGAATATAAGTAACTTGTTTAACATCACTTAGCTGGAAAGTCAGGAAGCTGATATTTAAACACGGGGCTTTCTCCACCCCAGCAATTTGGTGGAGAGGCCACAAGATACAACAGGAGTTTGCCAGTATCTGGAAACCTTGAGGCCTGTAAGTTCTGTGGGCTGCCTGAGTCATTCAAAGATTGCTCAGTGCCCTTTTGCAGGAAATTGCCTCCATCCGCCCCTGAAGCCAAGCCTACTACTGATTTGTTCTTCTCCAGAATGCCATATAATGGAATCTTACAGTAGGTGGCCTTTTAGTTTTTAATTTCTTTTTCTTAAAATGTTCTGAGATTTAGCCATGTATCCTTGGTTCATTCCTTTTTATTGCTGAGCAGTGTGGATGTACCGCAGTGTGGATGACCACTGCATTTTTTCCAGCTCTGGACAATTTTGAATAAAGCTGGTATAAATATTCACATAGAGATTTTTTTTGTGGTCAGGTGTACTTATTTCTCTTGGATATTTTGAGATTTGTTGGAATTACTGGCCATATGGTAAGTATCTATTTAACTTGAGAAGAAATTGCCAAACTTTCCAAAGTCATTATACCATTTGACATTCCTTTTACAAAGGAACAAGAATCATCCCCAAATATTTAATGGCTGTCCTCATGTTTCCTGGTTGAGGTTACATTTTGTCTCTTTAGAGGACAGCCATTAAATATTTGGGGATGATTCTTGTTCCTTTGTAAAACGTTGAACAGGAATTATAATTCAATTACTAGAGATCACCCACATAGATTTCACTATAATAAGATTTTACATGTTCACATGTTTGGTCATTAGAATGTAATTATTCTCTGTCTCTTCCTTGAGAATCATTGTGTGTGTGTGTGTGTGTGTGTGTGTGTGTGTGTGTGTGTGTGTGTTTGGAATTCAAAGTATTAATGAGATCATTTCCTCTCAAGTTTTTTTTTTTTTTTTTTTTGGTGGTACTGGGGTTCCTGGAAGCCCTTCTACCTCTGGGCGACACTCCCAGACCTATTTTATTTTTGGAAACAGGGTTCTTAAGCCAGCGCAGCTGGCTTTGAACCTGCGCGATCCTCCCGTCTCCGCCTCCCAAGCGCGGGGATTACAAGCGTGCGCCACCACGCCCGGCTCCTCTCAAGTTTTGGATTACTTCTCTTTGTCTCTTAACTAAGGGTAGATCCAAGTTTAAGAGGCTTATAATTAGAAAATAATTATAAGTAACTGGAATACACAGTTTCCAAAGTTACTTACATACATGGTATTTTATTCAAATCACATAACCATCCTGTGAGGTATATTTTTAATTTTTTCACTTAAACAAGTAAAAACAAACAAAAAACAAATGGGTCACAGGGTTTCAGTGACTTCCTCAAATTAACACTTAGTAATTGCACGGTGTATGACTGGAGCCTGCATCTTCTAACTAAACCCCGTGTGCTCCTCCCCACCTTCCCTATGCTCCGTTTAGCGCTGAAAGCTGTAAGTCCATGTTGAAGGGCAAATGTGGACGGCTGCCCCAAGCCCTAATGTCCCTCTAGCTGTCTGTGGCTCTTCTGGGCCCTTCCCTGTTAGAGCCCAGGTGAGCCTGGTTGTTGTCTTTGGGAGGCTTAAAAGAAAGGGAGTGTCACACAAAGGAGCAGAGGAGAGGCACACAGCAGCCCTGGGGCAGTGTAGCCAGAACCCTCTGGGAGGCTGTGCAGAAACCATGGCAGCCTGGCACTCAGCGGCAGGAAAGCAGGAAGTGGGCCCTGGAGGGCAGACTGCCAGGCATGACATCACGGCCTAGGGATAAGACCTGGTTCCCACCCTTACGCTCAGATGCGTGGAGTAGACTTCTGAGTTTGTCTTAAGGGAAGCATAGGTATTCAAAGGGTGCTGTGGAGCTGGGTGTGGCGGTGTGGTGAGACACTTGCTACACTCACAACTATAACCCCAACAACTTGGGAGGTAGTAGCTGCAGGATTGCAAGTTCCAGACCAGCCCAGGAAGCTTAGTGAGACCCTGTCTCAAAATAAAAATTAAAAAGGAGAAAGGGGTGACTAGGGACGCGACTGGATTGGGGGTCTGAACTTTCACCTCCCAGGATGGATGAGTGGTGGCCAGAAGTATCTGGCCTTGCCCTCCTAAGGGATCTTTTGTTTACTAGGCAAATCGGGAGTCTCAGTGGGGGGAAGGGGCCACTGTGATTAAGGGTATAGGCATTGTTGATGATGCTTCTGCCGAAGACACCCTTTAGGAGTTAGAGATTATGACCTTTTCAGATTTTAACACTATATATTTCTTTTCCTTTCTAATTCATCTTTCTACCTAAAGTTTTGTTTCTTCTATCCTACCTCATCCCCCCACCCCAAGCTTTTAAAGTACCTGTTGAATTTGTGGGCTAGTACCCACTTCCAGTTTATTTAAATTATCTTAGTGGATGTCCCCCTTTCCAAAAATGATTGGTTAACATCTTGGTGGGATTAAAGTTTTATTTTCTTGGCCATTATACAGGAATAGTGCTCGCAGGTCTTGTCCGTGCTCCTGATTTTAGGGCCTTGTTCCTGTTAAATCTCAAGAGGGTCAGGCTTAATTCTAGGCATATGAATCCAAGAATTGTGTTCCTGTAGTTTAACATCTGCACGAATGCAAAGACCTTGGAAAGGACCCTTCCACTTTGGGAGAAGCTGATTTAAGGGTGAGTCTTTTTTTTAGGTTTTGAGTAAGACAATCACTGGTTGTATTTTTGCCACACAGGTCAATGAGCAGTAAGAGAAACCAGGGCTCTGGGGTGTATTGAAGGAAACGGCTTTTCCTCTGTTTATTCCTTCTGAAGGCTTACTACTGCATAGCCTGATTTTCTGAGTTCCCTCACTCATGTAGTTGCTCCCATCAGTAAACCATTTTAAATCAGGGTTAAGCCGGGCGTGGTGGCGCACACTTGTAATCCCAGCACTTGGGAGGCTGAGACAGGAGGATCGCATAGGTTCAAAGCTAGCCTCAGCTACTTAGTGAGGCCCTCAGCAACTTAGTGAGACCTTGTTTCCAAATAAAGTTTAAAATAGGTCTTGGAGTATAGCCCCGAGGTAGAAAAGCCCCTGGGTTCCACCCCCAGTACCACCAAAAAAAAAAAAAAAAATCAGGGTTAGAGGCTGATCCTTAGGCTAACATATAAGAGTAGACTAAATTTTTTTTTTTTTACAAGTTTAAGAAATTAAAAATATATTTGGCCTTTGAGTGCTGTCAACCCCTCCCCCCCTTTTTTTTACAGGTCTCTTCAGAAAAGAATTCTAGGAGAGACTAACTGAACAGAGAACTAAGCCCCATATCTAAAGAAAATTGGTATATTTACCTGCCATGTCAGGAGTCATCCAGGCTCCTCTGTTGCGATGTCCAGGTGGTTAGCTGACCAGGGGGAGCCTTGCCAAGCCTTGAGAATCCTCAGTATTCAAGGGCAGCCATGACGGAAGCAGAGGACCTCACTTCCCTTCAGAGGCAAGGGCAGTCATACCTCCCAGTGTTTTTCCTCTTTGCAGAGGGGGCACAGCTCAGGTGCAGATGGACTCCAGTTAGGGCAGTCCTTGACCCACTGCCCAGGCTCTTTGCAATAATGGCAGGTGCCTTGATCTTTTTTTCCTCTCTCTGGAAGGAGCTTTTGGGTATCTCTGAGGGGGCAGGGACTTATTACCCAATGCTAGGGCAATTATGTAGGGTTGCTCCTATGTCTGCATTTGTCTCCTCTGGTCCTTAATTTTGTCTACCTTGATTCTGTTGTTGAAAACTCCAAAGGCCAATTTTAAAAACTGATTAATGGGAATCTGAGGTCCCAGAACCACAGCAGGATATACATCTCATTTTTGTTAGACCAAACATAGTAGCCAGGCTTTGAAACTCACGAATAAACCTATCAGGGTCCTCTGAAAATTGGCCCCCCCCTTTTTTTGGGTAGTGCTAGGGGTGGAACCCAGTGGATTTCTACGTCTGGGCTATATTACCAGACCTATTTTATATATTATTTTATTTGGAAACAGGGTCTCACTAAGTTGCCGAGAGCCTCACTAAGTAGCTGAGGCTGGCTTTGAACCTGTGTGATCCTCCTGTCTCAGCCTCCCAAGCACAGGGATTACAAGCGTGCGCCACCACACCCAGCTGACCCATTTTTTTCATACTGAACTAGTTCAGTAAGGTAACTATAACTACAAGTCTATGTAGGGTAATAGTATTGACAAAAAATTCTCTAGATTTTTTTTTTATGTACCTCCTGAGTTTTTTTTTTTTTAATTGGTACACTGTATTCATACATCATAGTGGGATACAAACTTTTGTAGACATACATGCACACATCGCCCAGTCAGCCCCCACCCGATCCCCACCCCATTCTCTCCCCATCCCTCCTTCCCATGCTTGGCTTAGTGGTTGACATCTAGTATTATAGCAATTTATCCAAAATTAAAAATGATAATCTCACATAACAGTTTCATTTGTCTGATACCAAGCTTTTGATGACTTAAAGATAACATTTCAATATTTCTTTTTGCTTTCTTTCTTACCAGAGAATATTTTTTTCTATTTTTTTAGGTGAAACTATCATATATTTATATATTTATTTTTCAGAAACAAAATCTATCCTAATATGGAATATGGACTCTAGATACCCAAAATGATCTTGAAAAAGAACAAAGCTAGAAGATATATATTTTCTGATTTCAAACCATATAAAGCTACAATAATTGAAACAGTGTAGTACTGTTCTAAAGGCAGATATATAAACCATTGGAGTTAAATACAAGCCTAGAGCTAAATTCTTCCCTATATTGTCAAGTTATTTTTGACAAGGTTTCCACGAACATTTGGTGGTGGAAATAATAATCTTTTAACTAAATATTGTTGAAAAATAATAATTACATGGAAAAAAATAAAATTGGACCCTTACCTAATCCCATATACAAGTATTAACTCAAAATAGATAAAAGACCTAAATATAAATCTTAAGACTATAAACTTTTAGAAGAAAATCTGGGTCATAAAACCTCACAACATTGAATTTGGCAGTGATTTCTTGGATATGATTTCAATGGCACAGGCAACAGAAGAGTATACAAACTCCCTAAAAAATAAAAAAAATATTGTATATCCAAAGACAATGTAAACAGAGTTAAAAGTTACTAATAGAATGGGATAAAATATTTCCAAATGCTATATCTGAAGTTATATTAATATTCCAACTAGACATCCTAAAAATTAACAACAATAAAGGCAAACAATACAATTTAGAGATAGGTAAAAGACTAACATAAATAATGAATCTCCACAGATAACCAATCTTAGTTGTCTATTCCATAGAAAATCTTGTTTCTCTAGTTCTGATGTGTGTTACCTATTTCTTCTTTGTAGTTAATCTCTTTGAGTATTTTCTCTAGCGCTGGTTTTGAAGACATAAATTCCTTCAGTTTCTGTTTGTCATGGAAGCTTCTTATTTCTCCATCTAATTTGATAGAAAGTTTTGCTGGGTAGGAAATTTTTGGCTGGAAGTTGTTTTCTTTCAGAGTTTGGAATATGTTACTCCAAGCCCTTCTGGCTCTCATGACTTGGTTTGGGAAGTCTGGAGTGATTCTAATTGGTTTGCCTCTGAATGTCAGTTGGCCCTTTGTTTTTGTTGCCTTTAAGATTCTCTGCTTGGCTTCCACAAAGGTCATTTTGACAATTATGTGGCGTGGGGATCCTCTTCTCCGATCCTGTCTAAAGGGAGTTCTATAAGTTTCCTGGACCTGTGTATCAACCTCTTGCTCTATGTTTGGAAAATTTTCTGCTATTACTTCCTTGAAGAGATTGTTGATCCCTTTGGTTTCACTTTCTTTTCCCTCCTCTATTCCAATTATTCTTAGGTTAGCTCTCTTTAAATGGGCCCATATTTCTTCAATGTCAGATTCCTGCTGTTGGATGTTTTTTTCTAGATTAGAAACTATGCGTTCATTTTTGGAATGATCATCTTCTAAGAGCGAGATTCTGTTCTCCATGTGGTCTAATCGGTTGTTTGTGCTTTGAATTGAGGCCTTTACTTCATTAATTGCATCCTTTATCTCTTTTTGGCTCTCTCTGAGTTCTTTTCGAAGCACCTCTATTATTTCTACAGTTATTTTCCTGATTTGATCTTCTAGAAATCTCTGATTTTCTGTTTTATCAAGTTCTGATGTTGTGGGGTTGTGGGCATTCATTGCTCCATTGTTATTCCTCTTTCCCATGATTTTGGAAGTTTGTGCCTTCTCTGGGTTCTTCCCTGAGTCACTACGGCTTCAATTAAGGTGCTCTGTATCTCGAGTCTGTAGTATCTCAGACCCCACTACTCCTTTACTGGGTTGTATCACAGAGTCTCCGACCCAGGGAGTCAATAGAGGCTGCTTTAAACTATGGGGGGTGCCAGGTTGCACGTTCTCCTATGGTGTGATATCTCTGCCACCGCCCCTCCCCCACTGGGTCAAGTCCCAGGGAGTACAGTACTGGGATTTCTCCTCTGGGGCCCGCAATTTGACTCACTGTTCTTGAGTTCGCAGATGTAGCTGTACTGGACTCGGTGAATTCTCTGCTGCCGCCGCCGGTGGCAATATGGTGCCGCTGCTACGCCCTTGGCTGTGAGGCTGGCTTATTTCTTCTTGGTTTTGAGTTCCACTCTGAGTCCCTGCAGCGTGTGCTGAGCTCAGCCACTGGGAGCTATAGATGCTCCCTGCGCTAAAAAATCCCGTCTGGCTGTTCCGCAGTGGCTCACCTCGGCTTGCTGTAGCCGTCCGGTGAAGTCGCCACTGCCGCCGGCAGTATGGCGCTGCTGCCGCGTCCTCGGGCATGAGGCCGGTATATTTCCTCTGTGGCTCTGAGCTCTGTTCTCAGTTTGCTTTCTCTCTGGAGCCTGGTGATTTTTTTGTTTCTCTGGTGATGGTGTTTTCTGGCTATGAAAGGTGCTGATTTTGTGGTAATGGAGACTGGTTGTTAGCGGAGCTCTTAAGCCCCGCTTTTCTCGGTCGCCATCTTCCCGGAAGTCTAGATTTTTTATAAGCATAGAGGACAGCATTAACCAGAAATAAACTTATAACTGATAGACGGTTATATCTCTCTTATACCTCTGAGCTACACAGCTATACCTCTAGCCCTATTTTATTTCTTATTTTGAAATAGGATCTCTTGCTAAGTTGCTGAATCTGCCCTCAAATTTATGATTCTCTTGTCTTAGCCTCCCAAGTCCTGAGATTACAGGTGTCTGCCACCATACCTGGCTCATGAAGACAACTAGGCCACTATCCCACCTAACATGATACAATATCCTCCATATAACCAAAAACATATTAACTTTGTCAGAAGAAGAGATAGTATAGAAGATATTTACTCTTCTTGATATCTCCTAACTTATATACTATAACATGAATAATACTTAAATACTATAAATTTGATCTATTGTTAAAAAAATCAGAAAGATGAAAAAATATTTTTTATGTAGTGAGAATTATGGACTAAATATGACTGACCCATAATTTATATGCTGAAATTTTAACCCCAGCCAGCCATTTGTACAAGGCTGATACAAGGTGATAGTATTAGGAAGAAGTATTAAGTACCAGCCATTTGTCCAAGATGATGGTGTTAGGAGGTGGGGCCTTTGGAAGGTCATATGGGTGGAGTCTGAATGAGCATTAGTGCCTTAATAACTCAGGCACTAACTAAGATCCCAGAGAGCTCTCCGTACTGCTGTGCTGTGGGAAGATGCAAGAAGTTGGCAGTGTGGAAGAGGGCCACATTAGATTCTGACATACTGCCTAGCATCCTGATCTCGGACTTCCCAGCCTCCAGAACTATGAGAAATAAACTCCTGTTGTGTATAATGCACCCAGTCTATGCCACTTTTTTTTTATAGTAGACTTACCTGACTAAAACTGGTACACACACATACTCACTTGTGATAAAATAGTAAGGAAATACTCATGATAATTACAGTCTTCATTTCCGTAACTGGTCATGTGGTTGTAGCTGGTATGTATAAATACCTTCTACTAGTCTTTACTTCTCTTACCTCCTCAGCTGGCCGGGGTTATTTGTCTGGTAGAGTGACCCAAACCCTCATTTTAAGTGTCTTGGCCATTAGTAGTCCTGGCCTTAGTCACAGGGCATAACACCGAGAAGCACCTTGAGGATGCTCTAGATATTGAACACACTCTTCCTTGCCTCCATGATGGCGGAGGCGCACCGTTTCCCCTGGTAGTCGCCTCAGTCACGCTGGCCCTCACCGTACTCCCTTCTTTACTGGTCAGTGAAGATGCATGAGGAGTCCAGAGTGGCCATTGGCACCAAATTCCAGTTCAGTGGCATTGTTCTCTCTCCTGGTGGCAGCATTCCTCTCTGGGAACTGAGACCTCCAGCCCAGCAGAGCAAAGGAGCAGGAGACAGTTTTTACTGGTGAGTCATTAGGAGTAATAGTGACTGGTGCCACTCCCGTGTCCACCCTTTGGATCCTAGTCCCATGAATACTGGCTATTCAATAGCACCCATGAATACTGGCTATTCAGTAGCACCATTTATTAAATGCTGACTCAGAATATACAGCCTTCTAGAGAATCCTGCACCCAACTTTGCAAGGGGTTGCTATCTTTTGAGTTTTCAAAAGGCTGTTTCACAATTCTGTTGAGCCAACTACTTTGATATGGTAGGGAACACACAACCGGTGGGTTCCATGAGCATGGGCCCATTTTTATATTTCTTTTGCTGTGAAGCAAGTTTCTTAATCAGAAGCAAAACTGTGTGAACTACTATAGATCCACAGTTAATAGTTTGAGGTAGAAACATTACAGGCAGGGAAGGAAAATTCACATTTAGAATAAGTGTCTATTTCAGTAAGAAAAAAATGTTGCCCCGCTAATGATAGAAGCGGTTCAATATAATAAACCTGCTACCTGGGCATTGGCTGATCATTCCAAGGAATGATTCCATATCAGGAGCTCAGTGTTGGTCTCTGCTGCTGGCCAGTTGGGCACTTAGCAGTGGCCATAGCCTGGTCAGCCTGGGTTGCTGATCCTGTGCCTCCATCTCTGCCACCATCACCACCTTGTTCATGGTCCAGTTGAGCAGCAACAGAGTAGCTAAAGAAAGAGGCTGGCTGGTATTCACAGGATAGGTCATCCTATCCACTTGATTACTGGAATATTCCTTTGCTAAGGTCGCCCTTCAGGGAACACTCACATGGCACACAGTAGCTGCCAGTGTTTGCCTATTCATAGAGGTTTAACCACCTGCCCCTCACCCACCTCCTTGTCACCATTTTTACAGTTGTGTTCCTTCCAAGTTCCTGAACATCTGACCAAGCTATTGGCCATAGCCCATGAATCCATATATAACCACTTCTTGCCATTTATCCTTCCTAACAAAATGAACAGTCAGCTGTACTGCTTGAAGTTCTGCCCACGGGAGGCTTTTCCTTTACCACTATCCTGGAGGGGCAACCTAGAAAGGGGCTGTACTGTTGGCACCTGTCCTCTTTCAAGCGATGCCTGTGTATCATACAGAGCCATTCATAAATCAGGCCTGAATCTCCTCTTCTCTCACCCAGCAGTAGGGAACTCCCTATGAGGCCATAGGCTGGGAGAGAAGACAGTCTTTCAGGTGCGGAACCCATTAAGAAGGTGGGCCTCTTCTTAAGGCAACTTACTCAGGGGCTGCTCGAGATGGATCTATTGTATAAACCACTTTGATTTGATGGGAGTGCTGCTGTGTGTGCCCAACTTTATGGCTCGGTGGGTCAGAAAGCACCAGGTTCATGATGGGCAGCTCAGGTCTTGCACTTGGTGGTTCATGATTAAGCATTTGGTGTCTACCGAGGCTCAGGATCTGGCCAAGAGGTGTTTATTAAAAAGGGGGTAGTTATGGCTGACCTGTGCTCCAGAATCTTAAGGACCTGCATGGATTTGCACACAGGGGCCTGGCAAAGACTGTAAACAGCATCCTTGTATGCCACTGACACCTCAAGCACCATTGGGTGTGCTGGGTCATATGGCTGTGTGGAAGTATGGATCATTACAGCACCTTCCTGTGCTCTGGGTTCTACCCTACTCCAAACTAAGTTTTTTGGGGGCCATTTGGTAAATAGGCTAAATAGTTTTTCCCCCTATCCAAAGAGGCCTGTTAAACATTGTGTCTCCTTTTGGGTTGTAGGATGCACCATATGCAACAACTTACCCTCCACCTAAGAAGGGATATCTCAATAAGGCCCCCACATTGAGCATCTAGAAATTCCACCAAGACAGAAGGCCCTTGACACTGACTGCAGGCAGTTGTCTTACTAATGAACCTAGAGTAGTTTCAACTTCTTGCTCATTAGCTTAACATAATGTCGTCAATGTAACGAGCTGCCATGATGTCTCACAGAAGAGAAAGTTGATCAAGATACTTGTCAACTAAATTATAACACGAGTCTGGAGAGTTGATATGCCCCAAAGTGGGATGTTGGAGGTGTGGCCTGTCTTGCCAGGGGAAACTAACCGCTTCTGGCGGAACTTACTGTCAGAGACGGGGAAAGACATTTGCAGATCAACAGCTGTACATCAGATACCAAGGGATGTGCTAATTTTCTCAGGCAAAGAAACTACATCTGGTATAGCAGCTGTAATGGGAGTCACCACCCGGTTAAACTTATGGTAATTCATTGTGATTCTCTAAGACCCATCAATCGCCTTACCTCTATTATAAGCCCTTACTCTGACAGGTGAACCACAGTGATATTTTGGGCTTCTACATGTGTTTTTCAGTCTTCTCAGCTCTATGGTTATAGGAAGTCTCCTTCAGAACATGCTTCGAAGCTTTCAGATCATTTATTTTTATATTTAATTATAAATATATTTATATTTAGTTTAAATATAAATATAAGTTTTATTTATTTATTTATTTATTTATTTATTTATTTATTTATTTATTGTGTGTGGTGCTGGGGATTGAACCCAGAGGCATTCTGGCTCTGAGCTACACCTCCAGTCCTATTTATATTTTTTATTTTTTAAACATTTTTTGTGGTACTTGGGGTGGAACCTGGAAGCTTTCTGGCTCTACTCCCAGACCTATTTTCTATTTTATTTGGAAGCAGGGTCTCACTGAGTTGTTGAGAGCCTCACTAAATAGCTGAGGCTGGCTTTGAACCTGTGTGATCCTCCTGTCTCAGCTTCCCAAACGCTGGGATTACAAGTATGTGCCACCATGCCCAGCCCTATTTTTATTTTTTATTTTGAAACAGAGTCTCACTAAGTTGTGGAGGGCCTAACAATTGCTGAGGTGGCCTTGAACCTGCGATCCTCCTATCTTAGCCTCTCAAGTACCGGCATTAGGCATGCACTAGCCTGGCCCTTCAGATCATTTATGTGCATTTGAGCTGGGATTCAAATCTCTAAACTTGTCTCTCACTACTTTGTCCAGTGATATTAGCCTACATTATATTAAGTAGTCTTTCAAAACGTTAGAAAGTGTCATACACACAGTTATCCAGCTCCTTTTTTTCTTTTTTTGGTACTGGGAATATAACCTAGGGACATTCTACCTCAGAGCTACACCTCCAGCCCTTTTAATTTTTTGTTTTGAAATGATTTTGCTAGATTGCTGAGAGTCTCACTAAGTTGCTAAGTCTGGCCTTGAACCTGCAATTTTCCTGCCTCAGCCTCCCAAGTACTGGGATTACAGATGTGGTCCACCATGCCTCACTCCTATTTCTTTAAGTAGTTGATTAGGAATATTGAATAAAAATATTTTGCATATCTTTATTTCCAGGTTACACATGTACTGTCAGTGCCTTCTTTACTGCTAGAAGTGGAACTACTAGATCTTTAAACCTAGTTACATGAAAGAGCCAGTTTTAGAAAACCCAGAACTGGGGGCCTCTGAGGCCGGGATTGGAGCCTGCCGAGGAGTTAGGCCGGTGCTGGGGCCAGTGAGGCCGTCATCGGAGCCTGCCGTGAGGCAAGGCCGGTACTGGGGCCTCCGAGGCCAGGATAAGAGCCTGCCGAGGGGTTAGGCCGGTGCTGGGGCCAGCGAGGCCGGCATCGGAGCCTGCCTTGAGGCAAGGCCGGTACTGGGGCCTCAAGGCCAGGATAAGAGCCTGCCGAGGGGTTAGGCCGGTGCTGGGGCCAGCGAGGCCGGCATCAGAGCCTGCCGTGAGGCAAGGCCGGTACTGGGGCTTCCGAGGCCAGGATAAGAGCCTGCCGAGGGGTTAGGCCGGTGCTGGGGCCAGTGAGGTCGTCATCGGAGCCTGCCGTGAGGCAAGGCCGGTACTGGGGCCTCCGAGGCCAGGATAAGAGCCTGCCGAGGGGTTAGGCCGGTGCTGGGGCCAGCGAGGCTGGCATCGGAGCCTGCCTTGAGGCAAGGCCGGTACTGGGGCCTCAAGGCCAGGATAAGAGCCTGCCGAGGGGTTAGGCCGGTGCTGGGGCCAGCGAGGCCGGCATCAGAGCCTGCCGTGAGGCAAGGCCGGCACTGGGGCTTCCGAGGCCAGGATAAGAGCCTGCCGAGGGGTTAGGCCGGTGCTGGGGCCAACGAGGCCGGCAGCAGAGCCTGCCGTGAGGCATGACCAGTGCTGGGGCCTCCGAGGCCGGGATTGGAGCCTGCTGAGGGGTTAGGCCGGTGCTGGGGCCAGCGAGGCCGGCATCGGAGCTTGCCGTGAGGCAAGGCCGGTACTGGGGCCTCTGAGGTCAGGATAAGAGCCTGTCGAGGGGTTAGGCCGGTGCTGGGGCCAGTGAGGCCGGCATCGGAGCCTGCTGTGAGGCATTACCAGTGTTGGGGCCTCCGAGGCCATGATCGGAGCCTGCCGAGGGGTTAGGCTGGTGCTGGGGCCAGTGAGGCCGGCATCGGAGCCTGCCTTGAGGCAAGGCCGGTACTGGGGCCTCCAAATCTGTGATCGGAGCCTGCCAAGGGGTTAGGCCGGTGCTGGGGCCAGCGAGGCCGGCATCGGAGCCTGCCTTGAGGCATGACCAGTGCTGGGGCCTCCGAGGCCGGGATCGGAGCCTGCCGAGGGGTTAGGCTGGTGCTGGGGCCAACGAGGCCGGCATTGGAGCCTGCCATGAGGCTAGGCCGGTGCTGGGGCCTCCGAGGCCGGGACTGGAATCCTGCCAAGGGGTTAGACCGGTGTAGGGGCCAATGGCCAGCATCGGAGCCTGGCGTGAGGCAAGTTCACTCCTGTGGCCTCCAAGGTTGGGACCAAAGCCAACTTAGGGGTTAGACCGGTTCAGGGGCCAGCGAGACCAGAACTGGGGCCTCCCATGAGGCAAGGCCGCTGCTTGAGCCAGCGAGGTCTGGATCAGTCCACTGAGTAGCCAGGCCACTACTGGGACCATCAAGAGTGGGATTGGTACTTGCAACGCAGCATGCACAGAGAAATATCGCAGAAAATATAAATCAGACGCTTCTCTTAATCAGCAATAACTAGGAGGAAAAGGGCAACAGGAAGAGGTTGAGCTATAGGAAGGGCCCTATAGTGAAGCAACTAATGTGACCAATCAGAGGGTATGTAATACTGGAGGACGGAGCCTCTTTAAAACGCAGGAGGTACATAAACAAATGTATCAAAGTAAATCACCAAAGAAGTGTGGGATGGAGGGAGGGGGAGGGAATGGGATGGGGGCTGGAGGAGGGCTAATTGGATGATGTGTGCTTGTATATCCTCTCAAGTCTTGTACTCCAATGTGATTGATATATGACTACAATGCACCAATTTAAAAAATAAATTAATTAAAAAAATAAATAAAATAAAATAAAATACTATAAAGAGATAAAACAAAACAAAAAAAGAAAGAAAACCCAGAACTGATTCAGAAAAATGATTAAAGTTCTATTCCTCTAGAACCACTCCTAGTACCCAGATCTATATTGCTTAGAGTTCTCCAGAGAAACAGAACCAAAAGGAGACTACACACGTGTGCGCGTGCACACACACACACAAAACACTATATATATGTACGTACATATATATGTACATATCTCTCTCTATATATATCTATATATATGTACATACATATATAGAGAGATTTATTACAAGATAGTGACTAGTGATTACAGAGGCTAAGTCTCACAATCTGCTGTCTGTAAACTGGAGACTGAGGAAAACCAGTGGTGTGGATTCTACTCTAGGTCTGATGGCCCAAGAATTAGGAGTACCAAAGGCAGAAGACTGATCTCCCAGCTCAAGTTGTCAGGCAGAGAAAGAATGAAACCTCTCTTGTTCCACCTTTTTGATCTGTTTGAGCCCTTGATGGATTTGATGATTCCTTCCACAGTGGGAAGGGAAATCTGCCTTATTCAACCTGATTAAAGTGCTAGTGTTTACAGAACCATCCTAGCAGATACACGCAGAAATAATGTTCCACCAGCTATCTGGGGATCCTATAGTTCAATTAAGTAGACAAATAAAATTCACCATCACAGGGATCAACTTTTATGATCTCTTTTACCTTTTATTATCCTCCCAAATGGTTATCTTCAAATATAGACACAGTGGAGGTTAGGGTTCCAATATATGATTTTTGGGTGAACATACTCAGGCTGAAACAGTGGGGCGGGAGGTAGTGGGCTTAAGGAGATAGCCCCGAAGAGAATGAGAAAAGATGATTAAGGAACAAATCTTATTGCTCTGTGAGAAATAAAATGTATTAATAAGACGAGGCGTGTAACTGGCACAGCAAGAATTTATGGATCAAGAACTTGGACACTGGGTCTCGGGAACCCGGGCTGACAGGCTTCAGCCCCAAGCCTAAGTTGGCATTAAAAGCAACGGGCTTTGGGCTTTGGACCCCGATGACCTGGGGGATTTCTCTCTCACTTCACACTGCTGAGAAGACCCAACTTGGGACATGCCTTCTGAGGAAAAAAGGGAGTTTCAGTGAAGCTGTTCACTGGTGTATCCTTGAGTGCTTGTGTATACACTGCATTGGTTGGTAAAGAGATGGTAGACAGAAGTTTTCATAGCTAAATTTATTCCCCATTCCCACCATTCTTCTAACTGACCAGCCCTGTGATCAACCCAGTCCTTGTAGAATGGTTAGCAGGCTTGAGCAGAAAGACCTCATGTGTAAGAAGGAACAGGGGAAGGCTGGATCAAGCATGAGGAACATTCGAAGATTCTAGAGTGTGTAATCGAGTCAGGCTTGCTGTAGCTGCTGAGCTGCAGGCCGTTGGAAGATGGGCATCTGTGGGATTATTCTGGCACTGCTGGATGAAAGAGTGAAAGTAGGACAGGGGTCATGCTGCATCCCAACATTTCCATACTGAGAATACAAAACTACTTGTAACTAATTTGGAGTGCACATCAGAAGAGGTCGGACTCTTCTAAGGATACAGTAAGTCATAGCCAGTCATATGATGCTAAGGTAGGAGGGCACATGAACACTTAGATAAAAAGGACTCACCTCGCTGGGCGTGTGGTGCATGCCTATAATCCCAGTACTTGGAAGGCTGAGTCAGGAGGATCACAGGTTTGAGGACAGCCTCATAATATAGCAAGACTCAGAATCCTAGCAAGATCCTGTTTCAAAATAAAAATTTAAAAAGGGCTAAAGATTTAGCTCAGAGATAGCCCTGGTTCAGTCCCCCATTACTGCAACACACACACACACACACACACACACACACACACGCACTCACGTAGTGACGCCATCATCATGCTTAGTGTCTGCAGAGCCTTATGTCCAAGCCTGATCTTGATGCTTGTTTTGAACACATGCCCTCACACCTTCCCAACCATGAATGACTAAACCCGGGTATACATCTGTTCCAAGGGAACCAGCGCCAAACTTATAATGTTGGAGTTACAGTTTTTTCTCTCTCATTTTTTTTTTTTTTTTGTGGTACTGGGGATGGAACCCTTCTACCTCCAGGCTACACTCCCAGACCTATTTTTTTAAAATATATTTTATTTGGAAACAGGGTCTCTTAAACCAGCGAGGCTGCCTTCGAACCTGCGCGATCCTCCTGTCTCCACCTCCCAAGCGCGGGGATTACAAGTGTGCACCACCACGCCCGGCATGAGTTACAGGGTTTTTTTTTTTTTAATTTTTACAGAAGTGATAGGTCAGATTCAAGTTCTGATCTTTTTTCAGGTTGGTGATAAGCGATACAATACTTTCACGATGCTGGGCAGTGTGCCGCAGCTCCTAAATCAGCCACACAAACACCGGGGAAATGCCTGAGGCTCTACGGTGTACTGTGTTCCTAAGCTATGATGTTTGGCAGGTGTGTTGAATACATTTTTTTCTTGCCATATTTTCAATTTATGATGGTCGTTACCCCACTTATCTGGACATTAGAAGACATTACCCCAATTTAAGTCAAGGAACAGCTGTATATAGACTTAGCCAAACCTGTCATAGTCTCTCACTCAAGGAATTTGAACTAAGATACAGTGAATCAGCTAGATGGTAGTAGGCAAGTGCAAGATCTATAATGTTGTGAAGATTTGGAGTAGATTGCTATTTTACCTTCTTTATATGTCAGCAAGTCAGAAGTAAAAGCTGGTTAGCAAAGAGCATCAGGTAGGAAATACTGTACGACTTCCTGAGCAGTTAATGCACAGCCTTAGTCTCCAAAGCTCCAGATCTATCTAGGACCTCTTTTTTCCAGCTGTCTCTGACCTGATTTTTTATGTCAGATTGTGTGTGTGTGCGTGTGTGTGAGTGTGTTTGCTGAAGCCTTGAAATACACTTTCATGTATTAGTTTAAAAACTGTCATCCAGAGCCTAGAGTGATGACATACATCTGTAACCCAGTACTTGGGAGGCTGAGACAGGAGGATCACACAGGTTCAAAGCCAGCCTCAGGT
Source organism: Muscardinus avellanarius (assembly GCF_963383645.1). Lineage (NCBI taxonomy): Eukaryota > Metazoa > Chordata > Mammalia > Rodentia > Gliridae > Muscardinus > Muscardinus avellanarius. The sequence goes on along the minus strand of NC_137791.1, from coordinate 97,615,957 downwards.
ACTTAGTGAGGCTCTCAGTAACTAAGTGAGAGCCTTTTTCTAAATACAATTAAAAAAAAAAATGGGTCTGGTGGTGTAGCCTGGAAGTAGAAGGCCCCGTGGGTTCCATCCCCAAAAAAAGGAGAAAAAGGAAGCAAAAAAAAAAAAAAATCCCACCCACAGGAGGTTCAGATATTAGGGTTATCTGATATGGAGTTTAAATTACTATTACATAATATGTAAAAGAATTTACAAGACAGAATTTTGGCAGAGAATTTGAAACCATATAAAAATCAAGTGGAAATTCTAGAACTAAAAAAATCAATATGTGTAATTAATAACCCTATGGACTGATTTTTATTTTTATTTTTATTTTTATTTTTTTTGCGGGTCTGGGGAATGGAACCCAGGGGCATCCGACCTCTGAGCTACACCCTGTGCCCTATTTTTTTTTTTTTTTTAATTTTGAAGCAGAGTCTCACAAAGTTACAAAGGGCCTCATTAAGTAGCTGAGGCTGTCCACGAACCGCAATCCTCTGGTCTCAGCCTCCCGAATGCTGGGATTACAAGCGTGCGCCACCACGCCTGGCTCTGTGGACTGATTTTAATAGATTGAACATAACATAGAACTAGTGAGCAGAAAATAGGTCAGAAAAAAATACACCAACGCTGGAAGTCAGAAAAGTAGAAAATAAAGAGAAGAGCCAAGAGATTTATGGCGCAGTGTAAAGGACTCAAATATGCGTGATCGAAGTCGGAAAAAGGAAAAGGGAAAGTGGCAGAAGCAATATGTAAAGAGATAATGTTTCAAAAATTTTCCAAAGCTGATAAAAGACAAGAAATGCTAATTGAAGATTGCTACAGAACTCGAAGCAGAATATAAAACAAACCAGACCTAGGCACATACAAGTAAACCTTGTGAAAAACAAACAGAATGCTTAGAGTCAGCTGTGCCCATAGGTAACAACTATAAATCAGAGACAAATTACAATTACCTAGAGACACTGGAGAGTAAGAAAAACCAGCCAGTCTAAAGGAGAGCTGGAGCCAGAAACAAGAGCACAGCCGCAGATGACACCGCTGGTGTTTTGTTTTGTTTGGGGGGTTGAACTCAGGGCCCTTCTACTTCTAGCCTGCACCCCCAGTCATTTTTAGTTTTTCTTTGGAAACAGAATCTCACTGGGGTGCTGAGAGTCTTGCTAAATTGCTGAGGGTGTCCTTGAACCTGTCATCCTCTTGTCTCAGCCTTCCATGTACTAGGATTCAGGTGTGCACCATCATGGCCAGCTCCCAAGTTTGTGTGTTTGTTTGGATACTGTTTTCAGCACAAGACATGTCATAATCAGCATTACATGGTGATTAGAACTTTGATAGACACTTAACAGTATTTCAGAGATGAGGTTAGATTTCAGGGAAACCATGGCCTGTAGAAAGTGAGGGAGAGAATGCCAGACAGAGTCAGAGAAGAGAAGCCCCAATCCTGAGTAAAATTCTGCACAGATCTTCAGCTGATGCCTGATGTGCGCATGTGCGGGGCAGACTGCAAGTAGCCCAGGAAAAGATAAAATTACAGACGTGAATTTGGAGTGCCCACTCAATAGCCAGGGCTTAACATTTGAATCAAAGCAAACTAATCAATCATTAGAAAGCTATAACACCATCCAGAGAAATCCACATCAAAGAAATCAATCATAATGTCCAGGAGAAAATCCAGAATTGCCTATTTATGAAGAACCAAGGAAACAAAACCCAATCTTCAAACCTAAGACTATCAGCAAAGACTGATCCTCAGCTGACCTGTTTTAAAAGAGGCATTATTACTAGCTTAATAACATAATTTTTGGCCATAAAAGATGCAGAAATAAGAAATATCAGAGAAATAGGGACTGTAGATGGGAATTCTAGGGCTAAAAGTATAATACCTCAAAAATTTCACAGGGGAAAGATTCACTGTAAACGAAGATAGATCAATAGATCCGATACAAAGAATGGGGAAGAAAAAGGATTGAAAAAATAAACATAAGCTCAGGTGTTGCTAGGAGAATTCCAAAGGTTTAAAGCATATATGACTGGGGATTCAGAAAGCAACAAGAAGAAGAGTAGGTGAAAGAAATAAGGAAATAAAGACAGAAAGAAAGAGAAAGAAAAAGGAAAGAAGGGCTAGACTTTTTCGAGGTTTGGTAAAACAAATACATTTATTAATTTAAGAAGCATGAAAACTCAAGGCAGGACAAATATGAATTGAGGTATGTCTAGGTTCATGGTCGAATTGCTGAACATTGAAGAAAGCAACTGGGTAAAAACAACACATTATATACAAGGACCAACATGTTGCATCAGTACCACTTCTTATCAGACACAACGAAGGTCAGAAGACAGTAGGCCAGTACTCGTAGCAGGCTAACACTAAAAATAAGCTTGTCAATTCATAATTTCTACAGTAAAAATAGCCTTCACTATTAAAGATGAAATAAAGACAATTTGAGATAACTGAAAATCAGAAATGTTCTCAGCAGTTTTGAAGTACAAAATATGCTAAAGAAAAAAATTTTGTGTGTGCTTTTATTGGTGCATTATAGTCTCGCATCATACTGTAAGTCATGTTGATGGCATACATACACACAGCACTAGGTGCACTCCCACCTCCCCATTTCCCTCCCTCCCAATACAGAGTACACAGATTGACATTGGTATATTCACATGTATACACATAGTCGATGGTAGTATTTCCATTAATGAATCTCAGTTTTCCTCTTCCCCTACCCTCAATGAAGTTTCCTCTCTATTATCAGTCCATTATTTGTCCATTATTAGTCCCTCTGAGCTGGAGGATAGGGAGTAAAGAAGATTCTTTAAAAAAAACTTTTTTTCCCCTTTGTGGTACTGAGGATTGAACCCAGAGGCATTCTACCTTCAAGCTACACCTCCAGCCCTATTTTATTTTTTATTTTGAAACAAAGTCTAGCAAAGTTGCTGAAGCTGGCCTCCAACCTGTGATCCCCCTGTCTCAGCCTCCCAAGTTCTAGGATTACAGCTGTGTACTATCATGCCTGGCTGCTAAAGGAAATTCTTTAGGCTGAAATAAAATCATATCAGCTATAAATGGTAAGAATATATGAAAAACTAATAGAAGCAATGGAATGATAGAAATAATTTAAATGAGGACAAGAAATAAAAATGAGCCTAGAACACATGATAGAAATAGAACGCAATAGTAAGATGGTGGATTTAAATCCAGATATGTGATTAGTTATATTAATTAACAAAATGGACAAGTTACTTCATTTAAAAGACAAGAATCAGGTGAGCATGGTGGTGCATACTTATAATATCAGTACTTGGAAGGCTGAGACAGGAAGATCACAGGTTTGCAGCTAACCTCAGCAATTTAGTGAGACTCTCCACAACTTAGTGATACCCTGTTTCAAATTAAAAAAATAAAATAGGGCTGGGGGTGTAGCTCAGAGGTAGAATGCCCTCGGGTTCAATTCTTAGTAATACATGCACATACGCATGCACGCAAACATGCATGCACACCAAGGATCTTCAAAAAACACCACCCTAACTATATGCTGCCTACAAGAGACAAATCTAAAATATCAACATAAGAAATTAAAAGATAAAGATATGCTGGTTCATTGCCAGCATCATCAAAAAGAAGTCTAGTAAAGCAATTCTAATTTCAAAGTAGATTTCAAGGCAACTGACAATACCAAATGTAACCAACATCATTAAAGATAACAAGGAACATCTACTATAGTAAACTGTTCACGCCATGTAGAAAATATAACAATTCTAAGTCTTATGCCCCTAATGGCATGGCTTCAGAATGTAAAAAGCGAAAGACATAGACAAGTCCAGGATCACAGATGGAGATATCAACACATCTCTCTCCATATGCAGTAAGACAAGTACACAGCAGTCATTAAGGATAGTTAACACTGGAACAATGCAATTATGAAACACAGCCTAATTGACTTATGTAGCACACTGCTTTCAACAACTTCAGAACAGGCAATTTTTTTCAGGTGTACACAGAACAATACTGAAACTGGTCATAAATTGGGTCAAGAAGCACATTTCAACAGATTTCCAGTAATAAAACCAGCAGAACTAAGTCATGATGGAATTCAGGATAGTGATTACCTTTGGTAAGAGAAGGTGATGAGAAGAAGACAAGAAGTGACCATCTGGGGCACCCATATAGTTATTCTTTTTCTAAATCTGGGTTGTTTCACAACCAGGCTGTATCCAATTTTTGAGAATGTTTGGCATTATATAAATTTGTGAGCATTTTTAAAATAAATTCTTAATAAGAAGTTAACAGCAGTGAAACCTTCCTACAAAACAAAATAAAGCAAAACTTTAAGGCCACATGGCCTTACCAATGAGTTCTTCCAGATATTTAAGGAAGAGATAACTCTAGTATTTTGAATCTTTTTCTTTTAAATGTCAGTGTGACCTAAGAAATTTATGTGAAAGAATATTGTGGGCCAATTTCTTCTCTGAATATAGATGCAAAAAGCTTAAGCAAAATATTATCAAATCAAATTGAGCAAAGAAATGAAGATCATCAAATTGAATTTATTCCAAGAATAAGAAATTGGTTTAACTTTTGAAAAGAGGTGCAATCTGCTGTATTTAGAAAATAAAGGGGAAAATCATAGAATAATTTCAATCAACGTAGAAAAAAATGTTTCTTGCAACGAGTCGTCTGAGAAATGCAAATGAGACCCCCAGCAAGCATTTCTACTGTATCCCTAAGATGGCTGAAATTACAAAATAGAATGACAGGCAATACCTGGTTTGGGTGAGGATAAGGAACACCTGGAACTCCTGTGTGGCTGGCACAAGTGTACTTCGGTAGAAATGCTATGGAAAATTGTTTGCCATTGGATTTTGGTTGCACATTTCTGTAACTCATCTTTACCTCCCAGGTAAATACTCATTCGAAATGCTTATATAAATGCTCCAAATGGCATTATAATTAATATGTAGAGCAAACTACCCCTACATGTAACAGCATAGATGATTATCATAACTCTAATATCAAATGAAAAAGAAACTAGGCATGATTCCATTTATATAAGGTTTGGAAATTGGAGAGCTATTTTTGATGTTTGAAGCCAGGACAGAGAGGCAGAGGGAGGATGTCTGGGTGTTCTGGGTGGAGGGTGGGTTTCTAAGGTTCTGACAAGTATTTTTTTTTTTTTTGCCAGAGGGTGAAGGTTATAAGGTTTCTTAACTTTGTGATAACTCAGTTTGTATACTTATTTATTTTGTTTTGGGTATATGCATTCTATTTCCATAAGAGAGTTTATAGTAACATGATAGCATATTAAATTATCCATTTTACTGAAGTTCTAAATCTGTGAATCATTATATAAATACTGTTCATGCTTGCTCTGGAAGCAGCAACAGTTCATCCTTTGACTGTATAAACCCTAGTACAGCCCAATAAGCAGGCCAGTGGGCACAACATAAAGCTGTAGATGTGGTTTGTGGCATCCAGATGGAGCTCAGGCTGTCACAGTGGAATCCCAGAGCAGCCAGGGGTATCAAAGACCAGGAGAGGACAGTTTTGAAAATCCTTTATATGGCAGGGGCTTTGATAAAGGTTCAGTTAACAAATACCATGTGGAACTCTCAGATGTGCCTGCTCCAGTGTTCACAGAGAGCCCTTCCTGTATCACAGGCAATTGAGAGGAACATTTTGACCCCCAAATAATTGTAGCTAAGATCTGCTGTCTGAGTGTTTGTATGAGCCAGGTCCTGTCCTAAGCTCTTTGCAGGCAGTAATTTAACTTAGTTCTTACTATAACACTGTAAGGTGGATATTAGGATATTGTTAGTCTTTTTACACAGAAAGGCGGGCCTTGTTTTCATTATATAAATGAAAAAAAAAATCAGGGGCACAGACTGATTAAGCAATTACCCTGAGGTCACATAGATAAGAGGCAAACTTAGAAGCAAGGTAAGCTGGCTACAGAGGTCATACTTTTAACTTCTATGCATACGACTCCTCCAGGCGAATCAGCACCTCCACTAGCTGCTCTTGCACACACACTAAGTAATGGTACAGGCTGTAATTTTCTAATGTAGTGGAAGAATGTTCTCCATGCCCAAAGAAAATACTATCTTTTCCTCCACTGGTTCTGGTTAGAAACTCATCTGTGTGCAAAAGCCTTTGCTTTTGCAACAGCAACACTTTCTTCCAGCCTCGCCAAGGACAGGGCTTGGAATTCAGGAAGGCTGCTGACCCAGGAGAAACTTCTGACCTCAGAAGGGCTTGGGTGGGACAGTGAGCAACTGTTTGGGTGAGGGATACATGGTGTTTTCTCACTTCCCATGTCAGTCCCAGTGTCTGTAACCCTTTAGGTCCCAGTGTCTCTGTTTATCTTATCTTTCTTGCTATGCCAACACTCTGCCTGGTGGATGTTGCAGTTCAGGAATCATCTACCTGTGACCAGCTCACTTGTTTCAAAATAAAATTGGGCTTGGGGTGTATCTCAGAGGAACACACACACACACACACACACACACACACACACAAACCCCACACACATTGGGTTCATGGAAACTATAGGAACCTTTGTCACTCTCTTTTCTGTACTGTAACAATTACCTGAGATAATCCACTTAAAAAAAGAAAGACCAGTTGGGGCTCCTGACTTTAGAGGTTTCAGTCCATGGTCGGCTGGCCCTGTGGCTTTGAGTCTATATGGAGCACTGTGGGGAGCATGTGGTGGGAGGAGATGCTCATTTCATGGCAGCCAGGAGTGAAGGCGAAAGGAAGAGGCTGGGGTCCCAATTTCCCCTTCAAGGGGCGTCCCTAATGACCTACGACCTTTTAGTAGGTGTTACAGTCTGGATTTAAAATGTCCCCCATACCTCATCGTATGCTATGCTATGGAGGCAGCCATGTTTGAAGGTTGGTGAGTGTGTGTGCATGCATGTGTGTGTGTGAATGTGAGTGTGTGTGTATATGTGAGTGTGTGTGTGTTGGCCTCGCCCAGCTGCAGCATGTCACGCTGACCTATTGCTCTTCTCTGCTCCCCACCACGATGCCCTGAGAACCTAGAGCCTCAGCTCTCGCTCGGCGACAAGTGTGATCCCCAGATCCTTAAGCAGATAAATCTTCTTTCCTCTAAGTTGTGCATGTCCTGTGTTTGATCTCAGTGGTGAGACTGCTGGCTGTAATATTAGGTCTTACCTATTAAAGTTTCCACCACCTCCCAAGAGCACCGCAGGCTGGGGGCCATGCCTAGAACGCACAGACCTGGGGGATAATCCAGGTCCAGAAGATAAAAAGTCTTCTCTCTGCAAGGTGCTGTTCTGTTCAAGACCCCAGTTTCCAGTTTTGAGCCTGAATTCCCTGAGAAGAAGGGAAATTATAAATAGTATTTATTTTGTAATATCACACATTTCTCAGGTGGAACCTGGTTTAGCATTGCTTTTTGGTCAGAGCTTCTTGGGTTTTTTTTGATCTGCTTACTTGATGATACCTGAAAATAAATGAATGCAATTTTTTGCTTTTTTCATGAGCAAACGGGCCAGGGTGGGAGCCTGTGATCCAGATTTGTTTTTCCTCGAAGGCAAAAAGAACATTCTGTATTTTCCAGAGTTTCAAATTTCTGCTTGATCTGACTTTGTCTTACAATAAGTGAAACCTAGTGACTTCTCCAAAGTTCTCCTAAGTGCTAAGCAACTCAGTGGAAGATGCCCAAGGAATTTGCTAACGACTAAAGTATTAACACATTTTGCCATTTTGACTCATTTCTTTCTGTGAATTCGGGTTTCCGGAAATGTGTGATTAAAGGAAGTGCTGTAAGAAAAGACAAATGGTGCCCTGACCTGGCTCAGGCTGCGCAGGGAGCCGTGCTGTCTGGGAACTCTGGCCCCAGCCCAGTGACAGTCGGGTGTCTGCGGTGGCAGAGCCTTTGTCTGCTAGAATGAAGCCTGACTGAAGCCAACACAAATCCTTACGAACGGTGCAATGTTGCTCCTTGCCTGGTAGAGAACTCAACATGCAGACCTGCTACTGATGGCTTATCTCATGGATTTAATTTTATGAATACTGTTACGGATGCTACCAGAGGCCAACTTGGTGCCACAAACTACTCCATTTTTTTCCTTCAATCATCAAATAGCTAAAGAAGAGGCTTAGAAATGCCAAGTTTACATGAAGACATCACTTCTTTGACTTATAATTTCTGGTTTTTTTGGAAAAAAGCTGATTCATATTCTTGCATTAGGTCAGATTGTTGTTTTTGTTGTTGTTGTTGTTGTTGTTGTTGTTGTTTTTGATGCTATGTCCCTAATCTGCAGCAGCAAACTAACAATATATGACCAAGGTCTTTTGCTTATTACTCATGACTTAGTAATGAATAAGATTTTGTATCCTTTTCATAACTTTAAAATGTCTTTTTATCACTGGGCATGGTGGCACACACCTGTAATTTCAGCACATGAGAGGCTAAAACAGGAGGATCTCAGGTTTGAGGCCAGCCTCAGCAATTTACAGAGGCCCTCAGCCCTCACTAAGTTTCATAGACCCTTATGTTTCATATAAAAAAATAAAATAGCCGGGCATGGTGGCGCACGCTTGTAATCCCTGCGCTTGGGAGGCGGAGACAGGAGGATCGCACAGGTTCGAAGCCAGCCGCACTGGCTTAAGAGACCCTGTTTCAAAAATATAAAATAGGTCTGGGAGTGTAGCCTGGAGGTAGAAGGGCTTCCAGGAACCCCAGTACCACCACCACCAAAATAAAATAAAATAAAATAAAATAAAATAAAAAATTAAAAAATAAAATAAAATAAAATAGGGCTGGGGTGTAGCTCAGAGGTAGGGTGCCCTTAGGTTCAATCCCTAGTGCTACACACACACATGCATACACACACAAAAATGTCTTTTATCAAAATAATATGAGCATGGTTATATGAATTGTATAACTCTGGAAGACTTTTAATGAGAACCAACAGCCACCCACACCACTCATTTCCAACCTGGTCCACTCCTCATCATATTTTAAATATCTGAGATCTTTCTCCTGATATTTGATGATCTGTTCTCTTGTTTATGTCTCTTTACTAATGAAGTGTTTTACTCAATTGGTTTATTATGGTCTTATTCCTGAATTTTTGGGGCCCTATTTAAGTGAGTGATGAGCTGCCATATAAACAAAACAAAACAAAACAAAACAAAACAAAACAAAAACCTGCCAGGCGTGGTGGCACTCGCTTGTAATCCCCACGCTTGGGAGGCAGAGACAGGAGGATCGCACAGGTTTGAAGCCAGCCGCGCGCGCTGGCTTAGGAGACCCTGTTTCCAAATAAAAATGTAAAAATAGGTCTGGGAGTGTAGCCGAAGGGCTTCCAGGAGCCCCAGTACCACCAAAAAAAAAAAAAAAAAAAAAAAAAACATTCTGCAAATTCAGAATTACTTTTTTTTTTTGTTTGTTTGTTTTGGGGATGGAACCCATGGGCATTATACCTATGAGCTACACCCCAAGCCCTATTTTTTATCCTTTATTTTGAAACAGGGTCTCGCTAAGTTGTCTGCAAACTTCTATCCTCCTGTCTCAGCCTCCCAAATGCTGGTTCACAATTATTCTTGAACCTATCTGAGAGCCGAAATTTCAAGGCAAACAACTAGCTCAAAATCCAAGGGAAGGCTGGCACTTCCAAAGAGGAACGGGCCTGAGCATTCCCTTGCCAGGGGCAGATGGTTTCAGGATGTCATTCTAGTTGGTAGGAATTTAATTAAGATGTTTGATGAATCGCTAAAGACTGAATATGAGCCAGCATCATAATATAGACACCTCAGAAGCTCTGGGACTTGCAGCCATCTGCGGCTGTTCACTGGAACCCGCCCATGCTTGCACGGAGTGGGGTGGGAAGGGTTTGTGTAATGCCCCTGGAACCCCGAGTGAGGGAGTCTGTCTACAGCAAGCCTGCTCTCTGTCTGGGGGAAGGTGTCGCCTGGTCTCTCAGGCTGCGCCCTAGAGACACAACCCTGAGCAGTGGCCTGGGACAGGGCATTCTAAGCACACCCAGTAAAAATGTGTAGCGGTCCCTGCTCCCCACAAGGCCAAGGGCAGTCTCTGAAAAACAGGCCCAGAGGTCTTCTTCCAGTGAACAGGGAAGACTTGCCCACAGCCTTGCTGCTGAGACCAGGAGGCTCTGAAATAATAGAAGTTTGGGAACTGCCCCTGTGATCTTGAGGGAGGGTGGGAGGTGAGAGAGAGGTACAGGGGCGGAGGAGTGAAGTGGCCTTCCTCCACACGGAGGAGGTGTGGGTTAAAGGAGGCCAGGACAACGCTGGAAATCTGGGAGGGAGACCGCCTAGGATGCTCCCCAGACACCAGCCGGGCCAGCACCAGATGGGCCAGCCCAGCCGGACATGCAGCGGAGGACGGAAGTACATGACCTCAGCCACTCTGTGCTCCTTGGTGGTGTGACTTAGACCCAGACGGTCCCCAGTGACCCAGAAGGTCAGTCAAGGAAAGTCACTAGACCTTGACAAAGCCGGGACGAGGGACAGCTGGTTTCAGCCACAGAATGACAATAAGATGATCGGCTGCTGAGCAGTCCAGAGACACCTCCTGCAAAGCCCTGTCTGAAGACCCTTCCCCTCAAAACCCCCAAATGCACAGCCCTCACATACCCTGATGCCATCTGAGAAAAAAAATTGTAGAGCTGAGTGAAGTCAGAGGTGAGATCATTCCCATGGGACTGGCCTACGCCAGTCCTGAGAGAGTTCAATTATTAGTTTTTTCTTTTTTGGTAGTACTGGGGTTCCTGGAAACCCTTCTACCTCTGGGCTACACTCCCAGACCTATTTTGTATTATTTTTATTTGGAAACAGGGTCTCTTAAGCCAGTGCGGCGGCTTCGAACCTGTGCGATCCTCCTGTCTCCGCCTCCCAAGCGCGGGGATGACAAGCGTGCGCCACCACGCCCCCGGCTCAATTAATTTTTAATAAAGTAAAACACCAAGTGATGTATGCGTGTATGTTTGCATCACTTCGTCACTTTGAATCTCACTATGATACATAATGTACCAATAAAAGTATTTTTAAAAGCTGTTTACTGGGTGTGTAATTCTAGTACTTAGGAAGCTGAAACAGGAGGATCACACATTCTAGAACAGCCTCAGCAACTTAGCAAGGCTCTCAGCGACCTAGCAGGACACTGTTTCAAAAACAAAAGAACAGTCAGGTGTGTTGGCACATGCTTGTAAGCCAAGTACTTGGGAGGCTGAGACAGGAGGATCACAGGTTCGAGGACAGCCTCAGCAAGTAGTGAGACCCTCAGGAAGCTAGTGATATCCTGTTTCAAAACAAAATATAAGTGGGGCTCAAGGTATAGCTTAGAGGTAGAATGTCCCTGGGTTCAAACCCTAGTACAAAAAGAGGTATATATGTTATCTTACTGCCTGGGCTAGGCTGTTCCTGCTCTCCGGGCTGGTGGGAGCTCCAGAAAGAACATTACGGGTGAAAGGAAGAACACATTTTCTCCACAAGTCTAGGTGCCTTGTGAGTGGCTCTGTGACTGTACCACAATTACCTGGTGAGTCAGAAGAGCCCTTTGCTGTGGCCAAGGTTAGAGACACAGGTGTCCTGGAAGTTGCACTGGGCAGGCAGGAAGAAGGCTGGTGTGAACTGCTACCTGACTTCACCACTGCAAACTGCGCACGTCCTCAGGGACCAGGTAGATCGTACAAACGGGGCAAGTGGACCAGACGGGACCCCACAGACCAGCACGCCTTTGCCTGATAGAAACAGGGCAGCCAAGTCTGGCAGAAAGGTAAGTGTGATGCTCCAGATAATGGCTTATAGTTACCATGTGTTAGGCAAATAGATGATCTTATTTTAAGCTCAGGATCTCCCTGTGTGGGAGATACTATTATCACCCCTATTTTTCAGATGAGGAAAATGGACTTCTAGTCCCGAGGCGCCCAGAGGTTAAGCAACCTGACCATGTTCAAAGAAGTAGAAAGAGGCAGAGCTGGGATTCAGATGGGGGTGGTCTGGGCTCTGGTGCATGCCGGGCAAGGACAGCACTATTCTGCTGATTGTTCATCTTTAATCAGAAATTGAGATAATTTTTATTTTTTTAGTTTTTGGTGGTACTGGGGATTCAACCCAGAGGCATTCCACCACCAAGCTACATCCCTAGCCTGATTTTTTATTTCTTATTTGGAAACAGGGTCTCAGTAGGTTGCTGAGCCTCGCTAAATTACCGAGGCTGGCTTTGAACCTGCGATCCTTCTGTCTCAGCCTCCCAAGTATTGGGATTACAGATATGTGCTACGACACCTGGCTGAGGTTTTTTTTTTTTTTTTTTTTTTTTTTTGGAACCCAGAGGCATTCTACCTCTGAGCTATACCCCCCCCCTATTTTTTATTCTTTATTTTGAAACAGGGTCTCACTGAATTGCAAAGGGCCTCACTAAGTAGCTGAGGCTGTCCGTGAATCGTGATCCTCCTGTTTTAGCCTCCCAAATGCTGGAATTACAAGCATGTGCCATTACACCCAGCTTGAGATTTAAAAAAAAAAAATTTAAAATTTCACAATTAATAAATTAAAACACACAAACCTTTGCAGCCAGGCATGCTGGTGCATGTTTGTAATTCCAGTACCTGGAAGGCTGAGACAAGAGGATCACAGACCATGAATAATTACAATGCACCAATAAAAGAATTAAATGATTTTGAATTCAAGACCAGCCTCAGCAACTTAGCAAGACTCTCAGGGGGTGGTGACATGTGCTTATACTTGGGAGGCTGAGATAGGAGAATTACGGGTTGAGGCCAGCCTCAGTGACTGAGACCTTCAACAGTTAAGGTAATCCCATTAAAAAAAAAATTTTTTTAAAGAGGGCTGGGTGTATAGCTCAGAAGAAGAATACCCCAGTGCCAAAAAACCAACAACAAAACTCTGCAAATTTAACCAAAGCGTGGGTCAGATAGGCCTGTGGGTGGCCCACCTGTTTTGGCATTCCAAGAGAATTATTTATGAGGTATTCCTGAAAAGCAATGCTTTTGCAGATTCCTCTCACCAAATATTTATGCCAGAGTTTAAACTTTTAGACTTTGCTTTAGAGTACTCAAGTTGGGGCACCAACAAACTTTTTCAGATAAAGTTTGGATTGCTTTAAATATTTTCACAATTTTTCTCTTGGAATTGCCTTCTAGAAGTTTATAAATCACTTGTATTATTTTGTAGTCATATCTCGATTTTTTTTTATGAAACTAGCATCTCCCTGCATGATTCCAATCATCTTCACCAGATGTGGCTCTGAATCGCTTTTAGTTATTTTTAGAAATCACATCCACCCTGAATACACGGGGATGTACTACCCGAGAAATCATTCAAAAGAATGTGCTCCAAAACCACTGAGAGACATTTATAGCCTTTGACATAACCGTGTTTAAAGGGACGCACCAGTCCGTCTCTCCACACCCTGATTGGTTCAAAGCCCAGCCACTAATGTAGTCTTTATCTCACTCATTTTACCTGGGTTTGATATTCTCAGTGGTGCTGTAATATTATCCCTTGTAAATTATGCCATATGAAATCAATCACAGCTTCCCCCCCCCCCCCGTCCCCGGTGCTAAGAATTATCAACAAAGTACAGAAGCATGAATACTATTAAGTCTTTCATAGGATAGTGTCTGAAATAATAACCTGAAATCTTGGGAAGCGAAACAGAGTGCACAAGGTTATTTTTTTCTAGACCTTTTGCTGTGTGTGAGGTGGCGCTGGTTACCACAGCATTTTTGGAAGCACCTGTCATGAGATTTTCCCTTAGCTCCTATGAACGGGAACAAAATCCCAATGTAGTTATTAGCTGCACAAGGAACTCGTTTTTCTCTAAGTTATTTATTTATTTATTTATTTATTTATTTATTTATTTATTGGTGGTACTGGGGGTGGAACCCAGGGGCTTTTCTACCTCCGGGCTATACTCCCAGACCTATTTTATATTTTATTTGGAAACAGGGTCTCACTAAGTTGCTGAGAGCCTCACTAAGTAGCTGGGGCTGGCTTTGAACCTATGCGATCCTCCTGTCTCAGCCTCCCAAGTGCTGGGATTACAAGCGTGCACAACCATGGCCGGCTGGCTAGTCTTTATTTTAAAACAGGGTCTCACCGAGTTGCAAAGGGCCTAAGTAGCTGAGGCTGGCTTCGAACCTGTGCGATACTCCTGTCTCAGCCTCCTAAGCGCAGGGATTACAAGCGTGTGCCACCACAGCTGGCTCTTCTCTAAGTTATTTAAATGGGAAAAATCTAAAGAAGAATATAAAGCCTGGCCAGCTGAACAGGTCTTTCTGTTTCTGTTATGTCTAATCTCAGTTCAAGGACTCCCTGGGAGGGTGTGGGGGCGGGCGACATGTGCTGCCCATGATCACGGATTCGGGTCCTGTCACTCGGTTAGATCAGAGCAGCTAGAATTGGCTCTGAGCGAGCGGCCTATTATTCTGCCTCCGTTTGATCTCTGATGGAGTTGATTCATTTTCTCTCTTTTTGTTTTTAAAATATTCTCTTTTGATCCCATGAAGACATAATGCATTCCTTGCTCTTTCTTCCTCAGTAGGTTTTGAGATTGGAATTTCATGACCTGAAATTTTCCTTTTACTTTCAGTGACTAACATAATAATGTCAACTTTTCGTTTTTCAAGGAAGGGTATTTTTAAAACAAGAACACCTACAACTGCCATCATTTGATGACAGGAAGTTGACTTTTAGCTTAATAAAAGAAAAGAAACAAGCTTAAAATAAAGAACAATGGAATTTATCTTTTTTTCTTATACTGGATATTGAACCCAGGGGCGTTCTACTGCCAAGTGATACTGCAGCTCTTTTTATATTTTATTTTGAAATGGTCTTGCTAAGGGGCTGAAGCTGGCCTCAAACCTGCAATCTGTCTGTCTCCCAAGTACTAAGACTACAGGTGTGTGTCACCACACCTGGCTTTTTCTTTTTTTTTCTCTTTTTCTCTTTCTTTCTTTCTTTCTTTCTTTCTTTCTTTCTTTCTTTCTTTTCTTTTTTTGGGGCACTGGGGATGGAACCCAGGGGCTTTCTACCTTTGGGCTATACTCCCAGACCTGTTTTATATTATTTGGAAACAGGGTCTCACTGAGTTGCTGAGAGCCTCACTAAGTAGCTGAGGCTGGCTTCCAACCTGTGCGATCCTCCTGTCTCAGCCTCCCAAGTGCAGAGATTACAAGTGTGCGCCACCACGCCCGGGTCCTGGCTTTATCTTTCAAAAACATCCTATATAATTACATCCTTTAGGATGACTACCATTAAAACAACAACAACAAAATAACAAGTGTTGTTGAGGATGTAGAGATACCGAAACTCTTGGACATGCCTAATGAGAATGGAAATTACGCGGCTACTATGGGAAAATAGTATGGAGATTCTTCAAAAATTAAAAATAGAGAGCCTGGTGTAGTGGCACATGCCTGTAATCCAATACTTGAGAGACTGAGAAAGAAGGATCCCAGGTTCAAGGCCAGCCTCAGCAATTTGGTGAGGCCCTCAGCGACCTAGTGAGACCCTGTTTCAAAATAAAAAACAAAATAAGGCTGAGAGTATGGTTTAAAGGTAAAATGCCCCTGGGTTCAATCACCAGTAACACACACAGACAGATAGACACACACAGAGACACACACACACACACACACACACACACGCACGCACGCACGCACATGCACGCACATATACACACAGACACACTCATTAAAAATAAAATTACCACATGATTCAGGTATTCTCTTTCTGGTTATATTCAAATTGAAAGCAGGGACAGATATTTTTTCACGAAAGTCATAGTAGCATTATTCACAGTAGCCAAAAGATAAAAATTATTCAGTGTACACAGACAGATGGATAAGCCAAATGTGGTATTTACGGTCAGTGAAATCGTATTCAACATTAAAAAGGAAGAGAATTCTGACGTATGTTCAACACAGATGAACCTGAGAACATTATACTAAGTGAAGTAAGCCAGTCACAGAGTGACCCAGACTGTGCGAGCCACTCACAGGAGGCACCCGGAGGAGTCAGATTCTTAGAAAATAGAAGATGGCCGCCAGGCGCTGGGGAAGGAAGAATGAGGAATTATGTATAATGGATACGAGTTTCAATTTTGCAAGATGATAGAGTTCTAGAGATCTGTTGCACAATGATGTGAATATAGCTAACAGTAACACTTAAAATGGTTGAGATTACAATTTTTGTTGCAGTTATTGCATCATAAAAATAAAACAAATGCATCAGTCTTTTCTTCTTCCTTTTTTTTTTTTTGTGGCACTGGGGATGAAACCCAGGGACATTCTACCTCTGAGCTGTCCTACTTTATTTTTTAATTTTGAAACAGGATCTCACTAAGTTTCAGAGAACCTCGTGTTGCTGAGGTTGGCCACGAACCTGCGATCCTCCCGTGTCAACCTCCAAAGTACTAGGATTACAGGCATGTGCCACCATGCCCAGCCACAAGTCTCTTCTAAAAACAAAAAAGCCATGTATTTCTTGCATCACGCAGGCTGGTAAGACCTTCATCGGCAATGAGCGCTGCCCTCAAAAACTGGGAACCACTGAGCCAAGGAGCTTCATGTCCGTGTTCTAGGCTAGAAGCAGAGCAGCCTGGACCATCAGGGCGCTTACGGGAGTCCAGGCCGCGAGTGAGGAGCCTGACTCTGCCCCTCAGCGGTGGAGGCGTGCCCAGCTACCCAGCCTCCACTTCCAGAGAGGAACTGGAACTCTGGAACGTGTAATGTTATTTATTCCCTTTAGGATGTGGCGATACTCAACTAAAACACAAGGCACTAATCAGTCGACTTGTTGCTTGCTGAACTCTGGGGCAGGGATCTAGAGCTCCCCCTGCAGTACCAGGTTCTCTACCTTTTACTTTTTTAATTTTATTTTTTATTGGTGTCTATAAAAAAATGTGTTATCCACCAAAATGCGGATAACGGTGGCATATATTCACCCAGTACTTGGTGCCCTCTTCCTTCCCTATTTCCCTCCCTCCCGATACCGAGTGCTCAGGTTAACAATGTTATATTCACATCCCATAGTCGCATGCGGCTTTTCCATTAATGAACTTCAGCCACCTTCCTCTTCTACCCTTCCTTCCTGGCTTTGCGGAGGTTTCCCCTCCATCATCTGGAGTCCCTCTGGTATCCCGAATACTCCCTAGCTTGAGCATATTAGAGACAGCTTATATTTTTACTCTCCCATTATGAATAAAAGAAGTATTTTTGTCTAGAGAGTATCTAAAGTTAAATCATTTTTTTTAAAGACATTTGTAAAGCCTGGCATGGTGGCCCAAGCTTGTAATCCCAGCATTAGGGCGGCTGAGACAGGAAGATTGCGGTTTGCGGGCAGCCTCAACTACTTAGGCCCTCTGTAATTCAGTGAGACCCAGTTTCAAAATAAAGAATAAAAAATAGAGCAGTGGCTGTAGCTAGGAGGTCGAATGTCCCTGGGTTCCATCCCCAGACCTGCAAAAAAAAAGATTAAATCCGGGCGTGGTGGCATACGCTTGTAATCCCAGCATTGGGGAGGCTAAGGCTGGAGGATCGTGGTTCTAGGATAGCCTCAGCTACTTAGTGAGGCCCTCTGCAACTCAGTGAGACCCTGTTTCAAAATAAAGAATAAAAAATAGGGCTTGGGGGGCAGCTCGGAGGTAGAAATCCCTTGAGTTCTATCCCCAGTACCACACACACAAAAAAAAAAGATTAAAAAATAGGTCTGAGGGTGTAGCTCAAAGGTAGAATGCCCCTGAGTTCAATCATACCTTTTATTTTTTTTTAATTTTTGAAACAGGATCTCACTGAGTTGCTGAGGGCCTCTGTAAGTTGCTGAGGCTGGCCTTAAATCTGTGTTCTTCCTGTCTCAGCCTCCCAAGTACTGGGATTACAGGCATGTGCTACCATGCCCGGCCTTCTTTTAGGTGCTTGATTAAGCTCCTTATGATTTTTTCTAAATCCTGTTGCACTGAGGCAGGGGGACAGGAGACTTGTAAGCACCTGGGCAAGTTAGCTAGGGATGGCAAAGTGCCCCCATCAGGTGGAGAGGGTGGGGAGGAGAATGGAGCAGCTGGCCCAGCTGGAAAGCCGGAGAAGAGTGAATAAACATGGGAAGGACGTGTGTGTGTGCAGAGAAGTTGGAAAGCATAAATGGAAAAACACCTCCTCCTTCCCTCTCTTCAAGGGAGCATGCACAAAGCTGGCATGAATCATTAACCTTATAGATTATAAAAGGAAGAACAGTTGATAGTTTCTTCCTTCTCCTACCACTCTTTTAGAGCTTGAATCAAATCACAAAGCGGCTTTTCTTTTCTTTCTTTCTTTCTTTCTTTCTTTCTTTTTTTCTTTTTCTTTTCTTTTCTTTTCTTTTTCTTTTTTTGGTGGTACTGGGGTTCCTGGAAGCCCTTCTATCTCCGGGCTACACTCCCAGACCTATTTTATATTTTTTATTTGGAAACAGGGTTTCTTAAGCCAGCGAGGCTGGCTCCCAACCAGCGCGATCCTCCTGTCTCTGCCTCCCAAGCGCGGGGATTACAAGCGTGCGCCACCACGCCTGGCGCAAAGAGGGTTTTCTGAAGCCAGCTAGCCAGTACACAGCTGGTTAGGTCAGAGGAGTTAGCATCTGTGCGCATTCAGCTCAGCGGCGTCTTAGCCTCACGTGGGTAGTGGGTACCGCCGCGGCGTCATCAGCTCCTGCCTCTCTCCTCTGGAGGTGGTGGTAGCGACGGACTAGAAAAGTTGAAAGCCAAATAGGAAGTAGCAAGGCAGCAAAGAGTCTGGAGAGCAGCCGCAAGAATCGAGTGGTGGAGGGACAAGCACACACCTTCTGTAACACAGTTTAAACCTGAGAATCCTCCCCACGTGGGGGCAGGTGCGTACACACACCTGCGCTCCGGCACACAGGTGCGGCCGCTCACATCTTGCTGATGGATAAATAGAGGCATATAGGGAATGTCACATTTCCAGGACAACAAAGAATTAGCGGAGGAACCAGGAATGTACAGGAAAAATCGTTCCTGGCTTCTGTATTTACTTTGTATTTCTCCCCCCTCCTCCAACACAGAATCAGTAATGTAGAATAGGGCTGTAGTAGGCCTATTCTAAACCTGTTCATAAACCTGCAATCCCAGTACGTGGGACGCTGAGACAGGAGGATCACAAGCTCAAGACCAGCTTCAGCAATTTAGCAAAACACTCGGCAACCTAGTGAGATCCTGTATTGAAACAAACATCAACAAAGGGTTGGGACATAGATTGGTGGTAGAATGCTACTAGGCTCAATCCCCAGTGCAAAAAAACAAGAATGGAAGTAAGGAAAGAAAGAAGGCAGACAGACAGGCAGGCTGCAGTATAGTTGGGAGTAGAAAAATTAGCACAGCAGTAGAAGATGTGGGAAAGTTGATGTGAGCTTGCCTGGAGCCTGGCAGGGCCAAATATAATTTTTGTTAAGTGATTGAGTGCTGGGTTAAAGTGGGAACGGCTTGGAGGTTGTCTTAGTCTCTTTGGGCTGCTGTAACAAAGTACCTTGGACTGGATAATATATATATATTATCCAGTATATATATATATATATATATATATATATATATGTATGTATATATATATATATAACAAGCTGGACAGCCCAAGACCAGGGCTGCAGCAGAGTCCAGGTGAAGTGAGGGCTGATTTCTAACTGTGCTTCTTCACAGAGCTGAAGGGGTGAATGGGCCCCCAAACCCTCCCTCGGCAACACCGAGGATTTAGCATTCGCATATGAATTTTAGGGGGATGCACACATTCAGACCACAGAAGAAGCACTGGTCTTGTCAAGAGGTAGATGACAACAGTGAAGACATCAAGCACCCTCTGCCAGATGCTTTCTGGGCATCAGACATATGTCATCCCACTTAATTCCCATGTTGTACAGATGAGTAAAAGCCTATGGGGTAGTGGGATTCGTATCTATATTATATGGATAAGGCTTATGGGCATATGCTGCTAGCTTGGGGCTGAGATAAAAAGGGTCCCTGGTAGCTGGAACAGATGCCTGTGAGAAAAGGGAACTGGAGAAGAAAATATATTAAGCCCAGTCCAGCCCACTTCTGGGTCAGTGCAGGCTATCTGCGTCTGAGCCACAGCACCCAGGAGCAGCAGAGGACAGACATCTCCCTTTGGCCCTCCACTCACGCTGTGTGCCGCTGAGTCTCCGGCTGCTGTCAGGGGAGCATCCAGGGTGGTTGCCCTCCTAGAGCCCTCGCTGAGACCTCAGCGTTGTCCTGGCCTTCTCTGTCCCACACTCACCTCCACCTCCGTGTGGAGGAAGGCCATGTCACTCCTTCGCTCCTGTGCCTGTCTGTCTGTCTGTCTGTCTGTCTGTCTGTCTGTCTCTCTCTCTCTCTCTCTCTCTCTCTCTCTCTCGTCCTCATCTCAGCAGCAAGACTGGCACAATGTGCAGCCTGGCCAGGCACAATGGGCAAGACAGTGATCCTCTCCAGTGAGTGGAAGAAGCCTCTGAGCCTGGTCCTCAGAGACCAGCTTTAGACCTTGTGGGGAGAAAGGACCACCATATCACATGGGGCGCCGCAAGCTCTTACTGGATGTGCCCAGAATGCAATGCTCTGGTCCCTGTCCCCAGCCACTTCTCAGAGTCGTGTTTGCAGGGAGCAGCCTGAGGGATGGGTGACACCTTCCCCTAGGCAGAGGGCAGACTTGCTGTAGGAGAGGACACTCTTTCATTCTGGGATCCTTGGGCGCCATGCAAACCGTTCCCATGGGCTCCATGTGAGCAGCTGGTGGGGCTTAGCGAGGAACCCAGGCAGGGACTGGCTTGTTGCCACTATGCTTCCTCGGGGCAGCTGGAGTCTGTGGCTCAGTTGAGCCTGAACGTGTGCAAAGCCAGGTGGATACGACTTTCAGAGATGGCCAGCCACTTCCTGACTTCCTGGTTGCAGAGAATCCCATTTGTAATTTGATGTGAATTCTAGCAGAGTTGCAGGAGGAGCATGAAACTGTTAACTGTCCTCACTTTTAAAGTTTACAAATTTTCTTTTATTCATACTAAGGTTGAATACATACCTTCCTAAAGATTTTCCAAGGTAACCAAAAAAGAGTCACACGTGAGCCGCAGGAAGGCCTCTGGCACACTGACTGCGCTGACTACTGACTTCCAGTTTTGTAGATGGAGACATGCGCTGAGAGAACGCTAGAAACCTGTCCTTGTCCTCAAGGGGGCGCTAGACTCCAGACAGGCTCACTGAAGAGACCACAGAGGACCGGGCAGAAATCCCGATGGTGTTCAAGGTGCGGGGTGAGTGGATGGGTAGGAGAAAAGTCCAGGTGAGTACAGGACTTTGGCTGAAGTTCTGGAAAAGGCCAGGGAAGGTGTACAGACTCTAGAGACCAGGCTGAAGTGAAGGGCGAGCATTGCTCCCAGGGCCATCTGGAAGTCTCAGGAATCCTTGCCCAACTCTTTTAAATTACAACTACAGCCAGACATGGTGGCGCACGCTTGTAATCTCAGCATTTGGGAGACTGAGACAGGAGGATCGTGGTTCACAGCCAGCCTCGGCTACTTAGTGAGGCTCTTTGCAACTCAGTGAGACTTTGTTTCAAAATAAATAATAAAAAAAAATAGGGCTGGGGATGTAGGTTGGAGGTAGAATGCCCCTGGGTTCCAACCCTAGTGCAGAAAGAAAAAAAAAATTACAACTACAGCTAGATGCAGTGGTGCATACTTGTAATCCCAGCTCCCCAAGAGGCTGAGACAGAAGGATCACAAGTTCAAGGCCAGCAGAGCAACTTGGCAAGATCCTGTCTCAAAAAAAAAAAAAAAAAAAAAAAAAAAAAAAAAAAAGAGGTACGGACAGGGGAGCTTCAGATAGTAGTCAGTGGTAGAGAATCCTTGGGTTCAATTCCCAATACAAAAAGTTTTTTTTTGTTGTTTTTTTTTTTTTTTTTTTTTTTTTTTTTTTTTTTTTTTTACAATTACAGGTATATTCCTTTCTGCAGAGTGTATAGAAGTTGAATCAAGCAGTCATCTTACAATGATGTGAATGGTCAGAGAGGTGGTGTTTTCTAACCCCTTTCTGTTGAAGTTTCATGAAATGTTTGAAGTGGAGTTAGGAATACAGCCTTTTATTTTTTTCAATGTTCTAGAACACAGGAATGCTTCTCAAAAATCACATAAATCATTACAAGAGAAGATTGAATGCCATTTTTCAGTCATTTCTGAAATTGATCAGTCGAGGACTTGGTTCCCATCATAAATAGATGTATCCTTTCTAATATGAATAATTAAAATCATTGTTTCTATTTGTTTATTTTTTGGAAGTCAATTTTTATTTGTTCAGTCAATCAATGCTTATTGAATACCTACTGTGCCGGGCACAATCCCCAGCCCAAGGTATGCTGTTGTGACTAAGCCATAAGATTTTTGACCTACAATGCACAAGGAAATACTTCAATAAACAATGGTTTTGTAGGTCATTTTGGAAAGCACGAAGGTGATAAACGTTAGCCAGCTTTCTCCAGACAGGCTAGAGAGTGGTTTGAGTAGGGTGTGCTACTGTAGACAAGGGAAGATGGCAAGGCCTATGTGCAGGAGTAAGGTCTGAGCTGAGATCTTTATTATAACAGGAAACTTTAGCAGGAACCACCACAGCACAGTCCATTGAATGGAAACAGCAAATGTAAAGGCCCTGTGACATCAACTGGCATGTTCCAGGAGCAGAGAGAAGCCCATGTAGCAGGAGCGGGTGCAACAAGAGGACTAGCAGGGAGCCGGGTGTGGTGGCGCATGCCTGTAATCCCAGGATTCGGGAGGCTGAGACCAGAGGATCATGGTTCACGGACAGCCTCAGCTACTTAGTGAGGCCCTCTGCAACTTAGTGAGACCCTGTTTCAAAATAAAGAATAAAAAATAGGGCTGGAGATGTAGGAGGTAGAATGCCCCTGGGTCTATCCCCAGTACTGAAAAAAAAAAAAAAAAGAAGAAGACTAGTGTGAGCGGCGAAGTGGTGGCCCCACGTATGTTGTGGGCCTAGGAAGGAACTGAGCTGGAAGGTTTTCTGTGAGCAGATACCTGATCTGGCTACCTGGTAGACAGTGGGGTCATCTCAGATGTGTTTTAATGGAGAATAGCCAGAAATCAAACCTGTGTATTCCTTTCTAGGTAAGGATTCATAATTATTTTAGAGCAACTACTACTTTATGTTTTGCTTAATGGTCATCTCATCGATATACAAATAAACATACATGTGTATTTTCTCCCTTGTGCGGAACTGTGCTCACATAGCACGGTTTATAGCATTACATATTCAAAGATGAAACTTTCTACATGTTTTCATCTATAGATTTAGATTACCGTTAGTGATTGGGGCTTTATAACTAAATGTAAGTAGACTCACAGACTTGAATTTGCAAGTTGATTTTTCTTCTACTGATCCATGTAGGGCAGTAGCCCATTATATTCTGAATGCAATTTAACAGCTAGTATTTAGATACGTGGTCTAAACAATAGTTTGGCACTCCTTCTGCATATATCCATGAATTACATTAAAATATGGACAAAAGCCTAGGTTGCATACTTCCTGCCTCCCTTTTTTCTCATTTCTACTCCTTCTCCTCCACCCCTTCCCTCCCAAACATGGAGTCACTCTCCCTGGACAACACATGTGCATACTTCGGTTGGAAGAAGTCTTGGTGAGTCTCCCACGCCGGATTCTAAGCTCTTTGAGGGCAGGACTGTGTTGGTCCAGCCCCTTGCCCGACCCCCCCTAACCTTACCTCCTGGCTGCCACAGAATCTTGCACACGGGAGGTGTTTGGTTGAATTTAATGGTGAATACAAGATCATGTATGTGCACCATTCAGCAAGCCAAAGCACTGATCTCGGTACTTTTAAAAACCCCATGTAGTTAACTGAAGGAAGTTCCTTCCAGGCTGCAGAGTCAGGGAGTCAAAGCTGTTACACTGAAGCCATGAGGTGCATGGGGAGGCGGAGGTTGAGTGAGAGCTCTGTGGCCACCAGTGGTAGAACTTAAGAGAATGGAAGGCCCTGCTTTTCAGAACTGTGTGAGCGTTTACCTCATCCACTCTCCCTACAAGTGACTCTTTGCTTCTGTGTAAGGAATCGCTTGTTCAAGAATTTTGTTTTGTTGTATTCTATTTGGTTTTTCCTTGGTAACTGCAGGGAGAACTGGATGTTCTGGAATCTCTCTCCCCTGGATCTGGGAGTGAGTGAAATTCCATTTTCACCATTTTGTAAATCATTGCTGAGGCTGTGACAGGGGCGCCGTGTAGGCATGGGCGGCCGGTGCTTAATGCCAGGCAGAACATAGCAGATAACTCGTCATTTATTTGCCACAGCAAATATTGCTCAGCATCATTCCCCTTTCCTCCTCCCTTGATGAAACTGCAGGACCTTTCTGTACACTGCATGGCAGACTGTTTCAGCTTGTTTTATTTGAGTACCAAAATGGGATTGCTGGACAAAATACAGGTCACTTGAATTTGTATTTCAGATAAACTACGAATAATATTTTTCTATATATAGGTCCTAAATATTGCATGTGACATAGTTAAATACTAAGAAAGTGTTTGTTTCTCTTGAAATGCTTAAAATTTGCCATTTATCTGAAATGCAAGCTTGCCGAGCACTCTGTATTTTTATTTGCTGAATTCGGCAGCCTTAATTCAAAACATAGTGGCAGCTAGTAATGCTGGTTGAGCTCCTTCAGCAAACAGGGGGACATTTGATGGAGCATCTTTCTTTCTCAGACCTTTACCTTTGCCCAGTCTTTCCTTGTGAGGGTAAGGAGGCTGTGGGGTGGCCCACCAGGAAGTGCTGAGTGGGAGGCAGGGAGGCTGGTCTTAGAGTCAGAGGGGCTGCCACCAGCGGGCTTAGGCTGTACCTTTAACAGAAAGAATTTCAGAAAAAAAAAAACTCACTCTAGTTGCTTACTAAAAGAAAAAGGCAATCGAGGATGCTTTTGTTGTTGATGCTTTTGTGCTTGCAGAGGTCTCCCGCTGCCTGGTACGAGGCATGCTACAGGTAAACTCAGACGGTGCATGAAAGGTGCACGAAGTGGTTGCAGGTGAACCATGGGGCTCCCTGAATCCAGAGAGAGAGTGATGGAGAAAGAAAGGCAAGAACATGGGAGCCCTGGCATTCCAGGCTGGCTCCGCAGCCCGTCTCAGACGGCAGGAAGCTGAAGGATCCTGCCAGAACTGAGAAGCAGAGCTCAGTCCAACTGCAAGATGCTGCCCGTGCTCACCGTGGAGGGAACAGAAGGGCGCCAGGCATGGCATCTGCTGCCACAGGCGGCTGGCTCTTTGGAGAAGGCGTGTCTGGAAGATGCTGTGACACCTTGGAAAAGCTTTCTGACTCTCCTGGGTGCCAGGGCTTCTTCCCTATTAAGTGAGCAAGCCCGCCACGAGGCAGACGGCAGCAACTGTGGATCCAAGGATAAACCCACCATCCTTGACGGCAGTCCTCTGGCTCTGCTTGCAAACAAGAGCCAGTGTGGGGGAAGCGTGGGGCATACATATTACTGCCTGTGCATCAGTGTCCTCGGCTCCTGAAAGGTCTCTTCAGTAGGTCCTAGGCAACAGTTCAGCAGCCCAGGGGTCCCTCCTTCCAGTTCACCTGTACTCAAAGAGTTATAATGCTCTACCCAGAGGATCTTAGGTATCTGCTGATTCTCCGTGTTTATTAGCTGCAGTGTAACCACTTTTTGCTAAAACCAAGTATTTAACTCTGTTTTATTGTAGTTTGATGAGAGCATTCACCAACTCAGGATTATTTGGGGAATAAGTTTATTTATTTATTTATTGGAGCTACTAAAGAATGAACCCAGGGGTACTCTATACCAGAACTACATCCCCAGCCCTTCTTATTTTATTTTGAGACAAGCTATCCCTGAGTTGCTGAGGCTGTCCTTGAATTTATGATCCTCCTGCCTCAGCCTCCCATATGGCTGGGATTATAGGAGTCTGCCTCTTCTTATGGCTACTCTTCTTAAATTCTGTTCATACATGATGCTGGGATATGGGGGTCAGGAGAAATGCCTGATCCTGGCTTTCAGTGAGCTTACAGTTCAGATACCCTGGGACATGGCTTACATTAAGGACTGACTTTCTAGTTTCAGGGATGAAATTGAAAACAAGGGACTTTTTCTCTAAAGGGTGGATCTGCCTTCAGCCCCACAGGGTGTGGGTGAACCCCTGTGAGTTTCAGGGTCATCTCCAACACTGCTTAGAGCATGGAGTAGTCCCAGGGGCGAGAAGAGGGTGGGTGTTCTGATGGTCGGGGGCCCCTAGTGGCGGCAGGATGGTCACTTCCTGTTACCTTGGCCTGCCCCGCAGAAAAGGTCAAAGCAACTTATCTATGGCGTCAGCAGTGTCCTTCTGACCCACAGTGAGAGAGAATAGCTTGTAGGGCCTGGGCACACTAGCTCACCATATAGGGCCAATCCGAAAATAGCCCAAAGCCAATTCCACTTGCCCTTAAATTCTGTTCATATGTGATACTGTGTTAAGTTTCAAACATAACATTGGGGCCTACATTTAAGCTGTCTTTTTTTTTTTTTTTTTTTTGGTGGTACTGGGGTTCCTGGAAGCCCTTCTACCTCTGGGCTCCACTCCCAGACCTATTTTTTTTATATTTTTGAAACAGGGTCTCTTACGCCAGCGCGGCTGGCTTCGAACTTGCCAGAGATCCTCCTGTCTCCGCCTCCCAAGCGCGGGGATTACAAGTGTGCGCCACCACGCCCGGCTAATAAGCTGTCTTTTAAAGAGCAAATTTTATCAGCCAGTTTTTTGTCTGGTGACGTATGGTGAACAGTCGGATGACTGAAGAAAGCAAGTCAAAGTCTTTTAACAGCAGTTATAGAGACAGGGCCAGCTCCCTAAGAGGGACATCCAGAGACTTCTACTCAGACACGGTTCAGTCAGAGAGATGATGGAGAATGCGAGAGAATGAGATAAAGGTAAACAGAGGTGCAAGGTATGTGTCTGGAGAACCCAGAGAGGATGAAGAAGGCTGATTCTGAACAATGGGGAGCAAGCAGCTTCTGACCTGGAGGGGGGTATGCACAGGCAGATAATGGAAAAACAGGACTGCTGGTTACAGAACCACAGGAATTTCAAGGAATAAGGTAGTGAAATTCCAGGAGGAAGCAATTAGCCAAATCCAGAATGCAGATTTCCCACCATGGCCATTTACCATTTCTTTAGCAAGCCATTGGCACGGAAGGAGGTGGCGATAAGTGAGGGTTAGACTAGATTTATAAAGACCTACTGCATCTCTGTGTATCAGGATATTCTCCGTTCTCTCCCTGTCTTCTTCCCTCCCTTCTTTCATCCATGTATCTGGCAGGTGTTTATTCATCAGTCACTATGCGACGGGCACTGGACTGGCCATCACTGAGGATCCTGCCTTTATCATGTCTCCCAGTGGGTCTTCTCGTTCCCATGCCCCTCCCTCTGCCACCGGGCTGGCTCACACCTTCATTAGCCGATGCCTACATTACAGCCATGGTGTCCACAGCAACCCTGCTCTCTCCAGTCTCACACTCTCCCACAGTCAACAAATCCCATGGCAGCTGAACAGGGGTGGCCTGCAAACAGCTCGCCTAATGACCAGAGTCGAGGTCAAGGCAGGTGTGGAATGCCCTGGAGCTACATGGGGGGGTGGGGGGGGGCAGAAACTACAGGACGGGCGGCGAAGTCACATGGCAAGGAAGTCAAATAGGTTACCTGTCCCTTAGTACTGGAATCTTCTTTTCTAGGAAGAAAAATAAGAAATTAAAAAAACAGAGTCTCTATTAGCAAGAACTATCAAAGAGAACTGTTTTAATAAAAAAGAAACTTTGGAGCACCTTAATGGGATATATGTAAATAATATGTCTTCATTGAAAAGAGAACCTTCTACAACCAAGTGCATAATTGTTTTTTTTTTTTTTTTGATGTTTATACTAGGGACTGAACCCAGGAGCGTTCTGCTTCTGAGCTATACCCCAGCCCTACTTTATTTTCTATTTTGAAACAGGGTCTTGCTAAGTTGCTGAGGGTCTCACTAAGTTGCTGAGGCCGGCCTTAAACCTGTGATCCTCCTGTCTCAGCCTCCCAAGTGAAATAGGAGAAACAAAAGTAACAGGTAGAAAGGAGACAAATAGGGAAGAAAAGGGAGACTGTAGCTTTAAACCTAAAAACTCCATAGTGCTCATCTTTACTCTGAAGATCTGTCCAATAAATATTAGACCATTATATGTCCAAGAAATTTGTGCATATACATTTGTTACCCTATAGAATGTATTTTTATACTGATCAAAGAAGTCTAGAGAAAGGTATTATTCAAAGCCCAAAGATATGGATACAGTCCAAGTGTTATTCATCGACTAGGTAATGTCACCCTGAAGATTCTGAGAAGAACCAGACCCCTGCCACCTGCTCTGTGCTCCATGACCAAAAGGATCAAACCCATTAGGCTGAAACCCCACCTCTCAAATTTTCCACTTACACAGTTTACTTTAAAAGATCATCCATACGCTCTCAAAGCATGCCTTTCTTACTCTGGAAACAGCCTGCTTTCCCTTTTGAACGTGTAGTTCTTATTTTCCTAAGTTAACCCATCTCTGTCTCTGACGGGCTCATGCTGAAATTCTCTTCTGCCATGTAAGCTAAGAACCCTGCCAATCTTAAGCTGAGGAATTGACCCTTGTCCCATGACACAAGTTCTGCTATTACAGGTGTGGGCCACCACAATGGGCTGAATAATTGTTAAATAATAGGACTGAGACCAGAACTCAGGCAAAAGGAAGCGTGACAACTCTGCCTCTAGTGACAAATCCTTTTGTCTGCGTTTTTCAATCGTTTTTCATAAAGCTATCAGAGATCTCTTGTTCACAAATTATTCTATTATAAACACTTCCTTTTACTCTTAAAAAGGGTAAATGTTTTTGTTTGCTTGAATGTCAGTAATCATGGAACAGATTTTAGAAAAGTTTCAAAAATCACAAAACAACCACTAGAGTAAAAAATAGTAATAGATAAATAGGTAATAAGTGGTGATTGTGAATTAGTACAGATATAAATTTGCATACATTGTATTTTCTCTCTTCCTTACTAAAAGCTGTTTTTGATCCTACCAACACATTTAAAAGTTTATTCTAATTTATAGTATTTGAAACAGCAGCTTGGCTATAATAAAAAAATAAGAAGGCTTCTAGCAATTTCAACACCTAAATATAATAGGAAGTATTGCTTATATGTCAACACCCAAAAATCTAAACAAAGAAATTTGAGTAGCATCCAGTAATGTTTTCAAATATGATAACTCATTGTGATTTTCATTTTATTTCCCTGATGATTGGAGATGTTGAGCATTTTATCCATTAAGAGATATTAATGGCTCTCGGGCAGAGCGTGTGGCTGGGTTAGATGGCCACCGGCGATCTGGGAGAGAGCCGGCGGCCATCTTTCCTGACTGCACGCTCTCCGTGAGAGCCGGTGGCCATTTATTTGTTGGCCATTAATATCTCTTAATTTGAGAAGTGTCTATTCAGAAACTTTGCCCATCTTTTTGACAAGTCAGGTCCCCACTTCCTTCAGGGGTGGAACCCTAGAGAAGAAGGAGGAGACTCTGCTAGGCAATATCGTGGATATAGTGAGGCAGGTGATATCACGAAAAGGGTGGCGTTCCCAAACATAGTCCCACCCCCAAGACGTAAACCTTAAAAAGAGAGGCATTTCCTCTCCAGCCTCGGAGGGGCTCGCAGGTCTCCAGGAACAGTCCAGCCCCTATCCCCGAGAAGACCACAATAAAACTGGCACCGCGCTCCATGGTCTCTCTTGCCTCTTTACTGTACCTACCTAAGATCTGGTGCCGAAACCCGGGATGATTTTTTTAAATTTTAATTTAATTAAAAAAAAATTTTTTTAATTCCCTGCCACTGCTTGGGGTGGCCTTGGCGGAAACCTCTGCCTTCCCGAATCTGCCTGGGCGTGTGGATCAGATGGACTGTGCTCGCCCTGCCTGCCGCTCCAAAGCCACTATAGCCCTGGGACCTCTGCCAACCTGGGACCACCACCACTCCGGGACTGCCGCCGCTCCAGGAATGCCACTGCCACCCCCTGCCCGCCCAGACAGGATACCGTAAGCCACCCTTTTCCAGCCTCACGCTCTCCCTGAGAGCCGGCGGCCATCTTCCCTGACTGCACGCTCTCTGTGAGAGTAGGCAGCCATCTTCCCCAGCTGCACGCTAGTCCTGAGAGCCAGGATCCAGCTTCCCCCACTTCACGTTTGCCCTGAGAGACAGCGGCCATCTTCCCCAGCCGCACACTCTCCCTGAAATGCGGCGGCCATCTTACCACCCAGCCAAGCCCTGGCGACCATCTTAAACCTCATCTAGGCCAAATTCCACCCAACAGCTCCACAGCGTGCCCCCGGCTTTGCAGCCCCTCAGTGCTCTGGTTCCAGTCAGCACTGGCTAATAACACTACATTGTGGTAAGCTTCCCCTTCCTTGGACAAGCGGGTTCCGGCTTTTAGCCTCTTCCGGACTTGGGCTCACAGGTGTTAAATAAACCCAAATATTTGAATCCCAAGTTCTCTGGGGGTAGCCAGGCTGCCCTACTGTTGTGTAAAGGGAACAGAGACGTCCTTCTCTAACACAACCACGTTGTTTCTGGACGTTAGGGAGAATCTTGGGACGCCAAATTCCTGTTTCATCCTCACCCGCTGACCAGTCATGGGGGGAAGTCAGCCATCAAAAATAGACTCCCAATCCTCAATAGGCCGTGTTCTGGTTAACCTCCAGACTGTAGGTTTATCCGGGTAACTGTGCCCTGAGCAGCTCATATTTTTCTGCACAAAGGTCTGGCCCACTTATGAGTTGGGCAATGGTTCTTGGTGGCCTGAGATGGGTACGTTAGATCTTAAAATGTTTACTGATCTCAGTAACTTTTGCAAACGGGCAGGTAAATGGTCAGAGGTTCTATACATACTGGCTTTTCTATGTATCCATTCCCAGCTTTCCCTTTCCACCCCTCCCAGCTCTACTGCTTGAGTCATGCTCGCTGGGGATTCCCGCCAGCTGCAGCTGCCATCTTGGCCACCACGTGGCAACTCACAGGTGCCACCAGGTGGTCTTTCTGGGTTACAGGCCTGCAATTCTGCTGACTCACGGTCACCATTTTGTGGCAACATGTGGATGCCGGAGTCTGACACGGTTGAGTTGTAGGCCCCATTTCCTGATGACCCCGACACACAAGACCTCTCCTTACCACCGCAACCGTCATCTTATTCCGGGACAGCCTCCCACTCTAATCCACTCCTTTCTCCCCCGCCTTCCTCCCTTAAGGGACCAACCCTTACTCCCTCTCACCTTCCCCTGTAGGTCATCACACCCGTTCCAGAGACCCCCTTTCTCTCTTGGCCCTGCTTCGCGAGGTGGCTGGTGCAGAAGTCGTGGTCCATGTCCATGTTCCTTTTTCCCTTCCTGACCTTGCTCAACTTGAGAAGAGACTGGGTTCTTTTTTCGCCAATCCCTCTGGTTTTATTAAGGAATTCCAACATATTGTACAAACATATGATTAACTTGGCGGGATCTTTATATCATTTTAACCTCTTCTTTAACTCCAGACAAATGAGATCATATTCTTAAGACTGCCAGGGAATGGGCGATGAGGCTTACCTAACCAATCCACAGCTCCCTACTGGAACAGCTGCAGTTCCTTCTGAGAATCCCCACTGGGATTATAATGACAGGGGTGAGGGAATAAAAGGGAGGAATCACATGATACTATGCCTTATTGATGGCATGTGAGATGCCTCCCACAAAGCAATTAATCATGATAAGCTTAAGGAAATCACTCAGGGTCCAAATGAAAACCCAGCGCTTTTTCTTAATTGGTTACAAGAGGCTTTTACCCACCATATCCACTTAGATCTGTCTTCTGAGGCAGGCTCAGTAGTATTGGCAACCCATTGGGCAATTATCACCTGATATTCAGATAAAATTTAAAAAGGCTAAGGATGGTCCTCAAACCCCTATCTGAGATTTGGTAAACATGGCACTTAAAGTTTTTAACTCCAGAAAGGAACAGGCGGAAGTGGAGCGGACACTCCGATTTCACCAGATAGCAGATTTAGAGGCTCAAGCCCCGGCAGCAGCCCTGCAGCCAGCTGAGGACGGCCAGCCCTCGGGGTGACAAGCGCACCTAGGGGAGGATGGCAGCCATCTCCAGGAGCCTGTTTCTAGTGTGGAGGCACTGGTCACTGGGCACACGGTTGTCCCCAGCTACGTCCACCAACCAGGCCATGCCTGGCATGTGGCCAAGAAGAACACTGGAAAAGTGAGTGTCCTTGGAGAAGAGGTGAGTCTCAGGTGCCTCAACACGTGAACCACCCTTCCAGACCAGGCCCCGCCGTTGGCCCTACTTGGCCTGGCTGAAGATTGACATTCCTCAGCCTCGGTCACCATTATTACTCTAGCTGATCCCAGGGTAACTCTGATTGATTGAAACTGGAGCTGCCTACTCTGTCCTCCCTTCCTTCTTAGGACCCAGTTTCCTTTCCCAAATCTCTGTTCAGGGGGTTGACAGCATGCCCTCTTGCCCACATACTACAGGCCCCCTCTTATGCCATTTAGAGACCTTTATGGTTAACCATCCATTCCTGATTATCACTTCATGTTCTACCCCTCTTTTAGTTAGAGACTTTTTAACCAAAATTGAGGCCAAACTTTTATTTAATTTCCCCACGGCTTCTGTTTCCTCTAATATACTTTTAATGGCTGCAGCTACAGTTGATGACCAAAAAGCCAAACCTCCCCTTCCAATAGATTTGGTTGACACTATAGTATGGGATACCAGCACCCCAGATGTGGCAACCCACCACACCTCAGTCCAGATTATTCTATGTGACCCCACTATTTTTCCTGCCTGCTCCCAGTTTCCCATATCCCACCTTCACTGACGTGGGCTTAAACCCATTATTTATCATCTCCTGGCCCAGGGACTGCTTATCTCTACTAAGTCCCCTTATAATACCCTCATTCTCCCACTTAAAAAGCCTAATGGGACTTATTGTCTAGTCCAGGATCTCTGTTTAATTAATGATGTGGTGGTCCCAATCTACCCAGTTGTCCCTAATCCCTATACCCTCTTATCTCAAATTCCCCCCAATACCACCCACTTTTCAGTCCTCAACTTAAAGGATGTGTTTTATACAATTTCTCTGCATCCTGAGTCATACCCCCCTTTTTTGCCTTCACTTGGGAGGACCCCAATACCCAGGTTGCTCAACAACTAACCTGGACTGTCTCCCACGCCCAGGGTTTTTGAGATAGCCCACACCTCTTTGGACAGGCTCTAGCACAGGACCTCCTCCAGTGCCCCTTGGAGTCTAGTTCTCTGTTACAATATGTGGATGACCTTTTACTTTGTAGTCCCTCCCTAGAAGTGTCCAAATGTCACACTGCCCTTCCCCTTAATTTCCTTGGAAGCAGGGGTTACAGGGTGGCCTTACATAAAGCCCAGTTATCAGTGACTGAGGTGCGGTATCTAGGCCTACATATTACCCCAAACACCTGAGGACTAACTATTGACTGGGTCAAGGACTTACGAGACTTGCAGCTGCCCACCTCAAGTGACCAGATCCAAGAGCTGAGAGTATCATGGCCTGAACTCCTGCCACTAGCTCTGGCCCGTGTAAGGGCCACCCCTCGAAGCCCCACCTTTATGAGCCTCTTTGAATTGCTGTACGGTCACCTTTTCCTGCTTAATCATGCTCTCCCTTCGGACCCCCCTCCTTTGTCTTCCTATCTTCCTTACTTGTCTTTTCTCAGGCACCTTCTTAGGGAACATGCTTATCAGTATCTTCCAACCTGGAACTGAAGAAGCAGCTCCACACCCTGCAGTCAAGGCTCTTAAGTCAGGGGATCAAGTCCTTCTCAAGTCACTTCAACCAAAACATCTCCAACCATGGTGGACTGGGCCCTTTAGCCCTTCACAGTGATCCTCATGACACCTACTGCAGCCAAACTGCTGGGGGACTCCAACTGGCATCATCTTACCCGGCTAAAAAGGGCTCCATTACAACAGTTCCATGACAAATTCTTTTGCATAGTGTTGGGGCCTACTAAGCTTCATTTTTCTTGGCATAATTCTCTTTGATGTTTTTTATTTTATCAGGTCAACTTGTTTACATACTACAGTGCTCTCCCTCTTCGGATGCTATACTGCTATAACTCCTCATCTGCTAAAGTCTCTTCGAGCACACATCACCAAGCTGTCCAGGGTAACCTTCGACTCATGCTGCAGCCATACTTCCACCTGCCCACTTCTGGAAGACCCGACCTCTCCTGGCCAAGGGGCCCCCTTATGGTGCCCCTTGACAGCAGGAAGTAGTTTAAGATTCGAATCTCTGCCCATTATCACCAAAAGGCTGGGATGACAAGTTTGGTCCCCACTTCCTGCAGGGGCGAAACCCTAGAGAAGGAGGAGGAGACTCTGTTAGGCGATATCGTGAAAGGGGCGGCATTTCCTCACAGAGTCCCACCCCCAAAATATAAACCTTAAGAAAAGAGGCATTTCCTCTCCAGCCTCGGAGCGGCTTGTAGGTCTCCAGGAGCAGTCCAGCCCCTAACCCCAAGAGGACCACAATAAAACTGGCACCACACTCCCTGGTCTCTCTTGCCTCTTTACTGTGCCTACCTAACACTTTTCTTTCTTTTGCCTTTTTTCTTTTTCTTTTTAATTTTTATTGGTGTTTTATACTCATACATTTTAATGGGGTACAAGATTGTAGAGGCATACATGCACACATCACTCGTTTTGCCCTTCCCCAATTCCCACCCCATTTCCTCCCCCTTCCCTCCTTCTCATGTTTGGCCTACTGATTGACTTTGATATGTTTATAAATGTACATCCTGTAGGGAATTCCCCCCTTCCCCCCTTCCCCATCATCCCCAGTTAGGCCTCCTTATTTGCTCAGCTATGGTTTTTCCTTCTTTGTCTGGAGTTCTTCCTATGAGCCATTTTCTCCCTAGCTTCTGCTTATTAGGGAGAGCATCCAATTTTTTACTATTTGTGACTGAATAATCTCACTTAGCATAATGTTCTCCATTTTCATCCATTTCCCTGCAAATGACATAATTTTGTTCCTCTTTATGGCTGAGTAAAATTCCATTGAGTATATATCCCATAGTTTTGTAATCCATTCGTCTGCTAATGGACATTTTGGCTGGTTCCATAGTTTGGCAATTGTGAATTGTGGGTCTATGAACATAGGTATGCATGCATTAGTTTGATAGTTTGGTTTCCATTCTTTTGAATAGATACCCAGAAGTGGTATCGCTGGATCATATGGTAGGTTCATTCACATTCTTCTGAGGATCCTACATACTCTTTTCCAAAGTGGTAGCACTAATTTGCAATCCGACCAACAGTGTACGAGAGTTCCCACTTCCCTACGCACTTGCCAGCATTTGTTGTTGTTTGTGTTTTTAAGATTGCTATTCTAATCAAAGTTAGGTGAAATCTCAGGGTAGTTTTTATTTGCATCTCTCTCATTGCTAATGATGTTAAACATTTTTTCATACATTTATTGGCCATGTGAATTTCCTCTTTTGTGAAATATTTATTTAGTTCACTTGCCCATTTTTGATTGGATTATTTGTTTTCTTAGTGGTGAGTTTCTTGAGTTCTCTATATATTCTGGATATTAGTCCTCTATTAGAGGAGTAGTTGGCAAAAATTTTCTCCCATTCTGTTGACTCTCTGTTGAGGTTCTTGATAGTTTTTATTTTATTTTTTTATTTTTTGCTGCACAGAAGTTCTTCTGGTTAATGCAATCCCACATATTTCTTGTGCCTTTGGAGTCTTGTTGATAAAGTTTTTACCTGTGCCTATGTTTTGAAGTGTTGTACATATACACTTTTCAAGAAAATGCAAGATCTCTGGTCTAATTTCCAAGTCTTTGATTTATCTTGAATTGATTTGTGTGCAGGGTGAGAAAGTGGGGTTTATTTCCCTTTTTCTGCATATGGTTAACCAGTTTTGTAAGAGGCTTTTTTCAGTATTTTTTTTACTCTTTTGTTAAAAATCAATTGGCTTTAAGTAAATTAATTTGTTTCTGAGTCTTATATTCTGCTCCGTTGGTCTATGTGACTGCTTTGTGCCAATAACATGCTATTTTTATTACTATGGCTTTGTAGTATAGTTTGAAGTCAGGTACTGTGATGCCTCCTGCATGGTTCTTGTTGCTGAGAACTACTTTGGCTATCTCTCTCTCTCTCTCTCTCTCTCTCTCTCTCTCTCTCATTATTTGTTATTCCAAATGAATTTAAGGACTAATTTTTCTATGTCTGTGAAGAATGACTTTGGTAATTTAATGGGTATTCATTGAATCTGTAGATCACTTTGGGAAGAATGGCCATTCTGATGATATTTATTCTGCCTATCCAAAAACACGCAAGATCTTTTCATCTTCTTCGATTTCTTTTTTCAATATTTTATCATTATTTTGTAGAGGTTTTTTTACCTCCTTGGTTACATTTATTTCTAAGTATTTAATTTTTGTGGGATATCATAAGTGGAAGTGTTTTCTGGATTTCTTTTTCTTTAGTTTTATGGTTGGCATACAGGAAAGCTTCTGATTTTTAAAAATTGATATTTTGCTGAATTGGTTGATCAGTTCTAAAAGCATTTTGGTTGAGTTTGTTGAGTCTTCTTAGTATCATGTCATCTGCAAATAGGGATAGTTTCAATTCTTCTTTTTCTATTTTTACTTCTTTCATTTCCTTCTCTCACCTTATTGCTTTGACTAGAGTCTTAAGTATTATATTGAAAATAAGTGGTGATAATGGACATTCTTGTCTTGTTCCTGTTTTTAGGGGGAATTCTCAAGTTTTTCCCTGTCTAATATGAGGTTGCTGTGGGCCTATTGTATATTGCCTTCCTTTGTCCGTTTTCAAACTGAATTTTTTATTCTATTGAGTTCTTTGTATTATTTTACTATTCCCTTAAAAGATTATAGTTTGTAAATATTTTCTTCCAATTCTTGGGTTCTCTCTGTATTCTGATAGCTATTTCCTATCCTATGTAGAAGTTTAAAGTTGTCCCATTTTTCTATTTTTGCTTTTGTTGCCTGTACTTTGGGAACATATCCAGGAAATCATTGCACAGACCAGTATCATGATTTTTTTTCTGTTTTCTTTTAGAAGTTTTATCACTTCAAGTCTTACATTGAAGCCTTTAATTCTAGGTTGATTTTTGTATATGGGGTGAGATAAGGGCCCAATGTCATTTTTCTACATGTGTCTATCCAGTTTTCCCAATATCATTTGTTGAAGATATCATCCTCAAATTATAAGTAATTCTATGGCTTGGAAAATTATGAAAGAAAGGGAATTCAAATTAAAATTTAAAATAGGAATTAAATTTTTTAGTAGATTGATTATAGAGAAAATCTAAAACTAACCTTAATAACTATTAATATGGACTTATGAGTACAAAGGAGATCTTTTCCAGCTGGACCCCTTAAGTAGTCCAGCAGCAATTACCCCCACTAGACACTCAAGACAAATAATCTATTACGCATTTCCATGTCTTTCTTGACCAACATTCTCACTGATATAATCCAAGACAACTGACCACAAAACTTAGAGGAAGGAAGGTTTGTTTACTCACAGCTTTGTGAAGATCATGGAGTTTAGTCCATGTTAGGCCAGGTCTTCAGAGCTAAGAGCATGGTAGCAGTGAGCAGAGAGAGGAAGTGAGCAGAGAGGCTCACATCCTAGAGGCTTTGAGCAAGAGAGAGCATGCAAACAAGGGAATTCAAAGACACAAGTACAGGTCCTAGGGCCATACCCTCAGGGACCCACCTTCTCTAGGCACACCCCACCTGCCTAGGTTACCACCCACTAGATCTAATTCAATGGATTTATCCACTGATGAGATTGCAACCCTCA
Organism: Muscardinus avellanarius; assembly: GCF_963383645.1. Taxonomy (NCBI): domain Eukaryota; kingdom Metazoa; phylum Chordata; class Mammalia; order Rodentia; family Gliridae; genus Muscardinus; species Muscardinus avellanarius. The sequence continues at coordinate 97,577,980 of NC_137791.1, read as the reverse complement.
TGACTAAATTACATCAACTTTGAGCATTAATACATGATTCCTTCAGGGGCATTCTCTATGTATCCATAATAATGCCTAATTTATACTTTAATACAGTATACATCTCTATTTTCTGGTTAACTGTGTGTTAACAAATCATACTTAAACTTAAAGACTTTAGACTATAATTATTTCCACAGATATTGAGGTTGGGTTTGATTGAATTGCTCTTGTTTCAGATCTTATAGGGTTGTAACCAGGCAGGGGCTATGCCTGAAATCATCATTTTTATTCAGATGTGTGGCATCCAGGATAGGATGTCTGCAATAATTGGGAGCCGGTTGGGCAACTCTCCCTCCATGTGGCTTCTCCACATGGATGGCTTTTCTTTCTTAGAGTATTATGGTTTTAGTGTAACTGGACTTCTTACAAGATGGCTGACTTCATACAGCGTGAGCATCTACTGTTCTATATTGGCCAAAGCAGGCACAGGCCAGCTCAATTTTAAAGTGGAAAAACAATCTCTACCTCCTAGGGTGCCTCACATGCACAAAGAGGGAAGAAGTTGATGTTTCCATAAAGCATGCTTCTATGATATTAATTTGGCCATAGTGAGTATAAAAATAATATCAATCTAACTTAGAAGTACAGTTGGATCCTATCAGATTTCTCTGAGGTAAGAGAATCTAGGAAAGCAGGAACAAAGTAATGACCTTGAGAAAGAAAGAAAAAAATCTCACAACTCAGCAGCTACTCTTTGGGGCAAGATTCCATTAGTCATAGTTTAATAAAATTAAAAACAAACACCCACACAAGGCTCCTGATAGAGGTCTGTCCTAACCTCTTTCACTTTTCGGGCCTGTGCCTGGGGAGCCTCAGCTCCAAGCTCCTCTAGTGTCTACTGTCTCAGACCCCACAGCTCCCTAAGAATACTGTGGCCAGAACTTTTACTTGGTGGTTTATGAGAATTTTTTTTTTCTGGTACTAGGAATTAAACCCAGGGCTTTCGCCATGCCAGGCAAGTGAGCTCCTAAGCTCCATTACCAGCCTATTTTTATTTTTTTTATTTAGTCTCACTAAATAGTGCAGATACCAGCAAAAGCCACGCTCTCTCGGCATCTGCATTTTCGCAGTTAATAGGCAAAATCTCAAAGTGAGAAATAAGCCCTGAGAGAAGGTGTGCTCGCTGGTCAAAAGCATCTTTCCACTTCTAGATATTCTTGCATAACTATTATTCTTCTAGTATTCTTTTAACTCCCTATACGAATTGCTCCAGTGATGTGAAATTAGAACTATGAATGAAATTGAGTCTGTGGAAATAAAACTTTCTAATAATTTGTCTAAACGTCCTTGGCTCTGCTCAATAGTAATGAAAAGACTGGCCAGAATTCAGGTACTATGATAAGCACCCCAGCTGCAGCAATCACAAATGGCCTCCGACCTTCATCACTATCCATTAACTCCGGCAAAGTAGCTCAGTTCAAAGTAATCGTTTACCCTTGAAATCCTGCCTAGAGACAGAGAAAAACCTTGTGTGTGACCTTAAAGCAATTTAGTTGATAAACAACTTAGCTGCCCAAATACAATAGACCCAAAGAAAAAGACTGTTGACTGACCGCATAGTTAGAAATGAATATGACTAAATAAAGGACAGACATTCTAAATATATATGTATGAAGGAAAGGAAATACCGTAAGAGTAAGAAAAGCATTTTTGCATGAAGAAGAGCTTATCATAAGAAAGTCCCAACTGGGAAAGGAAGGAATTAGAAAGTTAGAAGCAGGCTGCAGAGAGTTTGTGACAGGGAAGTGGATTATTAAAGATGAGTAGGCTTTTAATAGGCTTGTTGTCTAAAGAAGAGTGCTTAGCAGTTAAGGAAATACATCTGACAATTAAAACTAAGAAACTTGTGGTGTTGTTTGTGATATTTTGTCTGCCAAAGTGTGTTGTGAGTATGCTTAAGCTTTCAGATTTAGAAGATAAGATGCCAACACCTGAAGAAACTCTATCACATCCACCTGAATCACCACATCTCCCCACACTTGCTATATGAACTGAGCCCAAAAGATGGAAAGTTCCAGGAAAAGTTAAAGAAGATTCCCTGAGAAGCTCCCAAGCCTTGACTATGCCTGTTTGTTCTGGGAGACTGCCACCTGGAACTGCTTATCTGCAAGACCTTGGAGAGAAACAAAAGTTGGTCTTTCGAAGGCCAACAGCCAGCTGAGAGATACCCATCCCCCCTTTTCTCTTAACTTTACTGGGGAAGGGTATAAATTTCTTGGGGTCTTTGTAATAAAGTGTCATTGGCTCAAGAAGCCTTTGTCCATGTCAGATTCTTTCCAAAAGCGTCGTCATTTAGGGACCTAAAGAAAATTTAGTCCCTAAAGGGAAAGAATCGCTGCAGATAAGATTCTGCAGAACTCCACCTGCCTTTTGCCCCATCTTTCTGAGGATTTTACCGGGAGCGGACAATAACGACCCGACTGAGATTAGTCTGCAACAAAATAGCCCAGGCTGGCCTTCAACTTTTGATCCTCCTACCTCACCTTCTTTAGTAGCTGGTATTACAGGTATCTGCCACCATACCTAACTGGTTCATGTGAAGTTTTAATCTCTATAATTGCAGCCTATCTTCTAAGATATCAATGACTTTTTCTTAGTGCCCTGGTTACAAGATTGCCTACCTTTGCAGTGGTCTCCCAACTTTATTTGCCCAATGAGTTCCTTTGGCTTTTGAGTGTGAGTTGTAGAACATGAGGCTTTTCAGTAATGCAAATTTTACATGTTAGGGTTAGATATAGAATGTCCCCTGAAGCCGGGTGTGGTGGCGCACGCTTGTAATCCCCGCGCTTGGGAGGCAGAGACAGGAGAATCATGCAGGTTCGAAGCCAGCCTTGCTGGCTTAAGAGACCCTGTTTCCAAATAAAATATAAAATAGGTCTGGGAGTGTAGCCTGGAGGTAGAAGAGTTCCATCCCCATTACCACTAAAAAAAAAAAAAAAGTCATCTGAAGAGCTCATGTATTAATGTTCAGAGTTCATGTCATTAACAAGGGTTGTAACCTCACCAGTGGATATTCATGTGATGGATTTACTGGGTGGTAACCAGGGCTGGTGGGGTGTGTTTAGAGAAGGTTGTCCCTGTGGGTGTGGCCTTCAGGACTGTTTTTGTCTTTGAACACCCTTGCTTGCTGCCTCGTGCTGTGGCCATGATGTGAGAGCAAAGTCTTGCTCTTTCCTTCTCTCTGTTTTCTGTTGCCATGCTCTGAGATCCACAGACCCTGGACTCACATGGACTGAATCCTAAATCTTCAAAAACTGTAAGCAAATAAATTTTCCTTTTTCTAAGCTGTGTGGTCTGACTTTTGTATTACATCAGGGAGAATGGTGATCAAGATAACGTTCTAGCAGAAAAATCTGAACTATTAATTTTCACTAAAAGAAAGAAGGGCTTCTTGGATACAAGATAGTTTCCACCCTTGGAGTAATATTCTGGACTGCCTTGCAACACTTACTGCCAAAAAGCAATGATGCTTTAGAAATTCTGGAAAAAGACACAGAAACCAACTTAAAGGGAGAATCCTATTGGTCTGGTAGTGATAATTGAAGCATCCAAAAATAAAACAAAAAATTATGGTTAATTAAACTTATGTTGAGTCGTGAAAAGCCACACACACACATACATACACAGATGCACACACACACACACACACACACACACACACACACACAGCAAATTATACCTGAGATTATAGAAATATTTTTTCTTAAAGTAAAATGTGCTAATGTGGAATCACTAGGCTAATGAAAATTTGTTTGAGTTACTCTCCTACAGAAATGCAAAAAGTTTATCTGAACAGAAAGTAAGACAAGTTTTAAGGTCGTTTATGTAATAACAGAACTAGAGACACATTAAGATAAGTTATCAGAGGGGAAAACTGGAGAAAAAGGATTCTATAGAACTTGGGTAGCTACAGTTTATAGCAATTTGGGAGTCTTACTAGGTAATAATTTCACTTGGGTTTTTGGTTCCCTGAGAGGAAAAATTGAAACAAAAAACACAAATGGAGGAATATAAGAAGTTTATTTAGGGGTGTGGGGGCAGATTGTAAAAGAAGGCCATGATAAAAGAAAGGGGGTTTAAGTTCCAGAGAAACAAGTCTGGAATGGGCCACTTTCTGGAGTGAAAATAGCGTGGGGCTCTCCACGTGGGAAGCCTTATTTCACTTCTGGATGCCTCCTTCCTCGTGCACATTTATTTGAGGTGGTCCATTGTTTTTTCTGAACCACATATTAGTGTGTTTGTGATGTCTTCATTCTTTTGGAGACTTTTCCACCAGAAGGAGGTCTCAGGCTTCTGCTATCCCTGCACTTCACTAACTGCAGCAATTTCTGTTCAAAAGGGCCTTCTTCACTATTTTTCTTTGGTGTTTCAGGTCCCTCCCAATACAACTCACCTGCTTCTCTATCTACCATCTGACAGGACCAGATCCCAGAGGTGCAATGTCTTGAAAGCTTGGAAGGAGCAGGCCTGGAATCTCACTCACACCAAGCAACTTTAGCTAAGCTGACAGCAGAGAGTTAAAGGGGGGGGGGTTGAAATGTGTTTTTTGCAAACAAAAACAAAAACAAAAACAAAAAACCAAGAGGTTTGCTAAGAACTAGAGCTGCAATACTTGTAATGTTTATATCACAATATGGGAAGCTTTTTTTGGAAGTCTGAACAAAAGCAAACAAGTGAACAAATAAAAATAGTCAAAGCTGAATATATAAATATATTTTTTCTCTGTGCTCTGTGATTCTGAAATAGTACTTTTTCTTTATGAAATAATGCCAGCTCTGTGTTGACTTTTATCTTCATGGACTCCACGCTGGAACTGAATGTCACCCATCAGTTGAAAGCTTGCCAACAGAGGAGTCTTGTAGACTCAGTCAAGCCATGTGAAGCCTTGTTTCTCTTGCCAGTACACAGAGGGTTCATTGGAGAGGAAAGAAGTGGCCAATTCTACTTGAGTGGAAGGAGGTGAGAAGGCTTCAGGTGGAGGTGATCCTTAAACAGAGCCTTGAATGGAGAGTAGATACTTTCCAGGGCTCGGTGGAGATGCCAGACGCACAACCCAAATCAGGCAGCATAGGACAAAGACACAGAGGAAGGACACAAACTGGTGTGTTCTGTGAGCAGTTTGGTATGGCGGGCTTCAGAGGAAGGATGTAAGCTGGTGTGTCTGTAACTATTAGCAGTCCGGTAGGGCAGGCTTCAAATTTGAATGTCAAGAATGAGGCAGGGCACAAAGAAGTGTGAGCCAATGGTAAGCAGGGGCAGACTATGGGTGTCCTTGTTGTGTGTGAAGGAGTTTGCTCTTTCCTTATTTGTTCAATAAATACATATGTTGAGAACCTACTAAATGCCAGGCCTCAGAAAGAAAGACACATATTTTTGCTATTGTTCTCGAGCTTTCAGTGTAAAAGGGCAGACAGACTGTTATGGTTTGGATATGAGGTGTCCTTCTATGCCCCATGCGTTGGACACTTGGTCCCCAGTGCAGCAATGTTCAGAGGTGGGGATTCAGGGAAGTAACTGGGTCATAGGAACACTGACATTATCAGTGGATTAAAGCATTGGCAGTTGAATGGACTACCAGAAGTGGAGGAAACCATGGGGACGTAGGTCACTGGGGATGTGCTTTGGCAGGGTATTTCTTATTCCTGACCCCTCCTCTTCCTCCCCTTCCCCTCTTGCTCTTCTTCCTGGCTGTCACAGGCTGAGCAGTTTTTCTCTGCCATGACATTCCACCATTACGTTCTGCCTTGGAACCAGCTGACTGTGGACTGAACCCTCTGAAACTGTGAGCCAAAATAAATCCACTTCTAAGTTGACTTTCTCAGTTATTTGTCACAGCAACAAAAAGCTAATACACAGAAGTTAAACCAATGATATCATGGATAATTATTTAATTTTATTTGTGATAGGCAATCCTATGTGAAGGGGAATGCTATGCTTTATGGTTCAGCTGTGGAATGTCCCCCAGAAAAGTTCATGTGCTGGCTGCAGAAATGGTCAGAGGTGAAATAACTGGACCAGGGCTATCACCTCATCAGTGGAGAATTCACTGAAGGACTTATAATTTGAATGTACAAAGTGGTAACTGTAGGCACATGGTTAAAGGAGGTAGGTTACTGGAAGTGTAGCCTCAGGGACTATACATGTCCCTTCTTCTCTCTCTGCTTTCAGTGACCATGAGTTAAGTAGCTGTCCTCTGCCATACCCTGTTGCTATGACATTTCTGCCTTGAAACCAATTGACTATGGACTGAATCTCTGAAACCATGAGCCAAATCAACCTTTCATCTTCTAACTTGTTTTTGTCAGGTATTTTGGTCATAGCAATGAAAAAAGCTGATATTAAATTGTGTGATGAGAAGATCTATACTAGGAACACCTAATTTAGTCGAGGATCCAAGAAGATTTTCCTCAGAAAGTACAATAAGTAGGATCAGCTAAAGAAGGGTTGGGGTTGGAAAGAGCATTTGGCGTAGCTGCGACATGGGTGAAAGGCTGGAGATAGATTTATGTAGAACTTTAGAGAAACAGAAATACCTATAGCCTATGACAGACTCTAATCAGGAAGCCACATGATCATATCTGCATTTTAGCGACCATCCCTGGCTGTAGTAGAAGGCATGTGAGATGGGGAGGGTGCTGGTTAGTTTTTATGTCATTTTGCCTGGGCTGAGAGGTACCCAGATAGCTGTAAACATTAGTTCTGGGTTTGTCTGTGAGAGTGTATCTGGAAACTATTAGCATTTGAACCATCAGGCCTAGTAAAGATTACCCTTGTCGATGGAGGTGGGCATCATCCAATCCATTGAAGACCTGGAAAAAGGTAGAGGAAATAGAGATTTTCCTCTCTCTTCTTGACCTGGAACTTCCATCTTCCTGTGCCCTTGGACATCAGTGCTCCTGGTTTTTAAGTCCCTAGACTTAGACTGTGACTTATACCATCACCTGGCTCCCAGGTCTTCTGATTTGGACTGGAACCACTCCACGGACTTTTCTAGACTTTTGTCTTGGAATCAGAAGATCAAGGGATTTCTCAGCCTCTATAATTGTGTGGGCTAATTCCTCCTAATATTTTTTTTATTTATGTATCTTACTAGTTGTGTTTCTCCAGAGAACCCTGTCTAATACAGAAAGTATGGAAAGCAATCGGTGTGCTCTTATAGCTCTTGTGGGAGTCTCAGAGTAAATGGCAGTGTGGACAGAAAGGATGGATTCGATTTGACAGATATTAAGGGGCTAGAATAGGTTGTAACTAATGACCAATGAATTGGATGCAGGAAATGAGAGAAATATCAAAAGTTTGACTCCTATACTTCTGGATGGAGCAATTGAGTGAATAGTGAGATGGAAACACAGAGGACCAGATTTGGTGGGTAGAGAGGATTGGGGGAAGATAATTTTGGATACACTTGTCTTGAAATGTCTCTGACAATTATCTAATAGGGATGTGGCTTTAAGTTTCTGGAGATATTTCAAAACTAAAGCTACAAAAACAGGAAACACAAACAATTAGGTGGTGATTGAATCTATAGGGTTGAATAACTCTCACAAGGAAGATAGGTGAGTGAGAAGATAGGAGGGTCAAAGTACAAGCCCTAAAAATTATGTATACTTAAGAGGTGAACATAAAGCTGGGTATGGTGACACATGCCTATAACACTTGGGAGGCTGAGACAAGAGCATTTCAGGTTTGAGGACAGTATGTGGTAACCTAGGGAGACCCTGTTTCAAAATAAAAAAAAATAAAAAATGAAATAGGGCTGGGGATGTCAGAGGAAGAATTCCCCTGGGTTCAGTTCCTACACCACCAACACCAACACCATGAGAGGGAGAGAGGTGGGGGGGACGTAGAGCTAGAAAAAAAGCATGAGAAAGAATGACAAAAGAAGAATTAGGAATAAGTACATGTGTGTATTCTCACAAATTCACTTTTTACCCCTCTTTATCCTGCTCTGAGGCTGGGAACACTGACCACTGTAGATCATATTGACCAGCTATTTTGCCTTCTGGCTTCCAGAGGTCAGGCACTGGGGTGGGGGACACTGTCAGGAGATTGGAGGGGAAGAATCGAGAGAAGCTGGGGTAGTTTTTCCCCTGGCTTGATCCTGCTAGACTCTGGATCATTTGTAGCTATATTAGACCACAGCTCCTGTTGGACAACTGGGCAGCTACAATGTCCTTTGTCTCTGAAGCCTGGGGGTGGTACAGATTTTGTCCTGCTTCTTGCACTTTGGTTCTTCACCTCTCCTTACTAGTTTTCTTTAATCTGCCTAGATCTCTGCAAATGATCCTTTCCCTGGTATTTGCCATTGTGCTTCTGGGGTGGTCACCTTTACAGAGTCATATCACAAAAGCACAGAAAAAGTATTGTGGGTTGGATCTTACATATCTCCTGAGCCCATGTGTTGAAGGATTGTTTTCCAATGTTCAGTCATGGGGCATTTGGTAGATGATTGACTCATGAGAACTCTGACCTCATGAGTGTCTTAATCCACTTATGAATCAAGGGAAGGGCTTTGTTATGAAAGTAAATGTTTTCTTTGCTTCCTGGATGCCATAAGGTGAGGAGCCTCCTCCTCTACCCCCATCACTACGATGTTCTATCTTGCCCTAACCCTCAAAGTGACTGGACCAACCATGGACTGAAAACTATAAGCCAGTGGGCGTGGTGGCGTACACTTGTAATCCCCACGCTTGGGAGGCTGAGACAGAAAGATCGCACAGGTTCGAAGCCAGCCTCAGCTACTTAGTGAGGCTCTCAGCAACTTAGTGAGACCCTGTTTCCAAATAAAGTATAAAAAAATAGGTCTGGGAGTATAGCCTGGAGGTAGAAAGCCTCTGGGTTCCACCCCAGTACCACCAAAAAACAACAAACAAAACAAACAAACAAACAAAAACTTATAAGCCAAAATAAACCTTTCCTCCTTTAAGTTGACTTATCTCAGGTATTTCGTCACAGCAATGAGAAGCTAATTCATCCGAAGAGTTTAAGGTGGGAGTGTTAAGTGCTGCAGAGGCTTTCTTTGTTGAAGATCCAAGAGTCCATTGAATGAGGCAATTGGAAGTTTAATTGTGACCTTTAATGATATAGGTTAAAAGAAGGATGAGGGGCTGGGATGTATTTCGGTGGTAAAGTGCCTGCCTTTCATGCACAATACCTTGGTTGGATCCCCAGCACCAGTAAGGAAGGCAAAAACAAAAGATGGATGAGCTGAAGTTGAACACAGCAGGCTGAGAAGTCAGCAGAGAGTTCTTCGACCACTGCTTTGAGTAGCCTAGCCATGAGAGAGGGAGGAAGATGGCATTTTGAGGGAGCTGTTGGGTGGTGTTTTCTTTAATTTTACTGTTAAAAACTATGCTTATAGACTATCAGAAGCATCCATTAGATATGGAAAGCTAAGAAGTATAGGAATGGAGAACATAAGTAAGTGGATCTATACCTGGGACTGCAGCAAGAGCAGACTGGAGGGCTTATCAGCACAGAATACTGATTTCTTCTTAGATTAGAGAAAAAAATGAGTGTAGATATGGACATAAACATGTTTACAGCTATGGGGAAAGAGAATGAGGGAATTTCTTCCTGACAGCCCACATGTTCTCAGTAAAAGTTCAAGGACAGTGGCAGATTAAAATAGTGGTTGTGAGCAAGGGGAAATGAGTTAATCGGGGCCCATTAAAGGCCTCAGAAGTCTGCTGTAATAAATCAACAGTCAATGTAAGTGACATGAACCAAAATAGAGTGGACGATGAGGCGATAAAGGCATGGGTGGAATTGGAAAGGTAGGGTGTGTCTAGATTATGGGATTTGGTGTTTATATAGACAATGACCTTCATCAAAGGTTTCTGAGCAGTGGAGTGATGAATTGGATATAAGATTATTTGGGGCAAACAGGGCAAAGAGAAGTACTAAAGATCACAATAATCTAGGTGATACACAAGGGGAGAGCCTTATTTGTGGATTGAGTGTCAAAATAACAGCTACTTAGGAGCTAGATATCATAGGATTTGTAGCAATGCCATGATGTAGGCTGGGGAACTCTTAAGGCCCTTCTGTTAAACTCCATCACCTTCCATCTTCCTTGAAAACCCTGGCTTAAAATAAGTTGCCTATCCCCCGTCCAGATTGCCATGCTTAACCTTCTTTCTATATTCTCGACATCCAGGAACAAACACTGCACTGAGCTTAGAGGCTACTTAGATGAAGGAGATGAAAGAGAAGCAAGCAGAATGGAGGTGGAGGTTGTAACTGGGTTTATTGGGTAGATGCCAAGAAATATTGGAGATGTTTATGAAGAAAGATGATGGATAGCAGGTGGTAGCATAAGCTATGTGGTTTGGATAACTGGGGTTCAGGATGTGGTGGGGAGCTTGGAGTGAGGTTGGGCCTTGTCATGAATGTCTGGCATCATCTGTATCAAGCTGGTTGTTAAAGAATTGGGGGGGGGGGTCCACATTTGCCAGAACATTCCATCAGCCCCTGCAAAACTTTTCTTTGCCTATTTGAGTTTTCAGTATTACTTCCTCACCATTCTTCAGTGCTGGTGAAGGGATCCTAAGGAAAGATTGAAGAAAACTTGTGCTGAATACTGCCTTTAAGGGGGCTGGCAAAGAAGAGCCAGGAAGGAAAAATGAGAAAATGTCAGAAAAGTTGGAGGATAAATAGAAGAATGGTTTATGAGAGACCAGACTGGACAGTCACTCCAAGGAAGGCTCTTCAAGGATAATGCCAGGGAACTTCTTTCTTTTATAGAAAGTGTCACTTCTCTTGAAAATTTATTTTAAGTTTTGTTCTAGAAAATGGTCCCTCTTTCAATATAACAAAATATTTAGAATTGCTCTGAACCCTTCCAATTTTGCAATTTCATGATCGACCTCCAAAAAATTTATACTAGTCTTTGTGGAGAATTCATTAAAATCTGTTCAGCTTTTCATGTAAGTGCTTCAGTAAAAACTAAAAAAAGTCACTTGAATCCACTTTGATGACCAAGTTGAACTTCCTTATCTTTATCATAGTTGAAGCTGTTCCTCAAGCAGACAGCCAACTCGTCTAAGATTGCTCTGGGTCTGCATTCTGAGCATGAACAGTAGAATCGTCTTTCTCTACTTGCAGTGTACTCTCCCTTGAATATCTACTCTGGTCTCTATCAATCACTGAAGTGCTCTTGTGTTCTTAGTGCGCTGGGTTTATTTGGAAACTTTTGTAATGATTGTGCTTAATTCTTAGAACTGTCTTCAACATATTCCCTCCTCTCCTTTCACATGAAAGAGCCTGTTCATCACCACAGGACTGTAACAATTGCATTTCACTCATGACCTTTCTGAAGTTGTAGTCTTTGAGTGGAAGTATGAACCTTGCACTTGTACCAGTGTCCCTCTGGCTGGAATTCTGATCATCCTATTAAGAATTTTGGACTGAGGTCTTGAGTTTTACTCTGCAATGACCATAAAGCAGTATCTTTTCAAGCTATTTCCTGATGAGAGATTGATCTTTACAAATTTGTAAGTCTCTTTAATGCCAGGCATTCTCCTCTGTATCTAAGGGAACTTCAGCAGAATGTGGTGTTTGTGGTACACTGTTCACCTTAAAAAATTCTAGGTCTTTAAGTGAGTACTGCCACTCTACTGCCTGGGACTGAGGATCTGTGCCATAATCATGAAGGAGCATGCCTGGCATCTCTTCACTTGAAAGACTACTGCCTGGTGATCTGGGCTGGGTTAATGGGTTCTCAGATTTATTGGTGTTAGAGGCACTTTCCAGATGAGTCTTGTACAAATCAGAGTCTGGCCCAGGAATGAGAGGTTTTCCAAAATGATTGTCCTGAGTTTCATATCTTTCCAGAGTCTTTTGGAAGGTGACATGGTCCTCAAGACTCTGCACTGATGTCGCATTGTCCTCGTGTAGCCCTGGGTTCTTGCCATTCTCACCATGCGCCTCCCCTTCACTCACACTTCTTCCATCCTCTGAGCCTTCTGAGCTGAAGGTGAACAGGGACCCCTCATCAGAATTGCAGTCGCTGTCCACGTCAGGCTGAGTGTCAGAAGCAGCATCTTTCTGCACTGGCTCATTAGTAGGCATGACATGGAGGCTGCTGCTCCATTTTGGCAGAAAGGCTGGCAGGTCTGCATCTTCAGGGCCACTGCAGGGGACCTCGCTGTAGATGGCTGAAAGCTCTTCCTCGGTGTTGGCCTCCTGGAGCCGAGGCCGCTGTGTGCCCAGCAAGCTGGTGAAATTGCCCACTTGCATTGCCTTAGAAAACTTCACCTGCGAACCCATAGTTTCCAAAGGTGACTGTTCAGGACTCCCTATTTTCTTACTCTCTGTAATCCTCTGTGCATTTGAATATGTGAGCATTTTAGATTCAGAAGCCATCATTTGTGATAATGATGGGTCTAATTCATTCACATGACTATAGGTTGAGCCAGAGATGGCTGGAAATGTGTCAACTGCAGCAGAGATACCCATTGAACGTTTTCTGGGAGAATATTCCTGAGCCACTGTTTCGTAATTTAATTCCTTGAGAATACAATTGCTATAGATGTGGTCCTGTGCTGCTGAAATCACTTCATTGTAACCAGTATCTGGAGGTCTGCAGGGAGCAAAATGGGCCACAGCACCACTTACAAGTGCGTTCTCATTTCTCCTTCTGGCCCCACTATTGTCCCTGCCTTGTTCTGAGCTCTGCCCACTGCCAGGCTCCCTTCTGTTGCTTCCCAGAGATCTATCAGGTATGACAGCAGCACGTGAACTTGGCTCTGTCACCAAGGAAGGGGCCTGGTTCTCATAGAGGTTCGGATGATGGAAAGGCTGACGCACCTCTGTCCTGGGGTCGTGTATTCTCCCCGCACCTTCGACTTCGTCATAGAAGCCCTCGTTGGAATAGACATTTGAACCAGAGCTTTTGTTCTGTCCTCTTTGTTGCCACAGTCTATCCATATAAGGCCTTGTGAGAGCCCCCAGGCAGAAAGCCACGAGGAAGGTGATGAACACCGACAGGCAGACGGCCAGTGCCAGGTCCTCAGAGTCGTCCTCCCTCCTGTAGGCGGCTCGCACATCCCGGGAGTTTCTGACCCTTGGTGGCAGCTGTTCCTGCATCTCTCTGTGATCAGAGCCCATGGGTGCCACCTTCCCCAGAGGGGAGAGGCGTGTGTGCATCTCTTCCCCGGCCCTTTCTACTTTGCTGTTCCTCTGATTCAGATTCAGGTGAGGAAGGTCAATCTCCCTAGAAATTCTGCTTTTAGGGATCTCCAAATACGCCTTTTTGTCCCCTGTAAGTGGGAGATAGAAAGCACACACTGAGTGAATGTTGGAATAAGACGTCAGGTTTTCCACAAGCTGTGAGGCCCCCTCTCTATTTCTGTTTTTAAGCGTATATCATAGGGTGATAAATGGGTTTTATTTAGTCATTCATTCTTGTCCGATGCCACATGACTGTCAGATGTAGATCTGTTACTAAGGCCAGGAGGTTCTATGTTTCTTAGGCTTCCTGCCTGCCTGGAGGGACAGCTATGTTACCTTTCCTTCCTCAACTATCAATTTGCCAGTTCCCCAGAAAAACCTGTCTCGGCTCTTCCCAAGTTGGCAGTATTGTTTTCTCACCATTCCCTAGTGCTAGTACTAGAAAAAAAAAAAAAACCTGTGCTTTTCTCCTCCAGCTCCTGGTCTTCTGTCCTCCACACTCAGTGTGGTTTGTAGAAAGGAGTGAGACTTATATGGTGGACAACATTCAGACCTCCCTCTATTCTTTGTGGATTCCTTCTAAACTTGGCAGGCATGGCCATGATTCTATTTTAATGGCAATCCTGAATAGAACAGAGTCTAGAGTTCATTAAAAAAATTTTGTTATTGGTGCATTGTAGTCATATATCTTAATGGGATAAAAGATGGTGGAGACATACATGTACACATTACCCAATTAGCCCTTACCCAATTCCCACCCCATTCCCTCTCACTCCCTCCTTCCCATGCTTGGCTTAGTGATTGACTTTGATATGTTTGTTTAAGTACATCATGTGCTTTAGAGAGTTCATTTTTTGAAAAATCTTATTTTCTAGTTTTCTCCCCAAAATAGTTGATAGTGGGAATAAACTTGCTCAGGTAACATATTGTTACTTGCCCCAGTAACATATTTTAGCACTTTGGGAGATGGGTAAGAACCAAACATACTTTTGCAATATGTGTGTTTGTTTTGTATGTGTACAGGATCACACTTTCAGAGTGATAACAGGCATTTAAAATCATGCTTCAAATGTCAAAAGTGCTTTCTTTAATGGATTATTGAAAACTTGGATAAAATTTTGACATTTTATAGCTTCAGGGTAAAATTCCCTTTTAGTGTGTGTGTGTGTGTGTTTTTTTTTTTTTTTACTATAGCCAATTGATTCTGAGTGATTTGAACTAGGTTTCTTTGACATAGAAAAAATCATTCATGAATAGACGAAAACAGCAAGGCACTAATGAGTATTCAGTGACAGTCCAAGGCTGACTAATGCTGGTGATCAGCACTCTTGCTTTCAGGGACCTGTCACTGTTTAAGCGAGACTAAAATTTTATATGCATTTTTCAGTTCAAATAGAACTATTTCAGAGAAAAGAGGTCCTACTGACTTACCCACAGACTTGTTGCAAATTACATTCCACTTTTTCCTCCAGGATTCAGATATAAAAGGTTGGAAGACGGCCATGCTCCCATCGCACTGCCATTGGTTATCAGCAAGGTCAGTCTCCAGATGAGGAAAGTGTAGAGCAATGGTCATCATTGGTAAGATGGTGGACAGTGCATTGCTGCTGAGGTCTACAACCTGCTTGGGAAGAAACCAATTTAGAACAGCCTGTGAAAAAAGACATTTAGAGATAAATAAGTTAACAAATAATATTGTTTACATCTTTATGGAAGCCATATGAATTTAATACTTGTTTGAAAGTGAGACTACTGGGTTTAAATCTCTACTCTGCCCCCAAAAGCTCTCAGTCTTGATATATTGTTTACTTTCTGTGAGTCTGCCTCTCAGAGTTGTTGTAAGGATTAAATGTGTTGAAAGCTCTAAGCATGGTATTCATGGTAGACGCCCATTTTCTCTTTTTTCTTTCCTATGAGGTGTAATTTATTTTTATTTATTTTTATTTTTGGTGGTACTGGGGTTCCTGGAAACCCTTCTACCTCCAGGATACACTCCCAGATCTATTTTATGTATATTTTTTATTTGGAAACAGGGTCTCTTAAGCCAGCGAGGCTGGCTTTGGACCTGTGCGATCCTCCTGTCTCCGCCTCCCAAGTGCGGGGATTACAAACATGAGCCACCATGCCCGGCTATGAGGTGTAATTTATACTGTAAGTAAAATTTCAACTCTCATGCTGTCAAGGTCTAGGACTGGATATTGTTTAGAATTTCTAGAAACACTGTGATTTTGAAAGTAGAAGATGCTAGATGATAAGTACAGAAAACACACAGAACAGCGGTTGACCAGAAATTCAAAAGACAGAGATATTTTGCATCAAATATTATCTCCATGATAGTAGTGTTCGTTGTTGTTGTCGTTTTTAAACCTCCATGGATAGTCAGTAGCTGCGGGATGACTAATTTGTCTAGTTTAATAAGAAATATCAGGGAAACTGGGGAACAAAAAGGATTCAGTGGCTCTAGACACAGAGCAGGGTCTATTGAAGCCAGATATGGCAGTGTTACATTATAGGAGAGCAAGCACAGTTAGGTAGAGGTCCAGCTACCGTTTGCAGAGCATTGCTTTGTGCCAGGCACTCTGCTGGATGCATTATATCCAGGATTATCTCTAATCCTTCCAACAATCTACTCATTTTCCCCTTTTTTAAAAAAGGAAGAAATTGGGCCAAGCTACACAGTACATCCTGCATAGACCTTAGCACAGGAGCCTGACACACAGCAGGGGTTCTTAAAAAGAAAGAATAAATGAAGTGGCAGAGGTGCTATGTGGTCTGGCGTCACAGCTGTGTGCTTTCATTGTAGAACACACCCTCTGGGAACCACCACATGGAGAGAAGGAGGTGCTGTGTGGAGGGCCCTGGAGCAAGAGACCCAGGTGGAGGCATGAAGTTTGGGGAGGGGCAAATGGTTATAGGAAAAGAGAAAACCATGAAAGAGAAAATGTAAAGCTTTTTAGAAAAAGAGGACCACAGATGGGAACTAGAAAGGTTGAATATTATCAAGGCCAATTGTTTTTATAAACATCAGGGGGAAATCAGCATTTACATCTGAGATTATGTAAATTCCTAGGAAGAGTTTATTCAAACAATCAAACAGTGCTGCAAACAAGAACATTATGTGTAGAGTCAAAATTCTTTGTAAACATTTTCTGTGTTGAGTAGCCAAACAGTCTTGACTTTTAAAGGAAAGTTGCCAAAAATAGGAAGTAGGAGACTGAGGAAGAAGAGGAAAAAAAGACCCACTTGGCTTTGGCCGGGGCTTGTCTCAGATCAACAGCTTTCTTATATCTATTCCCCTCCTCATCGACAGACTGAGATACTTTGTCAGTTTTCAGATAACTATTTTCTTTTCAGTATGTGCTTTTTCTATCCTTTCACCTTATATTACAAATCATGGGACTGAAAGCAGAACTGGAGAAAAGAAAGAAAATGAATAAAATAATTCAGGAAGAATAATTTCTGAGAGAAGATGAAAACAGAATAGTCCAATTTGCCTAAAGAAACACCCTTCCACCAGCATTTGAATGGGGTGAACGTTATGGAAAGACTGGGAGAAGCAGATAATATTGCTTCACAAATCATTGCATCTAAGAAGAATGAGACAAGATTAAGAAAAGAAATGCTAATTTGAAATGTCAAGGAAACTTATTTCATTACATTTACATATGGTGATGAATTTTTACTTTGAAAAATCAATCTAGCTTCTGAAAAGATTCCTGCATGGGAAAACACATAGAATAGTGCAAGTATTAAATTCATCTCCTGGAAAAAAACAACATCCATTGTGATATTCAGCTTTCTGGTGCCAGTATGTTCATCATGTTTCAAAATCAGTTTTTAGAGTTATTGCCAAGTATGTAGAATGGGTAATAGAGAAGAAGGAATTGTATGAATTTTGGCAGTTACAGTGGATTGAGAATTTCATCTGTATTTAAAACATTCTCCGAGTTGATTTTTAATTTGTCTTTGGCATCTAGTACCTGTGAGGTGCAAAAGACTCATAAAGTACAATAAAAATGCATAGGAAGTAAGACAGGCATAAGGAAAATTACATATACAAATATGCTTATAATAAATATATAATGTGCAAATGAGATTCCCAGGATATTTGACAAATTGTTTGTGTTGAGTTGGGGAGTACTGCCAAATGCAGTGGACTTTCTTCTCTAATAATTAGTTTCAAGGAAGACAGACTCTAAGATGGTTCCTAATGACTCTGTTTCCTGGTATCCAGGCCCTTGAGTAATCTCCTCCCTGGAATATGGGTAGGACCTGTGTTTGTGTAGAGCCAATAACCTGTAGCAAATGCAAATGGATGTCACTTCAGTGGTTACATTACATAAAATGGCAATGCTTTTCTTGCTAGCAGGCTTTCCATGTTACTGGGTCTGGGGCAAGCTGTCATGCTGTGAAGCACCATGTGGAGAGAGCATTGAGCAGGGCAGGGAGCTGAGGGCAAGGGTAGGCTTTGGCCAACAGGTGGCAAATGGCTGAACCCTGAGTCCAACAGGCCAGTGAGATCCTGAGTCCAAGAGCCCAGTGAGGTCCCGAGTCCCTCAAACAACTATGGGATCCGGGGAGCGAGTTCTTTCCCCCCTGGAGTTTTGGGTGAGAGTCCTCTTGAGAGACCCTGATGCATGGGCTCCAGATAAGCCATGCCTGGGTCTCAGACCCACAGAAATGGGCAGATAACAGAAGCATGTGGTTTTAAGCTTCTAAGTATGTAGTGATTTGTTAATCAGCCAAAGATAATTAATACACTTATCCACAGTTACCATCTATCTATTCATTCCTTTATTTATTCAGCAAGTATTTGTAAATGTCTTATGCTAAGCATTGGAAAACAAAATAAACAAGATGTGCGTCCTCAAAGAGTTTGCCATATGTTAATGGGGTCGGGGACATAGGAATTATCAACTAACCATACTCAGTACAAATGGTTTTTGTTGGAATAAGTGCAATGAGAAAAAAAAGTGTTTGTTATGAAGTGTGTAAAAAGGGGGACTGACACAATCTGGAGGCCTCCTTGAAGAAGTCACATTCAACGAAAGCTGGAAGATCACTATGAGTGAGCCCTTTCAGGCAAAGGATGCACAGTGCGGCAGGCCTGCGGTGAAGCAGGAGGGGAGTGGTGTGCAAGAGGACAGTGGCTCAAATGAGGCTGGAGGAGCAGGCAGGGGCCAGGCCCTGGATGTGAAATCTCAGAGAGGTTTTAACCAGTGAGGAGCATAATCATCTTTATATATTAGGAAGAGAGCCGGGCATGGTGGTGTGCGCTTGTAATCCCAGCATTTGGGAGGCTGAGACCTGAGGATCACCATTCGCGGACAGCCTCAGCTACTTAGTGAGGCCCTCTGCAACTCAGTGAGACCTGGTTTCCAAACAAAGAATAAAAAATAGGGCAGGTTGAATGCCCCTGGGTTCCATCCCCAGACACACACACACACACACACACACACACACACACACAAATAAATAAATAAATAAATAAATAAATAAATGAAAAAAGAAAAAGAGTAGGGCAGCTGGGCATGGCGGCACATGCTTGTAATCCCCGTGCTTGGGAGGCGGAGACAGGAGAATCGCACAGGTTCGAAGCCAAAGCCAGCCTCGCTGGCTTAAGAAACCCTGTTTTCAAATAAAAATATAAAATAGGTCTGGGAGTGTAGCCCGGAGGTAGAAGGGTTCCATCCCCAGTAACACACACACACACACACACACACACACACACACACACACAGAGTAGGGCAAAGCCGAGCGTGGTAGCACATACTTGTAATCTCAGTACCAGGGAGGTTGAGACAGGAGGATCCCAGGTTAGTGTCCAGCCTCAGCTACTTAGTAAGGCCCTCCACAGCTTAGTGTGATACTGTTTCAAAATAAAGAATAAAAAATAGGGCTGGGGGTATAGCTTGGAGGTAGAATGCCCCTGGGTTCAATCCTCAGTACCGCAATAAAATAAAATAAAAATAAAGAGTAGGGCACTGAAGCCACTTAAAAATTTCTACATAAAGTTTATTTTATAAAGAGTTCACTGAATCCCAAATGCTGTTCTAAGCACTTTATATGCATTCGAACATTTAGTTCTCATTAAAGTCTGAGAAAGAGGAGCTAAGTCATCTCCATTTCACAGTAGAGAACATGGAGACAGAGAAATCTGATAATTTGCCAAGATGGTGTGGCTGGGAAGTGGTAGAGCCTAGGCCAAACCCTGTGCCGCCGACTCCAGAGTCTCCCCCTGTTAAGCTGCCTCCCTCCTCTCCCTTCCATGGAGGAAGGCTGGGGGCCATTCTGATAGGAAGGCGGGAGCTTGACAGTTATTTTGCAGCTACACTTCAACAACACTTCACATCATGTTGGGAAAACTTCAGTCGTCTATGTCAATGTTGCCTAATATGACAACCATTAGCCTCATGTGGCTATCATGAGATTAAAGTGTGGGTGGTCCGCATCAGGATGTAAAGTTCACAGCTGAGGTTAAAGACTTAATACAAAAAAGGAATCTAAAGTATCTCCTTAATAATTTCACATTGATTACATGTAGAAGTGATCATATATTGGGTTAAATAACATGTATCAGTGAAGTGAATTTTACTTGGTTATTTTTACTTTTAAAATCTAACTACCAGGACATTTAAAAGTGCATGTTTGGCTTACATTATGCCTTTAGTGGATGATACTGGCCTATGTAAAGAATAGGGGTGGGCAGTGGAGGTCATTACTGAAGATTCTTCCAAATCATTTCTGGGTGCCACACTGGAGGCCCCTCTGGTGTTCCTAAAGGATCACTGAGGGGAGATGTCACACCTTCTCCTGGAAGCAGAAAGGCATGGAGGAAAGTGCTTGGGAGAGAAGGGGCTGAGGCTGCCAAACCTAGAGCAGGGCTTGGGGTTCCTTACTCCTACTGCTGACAGGACTTCAGAGAGATTAGTGCACAAATGTGACACATGTCCCCCCATATGTTTGGAACAGTATGTGGCATGTGGTAAGTGCTAAACAAGTATGCACTCCTATCCTCATTTTTTTTTATCCCATGCCCAATTCTGGCACAGAAGCCTCAGGGTCACTGGCTTTCAGTGCACTGAATAATCCTGAGTTGCTGACAACTATGTGCTGGCCAGGCTGGTTCAGAGGGAGCTCCCAAGTGTTCTGATTTGCATAGACTCCTGGGACTTTGGCTGATCTTAGCTCAGGGAGGGAGCCTCACAACAGATTTGACTTCTTGCCAAATGGTAAGTAGGAACTTGGAGCTGGGTTTAATTGGTTTTAGAAAAATAATGTGCCAGTTCTTACTGCTGAGTATTATTTTTCGGTAGAATTCATGTCAATGATTGTGGTCTTTGACTTTTGAGACAAGAAAGAGGCTTCAGCTCTTTCAGGGGATCTAAAAATAGACTTACATGTTTTGATTAATAGCCAGTAAAACTGGATAATGAAGAAACTCTTCGATGAAAACAATCTTTTAATGTAATTTCCTATATGTCTCTATATACAAGATATGATAAAAATGATTTTAGAACCTGTAGATTTTTTAGGTCCTTGAAGGCTTCTGGGTGGATTTTGGATATCCTATTGCTCTTTAAATAGAGGTTCTTTAGTTGCAGGCAGTTGCGAAAATCTGATAGCCCAATTTGCAATATCTCATTGAACGACAGATCCAAACTCTGCAATGATTTCAGTTTCCACAGTCCTGTTAAAATGAAATGAAAAATTAAAAAGTAAAACAATGAACCTTGAGTAAAATGAAAGAAATGCAAAATATTAAAACCTAAATTGGTGGTATTTGTAGGGACAAAAAATTCGAGACAACATTAATGGTTCCCAATTGAGAAAGTGTTCAAGTATGCTATATTAATAGTATGAATAATACCTAAGAGAATGGGATAGATCAACGTGTGAACTGATGAAGCAGGAAGAAAAAAGGTAAGTGGCAGAACAGTATAGAGAATAAACCCAATGTTTTTGAGAAGGAGACACATACAAGGCCTGGTACCAGACAAATGAAACTATTAGTCACCACTTTAGAGAAAGATGGCTGAGGGAGGGGAGAAGTTATTGAAGGAAACTTTCTTTTTATTTTATGTACTTTTAAACGCTTTCTTTCCATGAACATATGCTTCTTTTTTTTTAAAGCATCAATAAAAATCCAAATTTGATTAAAGGAGGTGATGAATAAATACCTATTTATTAAATTGAACTGTGGGTAAAATGGAATAATCTTGCGATAGCAACAGAGAAAGTCATTTTGATGCTTTATTACATGGATGCATTATTCCAGTTTTAAGATTTTCTTATTCTATTTTATAGCCATATTATTTTTGTAACTACCTAACTGTTGATATCATAGCTATTTTTTTAGGTATTCTTGTATTTTTCCATGGTAACAAATTTTTTTTTCAGAGGTATTAGATTTTGTTTTCTAGCACCATAATCAAATTTAATTTTGGTTTCTGTCTTTGTATTTCACTTGATTCCAGGGAGTCACCATAAGGTCCATTTGGCACTGAAAATAAAGGTTGAGAACGAGGTGCCAGTCACAGCAGTCTCCCAAATTTGATTTCCCAGATGGGTCTTGCAAGAAAGCGCCTGCATGTTTACATTTCTTCTGCTCTTCTGGCATGCAGGCTGTCTTTAACCAACTACAGCATAATGGACTGAGTTGGTTCAATTCCAGAGGGGCTTATTCCCTGCCTACTGCCTGCAAGGTACTTATTGTAAGACTGATAATGCAGAGAGGTGATGACTTAATTGAAATGGCTGTACCCTATAGGTTTTCATCTGTTCATTTTAGTTGTACAACCATTATGGCATAAATCAATCAAAGCATTATGATCCAGGCCCTCGGTGCTGAGGACAAGAATAGCATAGAATTCTTATCCTTAAGAAGCTTAGTCTGGTTGAATGATAAGATATACAAACAAGAAAAAGTTATTAGATATGCAAAGTAGCTCATCATGCATACCATCCAACTATAAAATTATATTGTCTACTTTTCCTTGAGAGGGTCGAGGCCTTTAGGGCATAATTTGTATCTTTGAAGTCTTGCAATGTTTGGTTTATAGTATATATTCAACAAAATAGAGACCATACTATTTGGCCTGTGCAGAGATTTACAAATCATTAAGCCAACATTAAAGATTCAATACAGAAATTTGCATTTATGGCTTCTCTTGAAAATCTGGAAGTCAAACTGGTATAAGACAACATTTGTCTGTAGCTGAATGAGGGCTGCCTGCTTTAGATGGGGATGTGAGCTTAGAGAAGACTATGATTTCTCTGTACTCATATTTATATAAGTAATAGAAACATGAAGGACAGGCCAAGGAGACTATATGTTTAAAAAACAATGGGAAAGAACCAAACAGTTGATGCACGCTAATAAGAAGTATTCTCATATTGGTTCATAAATAGCCATTGGTGGAGTCCCTGTGTGCTGCTCCATGGCCCCGGGCACTGCAGCCCTTCCAGTCCAACAGGAACCCACTTAAGCACCACATCATAGAGGCATCCAACTGGGAAGCCCAGGCTGATGGCCATTTGTTAAATATTACAAATAGAACCTTTGGAGAAAATGTTTCTTTGTGCAGAGAAGAATATTCCTACATGCTTTAATATGCAAACATATGGGCCTATAAGAAAAAATGCAACATAAGATACCAATATAAAAGATAGTATTGATTTCTTAACATTTTCATGATATCTGCTTGGACTATTTAGGGATATGAATTCATAGTTCCTAAAATATCTCAGTGCTTAACTGAATTGAATAAGTACCATAAGGGAGAGCTCCTGACTTTGAAGTGGAGGGGAGAAATTATTTTTAAACTGTTTAATTGCACACCTGTATCTCTAAACATTTTATACACATCTTTTAATTTTCACAAAGTCCTGGGGCTGATCACTATTTTATGAATGAAATCACCTAGGTTCAGCCAAGATAAGAATTTGTCCAATGTAAGTGGACAATGTAAGTGGAGTTGGGATCAAAACCCAGATCTCTTGACCATCACTTTGTAACCATGACCATTTTTTTAGGTTAAAAAAAAGGAAGAAAAGAAAAGGAGGAGGCATGAGCAAGGCTCTGAAAGAGAGCTTGGATTTTAGAAGGGGAAAAGAAGGCAGAAAACAGAACTCTGTAGGCAAAAGAAAGCTCTGGGCCATGGAATACATAATAAAATTGTCAAAGGTGCTGGGGGTTGTTTAGTTGTCCTGATTGGCCAACTGGAATCAAAAGTGACCTGGAGGGGGGTTTAAGAGACTGAATTTTAGTCCATCTGGTCTGTGACTTTGATATAAGAAACACCACTTAACGTCTCCATGCCTCAGTTAACCTTCCTTAAAATTTATTTCTCAGAGCTGGAATTGAGATCTGTCTTGTATTACTATGATTTTCAAGCATTTTGAGTGCAGTGGAAGTCAAGTCTAATAGTTTTGATTATGGTTCAGCTAATACTCTCCTGTGGATAGAATACACTTCACTACCCCTCTGAGTTGAGTTTGTCCATGTGACTTGATCTGGCCAATGGAATGTTAGCAGATATAACATGAGCAAATATTTCAAACATATGTGATGAAGCTTTCTTTCTTGGCTTCTGCCAGTACCATCAAAAGACTATGGCTTGGATGGCCCAAAAGACAGACATGTGGAACAGACTTGAATCCACCGTGTAACCTTCAAGATGACAGGTACTATCTCTTGAGGACTAGCAACCAATTGTAGTAGAATAGAGTCAGAAGTGCTCTGGACTGCCACAATATTTTTCTTATTTGTAGGACCCAAGTCATTGATATCAGTGTCAGGTGACAGTGTGTGAATTATGTGGGACTGCTTTGTAAGTGCTGACACTTGTGGATGGGCTGAGATTGGCATGAAGGTGAAGAAAGATGCTGTTAATAGGTAGCAGCAAATATGGTTTACCAATTCTGGCCTGTGGAAAACCCGGGACATGATATCTAGCTAGCTCTGTTTGGGGGTGTGTGTGAAGCGCTCTGTCCCAGAGATTGGCTGCAGACAGTATTCTGATACCCACATAACAAAATAAATACTAGTTGGATTAAAAGCACAATCTTCCTGAAAAACTTCTCTGACAATTTTGCTGGAGTGTGAGGTGCATATAAATAAGAGCTTGATGGAGTTCAACTTGGGGGAAGCTGCTTTTGAGAACGAAAGCAAAGGAAAAAATTATAAGGGAAAACAATAATACAGTTGGCTATGAAAATTTAATTTGAATGCATATTCAGAGTACTATAAAAAAGGACAAAAATAAGGATGAGAACAGGTTTTTATTAGAAACAAAGCAAATGGGAGATAGTAGAGTAATATTTTAATATAAAAAGTTTTATTTTTCAGCCTAGAATTCTTTAGTGAGTAAAAATATATTTTAAAAATGAAGACAAATGAATTTTCAGATATACAAGATTTGAAATAATTCAACAGTAGAGGCAGTAAAGTTATTCTTTAACAAAAAAAGAAAAAGAGAAACAGTGTCAATCATAATCCCAAGAGACACAGTCCCAAACACTATAGCCCCAAATGTTGAAATTCCAAAAGCTCAAAATCCTAGAAGTCTAAAACTCCTGAAATTCATGATCCTAAAAGATTAAAGTCCCAAATGTTGAAATCTGGAACATAATAAGAACAGATCAGTCTGAAAACTAAAATGCTGAAAACCATCATTTCCATGGGGAAAAGAAAAAAGGCTAGAGAAGAGGGTGGCCATTCTGGGGGGGAGAGTTAGGATGTTTTCTGCTGTGCAGCTGCATCAGTTGGGTGGATGACCAACTAGAAACCCAGCGGGGCTTTTTGGAGTGTCTGTGAGGGTGTTTCTAGAGAAGATTAATGTGCGAGTCTGAGTGGACCAGGTGGGGATGATTTGACCTCCATGCAGGCATATGCCATCCGACTGGCCCTACAGAACACAGGTGCAGAAGGTGAACTGGTTGCTCTCTGGGAACTGGGATGGTATTTTATTCTGCTGCCCTGAACATCAGAGCTCCATGATCAACGGCCTGCATGCACACCAGACTGCACAAACTGGCCGTCCAGGATGACCCATCCTGACTTTTGACCATCTTGTCAAAAGACTTACACTGGCAAGATATTTCAGATGACTGCAGTTATAAAGCGGGTGCAGCCAGGCATGGTGGCACATGCCTGTAATCCCCGTGTTTGGGAGGCGGAGACAGGAGGATTACGCACGCCATGATGCTGGCTTAAGAGACCCTGTTTCCAAACAAAAAAATGTATAAAATAGGTCTGGGAAGATGGCGACAGAGAAAAGCGGGGCTTATGAGCCCCACTAACAACCAATCTCTATTACCATAAAATCAGCGCCTTTCATAGCCAGAAAACACCATCAGCAGAGAAACAAAAAAATGTAATTACAAGGGACAGAGAAAAAGAGGGCTGGAAGAACGAAACACCAGAAAGAAACCAGACCGCAGTGCTGCGGCTGGATCCATGGCGTGGAGTGGAGCGGCGCACCATCTTCCTTTGCAGCACCAGGCCCCAGAGAGGATGGGGACTCAGAATGGAGCACAGAGCCACAGAGGAGATACGCCAGCCTCACGCCCGAGGACACAACAGCAGCACCTTACTGCCGGCAGCAGTGGCAAATTTACCGGATGGCACCAGACCAACGCACTCAACAGCCCACCAGGCTCCAGAGAGGAGTGGCGGACAGCGAGCCGAGGTGAGTCACTGCGGATCAGCTGGGTGGAATTTGGCAGATTTTTCGGCGAAGAGAGCGTCTAAAGCTCCCAGGGGCTGGGCTCAGCACACCCAGCAGGGACTCAGAGCGAAGCTCAAAACCAGAGAAGAAATACGCCAGCCTCAGAGCCGAGGGCAGCAGCAGCAAATTCACCGAATCCACTACAGCTCCATCAGTGCACTCAACAACAGCGAGTCAAATTGTGGCCCTAGAGGAGAAATCCCAGTACTGTACTCCCAGAGACTTGACCCAGTGGGGGAGTGGCGGTGGCAGAGATATCACACCATAGGAGAACGCCCAATCTGGCACCCCCCATGGTCTAAAGCAGCCTCGATTGACTACCTGGGTCTGAGACTCTGCGATACAACCCAGTAAAGGAGTAGTGGGGACTGAGATACCACAGACTCGAAATCCAGAGCACCTTAAGTGAAGTCGTAGTGATCCAAGGGAAGAACCCAGAGAAGGCACAAACTTCCGAAATCATGGGAAAGAGGAATAACAATGGCACAATGAATGCCCACAACCCCACAACATCAGAACCCGATAAAACAGAAATTCAGAGATTTCTAGAAGATTAAATCAGGAAAATAACTGTAGAAATAATAGAGGTGTCTCGAAAAGAATTCAGAGAGAGCCAAAAAGAGATAAAGGATGCAATTCATGAAGTAAAGGCCTCAATTCAAAGTACAAACAACCGATTAGACCACATGGAGAATAGAATCTCACTCCTAGAAGATGATCACTCCAAAAATGAACACATAGTTTCTAATTTAGAAAAAAAAATCCGACAGCAGGAATCTGACATTGAAGAAATATGGGCCCATTTAAAGAGAGCTAACCTAAGAATAATTGGAATAGAGGAGGGAAAAGAAGGTGAAAACAAAGGGATCAACAATCTCTTCAAGGAAGTAATAGCAGAAAATTTTCCAAACATAGAGCAAGAGGTCGATACACAGGTCTAGGAAACTTATAGAACTCCCTTTAGACAGGATCAGAGAAGAGGATCACCACGCCACATAATTGTCAAAATGACCTTTGTGGAAGCCAAGCAGAGAATCTTAAAGGCAACAAAAACAAAGGGCCAAGTGACATTCAGAGGCAAACCAATTAGAATCACTCCAGACTTCCCAAACCAAGTCATGAGAGCCAGAAGGGCTTGGAGTAACATATTCCAAACTCTGAAAGAAAACAACTTCCAGCCAAAAATTTCCTACCCAGCAAAACTTTCTATCAAATTAGATGGGGAAATAAGAAGCTTCCATGACAAACAGAAACTGAAGGAATTTATGTCTTCAAAACCAGCGCTACAGAAAATACTCAAAGAGATTAATTACAAAGAAGAAATAGGTAACACACACCAGAATCAGAGAAACAAGATTTTCCATCCAACAGACAACTAAGATTGGTTATCTGTGGAGATTCATTATTTGTGTTAGTCTTTTACCTATCTCTAAATTGTAATGTTTGCTTTTATTGTTGCTAATTTTTAGGATTTCTAGTTGGAATATTAATATACCTTCAGATATAGCATTTAGAAATATTCTATCCCATTCTATCAGTAACTTTTAACTCTGTTTACATTGTCTTTGGATATGCAATATTCTTTTAATTTTGGGGGAGTTTGTTTACCCTTCTGTTGCCTGTGCCATTGAAATCATATCCAAGAAATCACTGCCAATTTCAATGCTGTGAGGTTTTATGACCCAGATTTTCTTCTAAAAGTTTATAGTCTTAAGATTTATATTTAGGTCTTTTATCTATTTTGAGTTAATTTTTGTATATGGTGTTAGGTAAGGGTCCAATTTTATTCTTTTTCATGTAATTATTATTTTTCAACAATATTTAGTTAAAAGATTATTATTTCTACCACCAAATGTTTGTGGAAACCTTGTCAAAAATAACTTGACAATATATGGAATAATTTATCTCTAGGCTTTTATCTAACTCGAATGGTTTATATATCTGCCTTTATAACAGTACTACACAGTTTCAATTATTGTAGCTTTATATGGTTTGAAATCAGAAAATATACATCTTTTAGCATTGTTCTTTTTTGAGATCGTTTTGGGTATCGAGAGTCCATATTCCATATTAGGATAGATTTTCTTCTGAAAAATAAATAAATAAATGTATGATAGTTTCACCTAAAAAAAAGAAAAGAAAAAATATTCTCTGGTAAGAAAGAAAGCAAAAAGAAATATTGAAATGTTATCTTTAAGTCATCAAAAGCTTGGTATCAGAAAAATGAAACTGTTATGTGAGATTATCATTGTTAATTTTAGATAAATTGCTATAATATTAGATGTCAACCACTAAGCCAAGCATGGGAAGAAGGGATGGGGAGGGAACGGGGTGGGATCGGGTAGGGACTAACTGGGTGATATGTGCATGCATGTCTACAAAAGTATTTTCTTTATACCATTATGATGTATGAATACAGTGCAATAATAAAAAATTATTTAAAAAAAAGGAAAAAAATAGGTCTGGGAGTGTAGCCTGGAGGTAGAAGGGTTTCCAGGAACCCCAGTACCACCACCTAAATAAATAAATAAATAAATAAATAAATAAATAAATAAATAAATATAAATCTGGGTGCACAATTACAAAAGAAATATGACATGTGTTTATACATTTCCCTTTTTGACCTATTTTCCCATGACCATGGTTTGTCTGATCATAACTGCTATTCCCATGTGACTGGCATTAGTATATCTGAATATCCATACTTGCAGAGATATGCATGTTGTTATTGTCTCTTTTATTGTGTGATGAGGTGCCATATTTTTATGTTCCTCAAATAAATGCCTTTTTATGCAAATAAAGGTATTTTAAATAATTAAAAAATTTTTCAGAATTTTTTTTTGGGGATGGCCGATCTTTTGAGATTTTAGACTTTAGAGATTTTTATCTTAGGATTTTGAGATTCAAGATTTGACTTTTGGGATTGTATGTTTTGAGAGTATGGTTTAAACTCAAAAAATGATACCACATCGAAGTCTGAATCTACAAAAAGGAAGAAGGACCACCAGAAATAGTAACTATGTGAGTTAATATAAATATTTTTATTTAAAAAATTTATTTAAACATAATTAACTCTTTGAAGCAAAATAATAAAAATGTATTGTGAAATTTGTAGTATATATGGAATGAAATATATGACAACATTGGTACAAAGTCCGGAGAGGAAAAAAATAGAACGGGGAAGTTATAAAGTTTTTATATTCTAGGCAAGTAGTATATAATGCTACATAAAAAATAGACTGTGATATTAAGATATAAACTGGAATTCCCCAAACAATAAACAATAAAGAAGATGGCTGGGGTCCGAGTGGACATAAAATGCATTAACTTATAAAAATATACAACTAATACGAAAATGACAGAAAAATGAGGGAAACAGAGAGCAAAAAAGAATTGGTAAGAAAAAATATTAGATGGTAGATTTAAATAATAGTCTAAAAACCTCAAATCAGAAGTCAAGGACTCTCAGTTTGGATAAAAAAGCAAGAACTAGCCAGGCATGGTGGTGCATGCCTATAATCCCAGTATATGGGAGGCCGAGACAGGTTGATCTCAGGTTCAAGGCCAATCTCAGTGACTTAGGGAGACTCTCAGCAATCTATCAAAAGCCTGTTTAAAAACAAAAATGGTAAGTGTTGGGGGTGTATCATGGGGATAGAATGCTCTTGGGTTCAATCCCTATACCACCACTAAAAAAAAGAAGCAAGCATGAGCTAACTATATAACACCTATAAGAAATCCACTTTAAATGTAAAATCACAAACAGGTTAACCATATGAAAGGACAGAAAATATCATCTTTTAAATAAATGGTGCTAGAACAATTTGTTACTCATACATAAAATAAAGTAAAATCTTGGATCCATACCTGACATCCTATGCAAAAATTAGCTCAAAATGGAAGACCTCAATGCAATGCCTAAAACTAAGACACTTGTAGAAAAAAAAGTTTCTGAGACCTTGGGTTAAACATAAAGGTTTTAGATATAACATCCAACTAATCAATAAAGAAAAAAATGTATAAATTTGACTTCATCAACACTGAAAATGGATTTCTATTCTTCAAAAGACACTAATAAGAGAAGGGAAAGACACAACACACAATGAATCTTATACCCAAGATATATATATTTCTAACTTTAAAAAAACAAGAAAACAATGAAAATTTAAAAATAAACAGATTTGAAGACATTTCAGCAAGACATTATATGGATAGCAAATAATTATATTAAAAGATGCTCAAGTTGGGTATGGTAATACACAGCTGTAATCCCAGTACTGGAAAGGTTGGCACAGGAGGATGGCAGATCCAAAACCAGCCTCAGCAACTTAACAAGACCCCGTATCAAAACAAAAAATAAATAGGGCTTGTGTGCAACTTAGAGGTGGAATGCTGCTGTGTTCAATCAGTACCACCCCCACTCCCTCAAAACAACATTGTTATGTTAAGGTAATGAATACTCAAGGTATGTACTAAGAGAATATATCTGCACACCACATTCAGTTAAAGGGCTTGTATTCCAAATGTGTAAAGATTTCTCAAAACTCAACAATTAATTTTAAATGAGTCAAAGATTTACAAACGTCATCAAAGATAGAAGATTTTCTATATCAGTCATTTAGAGAAATCCACATAAGACAGTGATATTCCATTGTATACCAATTAGTATGGATATATTTAAAAAGACCTACCATCCCTAGAATGGTGAGCACGTAGAACAATTGAAATTCTCACACAATACTAGTAGAAATTTAAAATGGGCACGTGGTAAAACAGTTTGACAACTTTTATTTATTTATTTATTTATTCATTTATTTATTTATTTATTTTTGGTACTCAAAATTGAACCAAAGGGCATTCTACTTTTGAGCTACACCCTAGTCCTATTTTATTTTTAAGCAGGGTCACACTAACTTGCTGAGGCTGGCCTTAAACCTGTGCTCTTCCTGTCTCAGCCTCTCAAGTACTGGGATTACAGGTGTAATCCCTAAATGAAAATTTCTTAGAAGTTAAACATAAGCCCAACACATGACCTGGTCATTCTTTTAGGTTATTTACTTAAGATAAATAAAAGCCTATGTTGCCACAAAGGCTTTCCTATTTTTAAAATGCTAATGGAAATAGTAGTGATAGCGACTCTTTCATTTCTGATAATCTGGTGTTTGTCTTCTTTCTTTTTCTTTGTGAAAGGGATATTTTGGCCAGAGCATTTTAATTTTACTTATCTTTTCAAATAACCAGATTCTAGGATTTGCTCATTTTCCCCCTTTTTTTTTAACTGCTTTTACTTTCAACAGAGTCTGTTTTCATTTTCATTATTTCTTTCCTTTTGCTTTCTTCCAGACTGAACTGTGTTCTTCCTCTGTTTTCTAAGGAGAAAGCTTAGGTTATATCTTTAGAGCATTCTTCTTTTCTAATATATGCCTTTGCTTCTATAAAGTTCCTTCTATGAACTGATTTTTCTGTATCCTCCAAATTCTAATAAGTTCCATTTTAATTTTCATCTAGCTCAAAATATTTTTAAATCCCTCTTGAGATTTCTTCTTTCACCTATGTGCTATTTAAAATGTGTTGTTCAGTGCTATAGTTAGCATCTTGAATGTCCCCAAAGGCCCATGTGTTGAAGGCTTATCTCCCAGCCTGTGCTGCTACTGCAAGGTGGTGGAGCCCATAGGACATGTGAGGTAGTTTGATTGCTGTTGGTATACATTTGAAGGAGATGTGAGGATCCCAGGACCTTTCCTCTTTTTTCTTTGCTTCCTGGCTGCCATGGAGTGAGCAGCTTAGCTTCAGCATGTGTTCCCTGCCATGACATTTCACCTCGCCACGGGCCTAAATGGAATTGAGTCAACTGGCCATGAACTGAAACCGCTGAACCTCTGAAACCGTGAGGCAAAATAAACCTTTTACCTTTTAAGTTGATTTATCTCAGGTACTTGTCACAGCAACAAGAAGCTGACAAACATATTTATTTTCCAGGCATATTTAAGCCTTTCCAGTTATCTTTCTGTTATTGATTTATAAATTTTTTTTGTGTGTGTGTGGTCCTGGGGATGGAACTCAGGAACATTCTATCTCTGTGCTATGCCACCAGCCCTTATTCTTTTTTTATTCTTTATTTTGAATAAGGTCTCAGTAATTGTTAAGTGCCTTACTAGATAGCTGAGGTTGGCCATGAACCTGCGATCCTCCTGTCTCAGCCTCCCAAATACTGGGATTACAAGCAGGTGCCTCCACAATTGGCTCTTAATTTATAATTTAATTCCACTGTAATCAAATTACATACTTTGTATGACTTCTATTCTTCCAAGTTTGTTAAGATGCGTTTTATGGTCCTGAATGTATTCTGTCTTGGTGAATGTTCTATCTGAACTTGTGAAAAATGTGTATTCTGAGGTTATTAGATTGTATTTTTATATATATATATATATATATATATATATATTAGATCAAGCTGCTTGATAGTGCTGTTCAAGTCTACTAGATCTTTATTATTGTCTGTGTAAACTATCATTGACAGGGGTGTTGAACTGTCAGTTTTTTTCCTTATGTATTTCTATGCTCTGTTGCTAAGTATATTCATGTTGAGGATTATTATGTCTTCTCCAAGATTTGATCTTCTTATCATTACACAGTGCTATTCTTTGTCCCCGGTAATTTTTCTTGTTCTGAAGCCTCCTCTGTCTGAAATTAAACAACTACCCCCACCTTTATTTTGATTAGTGTTTTGCTAATGGTTTATCTTTCTCCACCCTTTTATCTAGCAGCTTTATTTGTAAGAGAAAAAAAAAGACAGACTGTCAACAGGTAAATGAATATCCACATGATAGAATTCTACTCAGCAATAAAAAGTAATGAAGTAGTAACATATATAACAACATGATTAAATCTCAAGACAATTATGTGGAAAGAAACCCAAACCAAAAGTATGTACAGATAATCCTCAAGTTATGACGATGTTACATTCCCAAAAACCCATCATCAGTTTAGACTATTGTAAGTAAAAAATGCATTTAATACACTTAACCAAACCCGAAAGCTTAGCTTATGGCACACTGCAGCGTCAGTTGTCTCAGCTCACGATCACACGGTGCCTGGAAGCTGTGACTTCCTGTCACTGCCCAGCATGACAATGGATTATCATACCGCATATTGCTAGTCCAGGAAAAGACCAAATTTCAAAGTACAGTTTTATGATGGTGTGAAAGAAAGTGCATTTTCTTTCACACCATCATAAAGCCCAGAAATCAGTAAGTTGAACCACGGCCAGAGACCATCTGTATTGTATGATTCCAGTTATATAAAAGTTATAGAACATACAAATAAAACTACAGTAACAGAAAAGAGCTCAGTGGTTAACTGGGTTGGGTAAAGGGAATAGTGGAAAAGATAGATTTCTTTTTTTTTTTTTAATTGGTGCACTGTATTCATACATCATAGTGGGATACAACCTTTTGTAGACATACATGCACACATTGCCCAGTCAGCCCCCACCCGATCCCCACCCCATTCTCTCCCTATCCCTCCCTCCCATGCTTGGCTTAGTGGTTGACATCTAGTATTATAGCAATTTATCCAAAATTAAAAATGATAATCTCACATAACAGTTTCATTTGTCTGATACCAAGCTTTTGATGACTTAAAGATAACGTTTCAATATTTCTTTTTACTTTCTTTCTTACCAGAGAATATTGTTTTTCTATTTTTTTAGGTGAAACTATCATATATTTATATATTTATTTTTCAGAAAAAAAATCTATCCTAATATGGAATATGGACTCTAGGTACCCAAAACGATCTTGAAAAAGAACAAAGCTAGAAGATATATATTTTCTGATTTCAAACCATATAAAGCTACAATAATTGAAACAGTGTAGTACTATTCTAAAGGCAGATATATAAACCATTGGGGTTAAATAAAAGCCTAGAGCTAAATTCTTCCCTATACTGTCAAGTTATTTTTGACAAGGTTTCCACGAACATTTGGTGGTGGAAATAATAATCTTTTAACTAAATATTGTTGAAAAATAATAATTACATGAAAAAGAATAAAATTGGACCCTTACCTAATCCCATATACAAATATTAACTCAAAATAGATAAAAGACCTAAATATAAATCTTAAGACTATAAACTTTTAGAAGAAAATCTGGGTCATAAAACCTCACAGCATTGAAATTGGCAGTGATTTGTTGGATATGATTTCAATGGCACAGGCAACAGAAGAGTCTACAAACTCCCTAAAAAATAAAAAAAATATTGTATATCCAAAAACAATGTAAACAGAGTTAACAGTTACTAATAGAATGGGATAAAATATTTCCAAATGCTATATCTGAAGGTATATTAATATTCCAACTAGAAATCCTAAAAATTAACAACAATAAAGGCAAACAATACCCTTTAGAGATAGGTAAAAGACTAACATAAATAATGAATCTCCACAGATAACCAATCTTAGTTGTCTGTTGGATGGAAAATCTTGTTTCACTAGTTCTGGTGTGTGTTACCTATTTCCTCTTTGTAGTTAATCTCTTTGAGTATTTTCTCTAGTGCTGGTTTTGAAGACATAAATTCCTTCAGTTTCTGTTTGTCGTGGAAGCTTCTTATTTCCCCATCTCATTTGATAGAAAGTTTTGCTGGGTAGGAAATTTTTGGCTGGAAGTTGTTTTCTTTCAGAGTTTGGAATATGTTACTCCAAGCCCTTCTGGCTCTCATGACTTGGTTTGGGAAGTCTGGAGTGATTCTAATTGGTTTGCCTCTGAATGTCACTTGGCCCTTTGTTTTTGTTGCCTTTAAGATTCTCTGCTTGGCTTCCACATTGGTCATTTTGACAATTATGTGGCGTGGGGATCCTCTTCTCCAATCCTGTCTAAAGGGAGTTCTATAAGTTTCCTGGACCTGTGTATCGACCTCTTGCTCTATGTCTGGAAAATTTTCTGCTATTACTTCCTTGAAGAGATTGTTGATCCCTTTGGTTTCACTTTCTTTTCCCTCCTCTATTCCAATTATTCTTAGGTTAGCTCTCTTAAAATGGGCCCATATTTCTTCAATATCAGATTCCTGCTGTCGGATATTTTTTTCTAGATTAGAAACTATGCGTTCATTTTTGGAATGATCATCTTCTAAGAGCGAGATTCTGTTCTCCATGTGGTCTAATCGGTTGTTTGTGCTTTGAATTGAGGCCTTTACTTCATTAATCGCATCCTTTATCTCTTTTTGGCTCTCTCTCAGTTCTTTTCGAAGCACCTCTATTATTTCTACAGTTATTTTCCTGATTTGATCTTCTAGAAATCTCTGATTTTCTGTTTTTTCAGGTTCTGATGTTGTGCAATTGTGGGCATTCATTGCTCCAGTATTATTCCTCTTTCCCATGATTTTGGATGTTTGTGCCTTCTCTGGGTTCTTCCCTTGGGTCACTATGACTTCACTTAAGGTGTTCTGGATCTCGAGTCAGTAGTATCTCAGACCCCACTACTCCTTTACTGGGTTTTATCACAGAGTCTCCGACCCAGAGAGTCAATAGAGGCTGCTTTAGACTGTGGAGGGTGCCCGGTTGCACATTCTCCTATGGTGTGATATCTCTGCCACCGCCCCTCCCCCACTGGGTCAAGTCCCAGGGAGTACAGTACTGGGATTTCTCCTCTGTGGCCCGCAGTTTGACTCACTGTTCTTGAGTACGCAGATGTAGCTGTACTGGCCTCGCTGAATTCGCTGCTGCTTCCGCCGGTGGCAATATGGCGCCGCTGCTACTCCCTCGGCTATGGGGCTGGCGTTTTTCTCCTTGGTTTTGATTTCCACTCTGAATCACTGCAGCGTGTGCTGAGCTCGGCCACTGGGAGCTTTAGATGCCCTCTGCGCCAAGCAATCCCGCCTGGCTGTTCCGCAGTGGTTCACCTCGGCTTGCTGTAGCTGTCCCGTGAATTCGCTGGTGCCGCCGGCAGTATGGCGCTGCTGCTGCGTCCTCGGGCGCAAGGCCAGTGTATCTCCTCTGTGGCTCTGTTCTCAGTCCGCTTTCTCTCTGGAGCTTGGTGATTTTTTTATTTCTCTGGTGATGGTGTTTTCTGGCTATGAAAGGCGCTGATTTTGTGGTAATGGAGATTTGTTGTTAGCAGGGCTCTTAAGCCCCGCTTTTCTCGGTCGCCATCTTCCCAGAAGTCAAAAGATAGATTTCAAGAGAGCAGGAGGAAAGTTTTGAGGTGATGGCTAAGTCATTATCTTGATAGTGGCACTAGTTTCACAGGTCACTGTGGCTCAGAGTCGGAGGGCAGATCGGAGACTGCTCAGAAATGTGAAAAGCAAGGGCTGTAACATTAGATACCTGCACAAGTGTGAGCAGGAGCAGCAAGGCTGTTGACATGTACTGTGGACTTCATATAAACTCTGAACATTTACAGAGAATTAGAATCACCTTTAATTATTTATTATGCCTGAAACCAAGGAAGTAACTGTTATAGCAAAGCTTGAGATGGGAAATAGAATTAGAGGTACAGGGTAGTCAAGCAGCACTAAAGAGGGGCATATAGCTTTTGAGAATCTGGTATGTACCAGCAATATGAGAAATGTTTTATTTATTTATTTATTTATTTATTTGTTTATTGCAGGTTTGGGGATGGAACCCAGGGTCGTTCAACCTCCAAGCTACATCCCCTGCCCTATTTTTTATTCTTTATTTTTGAAACAGGGTCTTCAGTAGTTGCCGAGGGCCTAAGTAGCTGAGGCTGTCTGCGAATGGTGATCCTCCGGTCTCAGCCTCCTGAATGTTGGGATTACAAGTGTGCAGCACCACGGTCTTTATATACATTAACTCTCACATCAACCTTGTGTATACAACTATCTTTGATTAAAGATAAGGACCAGGAGGCCTTTTTAGGCTAAGCAACATGTTTAAAATCAATAAATAAGAAAATACAGCAATAATCTAAGAAGAGTAAGAGTAAATGAGAAGAATGAGACCAGAACATGCCCAAACATGGAAGGAGAATGGTGGTTCTGGACAGAGAATGATAATGAAATCATTTTATTCATCTCCTCTCATATTATCAAGCTGAGATTACCCAAGAATAAGGTAAGCTTCTTTTGGAAATGGGAACTAAAACCATGAAGTTCAATGATCTCTCCTCCTTGAAAAATTTTCTTCTTATTTTAGAGAATGAAATTGTGTGGTTCTTGCAAATGATCTTGATTGTTCATGGACTCTCAGAGAGGATGGAATAGGGAAATTTGGGTAAACTCTTCCACGATTCTTGGCTGCATTTCTGAATGGGGAAAAGTGGTGTTTTTTTTTTTTTTTGTGTGTGTGTGTGTGAAATTTTGTTTTGCAAAACTTACTCGTCAAGCCGGGTGTTGTGGTGTATGCTTGTAATCCCAGCATTTGGGAGGCTGAGACAGGAGGATCGCAGTTCAAGGACAGTCTCAGCTCCCACTTACTAAGGCCCTTTGCAACTCAGTGAGACCCTGTTTCAAAATAAAAAATAAAAATAGGGCTGGGGTGTAGCTCAGAGATAGAATGCCCCTGGGTTCCATCCCCAGTACCAAAAAAAAAAAAAAAATTGGTGAGTCAATGATGATATTCCAGTGTGAAGTGCATTAATGGCTGGAGCTTGGATATCAGGATAGATTCCATGTTTCAAGAGAGGGGAGTTGAATGTTTGGAGGAAAATATTGAAGTAACTTGTGGAAATAGAATGATTTATTGAATGTTTTCTGATGATTATATGGGCCACGGAAGACAGGAATTTGACTATCTTTTGTATTTCAGTGGCCATAGTCTTTCCAAGAAATTATCTCAGGGTTAATTAAAAAAAGAAAGGGCAGAGAGGATTCCCATACGTTACACCTTAGTAAATACTCCCTTTGGACTATGAACTTCTTACATGCTTACCCAAGTGTAATAACCTAATAACATAAAACAAGGATACTTTGGATTATTACTTCTAGTTCAGAGTATTCAGAATTGGAATAGAGTCAAGAATGGCCTTGATAAGATATTTTATTCATAAGGTCAGCCCTTCTTGCAGTCAAATTACACTGGTGAGTCAAAGCCTTGCCTCTTATCTTAATTTTATACTCTGTTTCCTTAGGACCTGAACTGGTTTTGAGAACTGGTTTTGGTTATTTGCATCTCTATAATCCAATAATAATCAGAATGAAATATTTAATTCTCTATGAATAAAAGAATACAATAAACTTTTTCTTTCAATATACAGGTTCCCTTTTCATTTTAAAAGAAACTCCACTAGCTTCAAATGTCAGCTATTAGCTAATAGCTGACTACACCTGGCCACTGAAATACAATTTCTTCCTTCCCTCGTTCCTTCCTTTCTTTCTTTTCTTTCTGTACTAGGAATTGAATCCAAAAGCACTCTATCTTTAGGCTATAATCCAAGCCCTTTTGTAACTTTTCTTAAAATTTGAAACAGGATCTTGATAGGTTTCTGAGGGTCTCACTAAATTGCTAAGGCTGGCCTTGAACCTGTGATCCTTCTGTTTCAGTTTCCCACCGTGCCTGGCTATTTAATCTAACTTCTAACAAATTTATCTGGGACTTTGGAGGTTAATTTGAGGACGCCACATCTAGTTAATAACCTAACTAAAATCTCAGTAAGATGTTGATTCTAATATATTTTCTGGTACTCTATAGATACTCTGAAAATACTTTTGATGGACGTAGGACAGTTTAATTAGAGACTGATCCCACACTCTTTTTTATTTTTATTTTTTTGTAGAACTGGGGATTGAATCCAGAGGCATCCTCCTTCTGAGCTACACCCCCCCAGCCCCATTTTTTATTCTTTATTTTGAAACAGGGTCTCACTAAGTTGCAGAGGGCCTCACTAAGTAGCTGAGGCTGGCTGCGAATATATGATCCTCCTGTCTCAGTCTCCCAAGTGCTGGTATTACAACATACGCCACCATGCCCAGCTTCCACATTCTTAAAATTAAAAATATATTGAGTGAATTTGGTAAGTGTTGCCCAAACCATGTGATAAAAAGGTTAGTCTCTGCTGAGTGCCTCTGTCACTACTACTATGAATTGCATTATGATGTGAGGCTATAATGCACCAATAAAAGTACACACACACACACACACACACACACACACACACACAAGCTTAGTCCCCATCTTAGTGTTATTGAGAAGTGGTGGGTACCTTTAAAAGGTCACTGGGCACTTGCTTTCAAAGGGGATTATGTGATGCTGGTCTCTTGCTCTCTCTCCTTTCATTTCCTGGCTGCCATGATGTGAGCAGCTAGGTAGCTTCCTCTGCCACATACTCTGCGTCAACACAGGCCCCAAAGCAAGATCACCTGACACGGACTGACTACCCAAACTATATGCCAAAATAAACCCTTCATCTTTTAAATTATATTATCTCGGTATATTGTTACAGTAGCAGAAAGCTGAAAAACACACTGATTTTTCAGTTATTAATGTTATCCTCAAAAATTCCAGGAGGAAGGTGGGACCATCACTAAGGTTAAATTCATGGCTGGTTTCTGTTTTATAAGTTATTAATGTTGCCCTCCAAAATTCCAGGAGGAAGGTGGGACCATCACTAAGGTTAAATTCATGGCTGGCTTCTGTTTTATAAGTTGCATTGGCCAGTACCTCACCAGGGTGTTTTCCTAACACAAAGCTGAGTGGTGACCTCACAGATGGACTCTGAACACAGGAGATTACCTGACAGTGGTTAGTGATGTTTTATCCTTGCAAAAATGAGGGTTTTTTTTTGAGTGTTCTATAAATAGTCACCATTGAAAAACACATGAGACATGGTTATAAAAATATGGTTGCTTACTGTCTTCTGGGCCATCTCTAGTTTATTATTATTATAAAGGAGTACAAGCACATATATTATAAATAGACACAGATGGTTCTCTCCTTATGAGTTATAGTGGGCTACAAATCTCATCCATAGAAATAGTTATTTTACATTCTAAAAGATAACTTGAGACTTAGAGAAAAACTAATTGTTTCTAAGCATACAGTTATTCTCAATCTATGCCAAGAGGGTAATAAAAAGCTAATATTTGCAAAGCACTTTACATAAGTTTAGAAAATACTTTTCACACCATTTAATTGCTATCATTTTTTATGTTAGATATTGAAGTAAATTAGGTTCTTGAGATATATTTTTCATTTAATATTCACTATTTTCACTATTCTGCAAATAAATAATAATATTAATGAATATTACAGAAATGGTCCCCAACTTATGATTTCTTGACTTTACAATGGTACAAAAGCATGCCATTCTTTTTACCTTTTTGTATAGTATTCAATAAATTACATAAGATATTCAACATTTTATTATAAAACTGACTTTTTGTTACATGCTTTTTCCCAACTTTAGGCTAATGTCTTCTGAGTATATCTAAGGAAGGCTAGTCTATGATGTTTGGTAGATTAAGTATATTGAGTGTGTGTGTGTGTGTGTGTGTGTGTGTTACTAGAGATTGAACCTTGGAGCATTCTACCACTGAACTACATCCACAGCCCTCTAAAATTATTTAATTTTGAAACAGGGTCTCACTAAGTTACAATGCACTGATCTTGAACTCAGGATCCTTCTGTGTCAGTCTCCCAAGTACTGGTATTGCAGGTGTGTGTCACTGTACCCAGGTTTAAATGCATTTTTATTTATGGCATTTTTTTTAGGTACTGGAGGTGGAACCCAGGGGCATTTTACCTCTGAGTTACATCCCCAGCTCTTATTTTTTTGGTCTTTTTTTTTTCTATATTTATTTTTGCGGGGACATTCAATTTCTGAGCTACACCCCTGCCCTATTTTTCATTCTTTATTTTGAAACAGGATCTCACTAAGTTGCGGAGGGCCTCACTAAGTAGCTGAGGCTGTTCGTGAACCTCAATCCTGTGGTTTCAGCCTCCTGAATAGTGGGATTACAAGCATGAGCCACCACGCTCAACAATTTATGGCATTTGTAAACAATGGGAATAAACAATGAATTTATGGAGATGTAGCCACATCATAAATTGAGGAGTATTCATGTTATTTAGATGTTACCTTTAAACAGAGAGCTGGGGATATAGCTTGGTGGTAGAGCACTTGTCTAGTGTGTACAAGGTTTGGAGTTTGACCCCCAGCATCATAAAAAACAGAAAACAGCCAGGTGTGGTGGCACACATCTGTTATCCTAGTACTTGGGAGGCTGAGACAGGATGATTGCAGTTTTGAGGCCAGCCTTTGCAAATTAGGTGAAACTCTCAGCAACATTGTGAGACTTAGTGAGAGCCGGGGATGTAGTTTGAAGGTAGAATTACCCTCAGCTCAGTCTCCAGTACCAAATCAAAACAAAAGAAAACACCAACTCCCCAAATCAGACTTACCGTAAAATAAATGAAAAAGAGCAAAGGAAAGACCAGAAATTGAGTGGTGCCCCAGGCAGCATCTCTCTCACCAGCTATTTCTTTCCAAACTTGAATTTCAAAGTCAGTTACTTGGCCTTATTCACAGAACCATAAAGTGGAAATTACAGGGGATTCAACCGAGAAAAAAGTAAAAGTTTATCATAATTACAAGAAAATAATTCAAGTCTCCATATGCCTTGGGTAAAAGGGCTCTGGATTAGACCCAACTGGATTTATGGCTTACATTGGACTTCCAGTACCTACTTTTTTCACCTCTCTATGGTTTCTTTTGTCAGAATTCTAATCAAATTTCAGATACAGGATTTGTTCACTTTAATTCTTTTTTTTTTCTTTGCAAGCTCAACATTTTTACCCCTGATATTTTGAGAAGCAGAAGTTTAACTAAAAGGAGGAGGATGATCCGTAACTGCATTACTAGGGACGTCTGGCGCTGCAGTGGGAGTCATATTCGCCCCGACACTGACTAACCTGGCGCCTGCCTTTCCCCTATGGGAGAGGCGTAGCCCTTCTCTGCTTACTCTGTAAGGAAGAGTCCCTTGACATACTAATGTTTTAACTCCCTATGGTTTCCTCTTTCCTTTCTCTCCATTCAGACAGAGTAGTCTCTGTACTCATTGTCCCAGGAAAGGCAGAAGGCAGAGGAATGTACAAGTGTTAAACTTTTAGAAAAAAAGACTTTCTAGACATAGAGGGCTTTGAGGAAACACAAGGGAAAAATTTTCTCCAAACTGAATGGACTGAAAAGAAATATTTTTCTTGGTAGCAGGGAGTAAAGGACACACACACACACACACACACACACACACACACACACACACACGGTCTCTCTCTCTCTCTCTCTCTGCTCACACCCTGGTGTCTTGTAAAGGCATAAGACTCTACAGCTGTGGTAGAAACCAGGGAAAGGGCAGAGGAAAGCCAGCCGCAGGTGGATGCTTCTGCGCCCCAACAACTGCCATCATGGGGGCTCAGAGCCAGAAACTATATTGTTACAGGCAGTGGAAGATTGTGTCTCTAGGACACTGGAATTTGTAGAGAGCGATTGACATCTACCATACATGTTCTGTCATATTCGAAAACACCAAAATAGAAATAACCTTCATGTCATTTCATTAAACCAGTTAAACATGAAAATGGTTCAACTATTAAAATATTTATAAGATTTCTTAGTTATGTAACTATGTCTAAATATTCTGTGATATAGATATACAAGTTATGAGATGTTACAGCTAGTATTATTCAGTTCGGGGGAGGAAAAATGTATATATAGACATAAAAATAATCTTGAAGACTACATATTACATAAATGACTTTAAATTTTCTCTTAATTTTTTCAATTTCTAAGTAGTCTATAAATAACAGGTATTCCTTTTGTAATAAAAAACCAAAATACAATTAGTTTACATTTGCCTGAAAATATGACACTGTTTTTATGGAGAAGGTCAAAGAGAGAAGACTGTCACCCTTCTCACACAATTCTGTGTACAAGGCGACTGAAATAATCCTGCCTTTACTTGCAAATCTATCACTGCCAAAATGATACTTGAAACAAGGCCAGAAGCTGGAAAGAGAAAAAATAGTAAAAATGTGAAATGTAAGAGCTGAAAAATGAGAAAGGCTGAATATGATTTGGAATAGAGAAAATAGACAATATTCTTTTTTTAAAAAAGCATAAGTATCATATACAAAGCAGGTGCTTATCAAATGGTGAACAAGACTAGGAACAAATGAAGAAAACTGTCTACCCCTAGAGAATATAAAAAGGGCAAAAATGTTTTGTCTGATCAACTAATATATTTTAAAATACACTTGGTGAAGGAATTCTAATATATAGACTACTGAATGTCATCTGCAAATTCATTATAATAGGGAGATACGTGAAGTATCATATTAGAAACTAGAATAAGAAATTCTGATTTTGATTTGATAAGCAGAAAGCTCACATAATAATATGAAATACTGGCATATTTCTGGTTTACATTTGTAGAACAACTAGAGTAGATGATGCAAAATGTATCTTAAGGAGAAAAGTATATAAATAAGGCAAGGTATTTAATTTGAATTGTGTTAACATATTTAAAACTCTGAACTAGTTCTTTCTCAATGCCTTTCCATATTAACAAATACCTGATAAAAACAAATAGGTAGCTTAAAATCATACATTACTATTTAGGATGCTAACACTCTCTAGTGTCTCTTGACAAATCTTAATAAAACATTAATATGTTATACTAATCGGAGATTAAGTTGCATCGACTAAATTCCACATAACTTCCAATGCCGTTACTAAGGAGCTCCTTTTATTGTACTTGCTCTGATCAAATTGCTTTACTTTCACCTGTTCCCTTGAAACTGAAAACATACAGATCCTTATTGACAGAAAACATTAATTCTCCACATACTGTTTCTCTGGTTAGTCCCCCTTTTAAAATCATACTCACCTTTGGGAGTGTCACTGAGTGTATTTCTTTGGAGAATTAACACCTTTACAAATGAAAGTCCACTTCTGAAACTGTGCCTGTGGTGTTTCACCCGCGCGAAGGGAGGACTCGGCAGATCCAACGAGATGGAGCGGATGGCGTAGTTGCTCAGATTTAGGATTGCCAAAGCCTGGGGACAGGTGAGAGGGCTTAAGGTCATTTTCCATAGGAGACCATTACTGAGGTCCAGGTGTCTTATTCTCCATTCTTTGTCCGTG
Source organism: Muscardinus avellanarius (assembly GCF_963383645.1). Lineage (NCBI taxonomy): Eukaryota > Metazoa > Chordata > Mammalia > Rodentia > Gliridae > Muscardinus > Muscardinus avellanarius. Next base: position 97,533,942 of record NC_137791.1, on the reverse strand, counting down.
TGAGACTGCAAGAGAAATCCATAGACACTAAAGCTTACGTCCACGGTGGCAGCTGTCTGCAGAGAGTCCACAGGTATCTCATGCTTTCCACTAGAGCCATTTGTCGGAAGAAATTCATTCCATTGGTACTCAGAGTTGAGTACCATACTGCGGTTCCTTGATGGGCTTGTCGTTGTTCCAGTAAAGTAAAGACCTATAACTACAGCAATAGCTCTGAAATGGAAGTTTTTCATAATGCCTGGAGAAAAGGGGAAAAGATCAACTTTTCAAAATGGCCTATGTAAAAATTAATAGCAAATACGAAGCAGAAAATTTCAATTTCAATTTGGTAATCTCGACTTGAGTGTCAATTTAAGTGAAGAATTTCTTAGAAATGTGACATTAAAATGTACCTACCAAAATGTTGTAATGATAGTATAAAATTAAATTTATGTGGCTTTTTTTTTTTTTTTTGGTGGTACTGGGGATGGAACCCTTCTACCTCCGGGCTATACTCCCCGACCTATTTTATATTTTATTTGGGAAGAGGGTCTCTTAAGTCAGTGAGGCTGGCTTCAAACCTGAGCGATCCTCCTGTCTCCGCCTCCCAAGCACGTGCCACCATGCCTGGCTTATGTGACATCTTTAAAGGACTCTCCTGAGTCCTTTAAAATGTCCTGAGTCCTTTCTGAAACCTCCCTTGAGTTTTCAGAGAATACATACTCATAAAAATCTTACCTCTGCATCTGATTTTTCAGTATCCTTCATACAGTCTGCTCTGGGGTGAGTGAAACTTACCAAGATTAAAGACTTCTCTGTTTCTTAGTCATTAGCAGGGGCAAAGTCTATTTTACTTATCTAGAACATTGTACATAGCCAAGTGGTTTATTACATGGATGATATCCAGTTACACTAAGCTGTGAACCTCCCATAACAGTATGAGTAAAAAATTCCACTCACAAAATAAACACTTGATTAAAAAAAATTTTTTTTTGTATTGAGGATTGAATCCAGGGGCATTCTACCTCTGAGTTATATCTCCAGCCCTTTTTGTTTACTGAAAATTTAATTGTAACTCCATTTTAATGTATTCGTTAAATGCATGTCCCACTAGGTTGTTTTTATGTTGGTGCATTGTAATTATACATCTTGCTAAAGTTCAGGTGATAGAGGCATACATGCACACAAGGAGGTGGAAGGGAAGGAAGACCAGAAAAGGGAAACCCCTCAATGGACATGATACACTCATGTACACAAACGCATCACAGCCAATCACTGTGCTGAGCACAGGAAGCTGAGGAGGGAAGAGGGGAGGGCTCAGGCAGCCCTTTTATGTTGGAACAGGGAGGGTCTTGCTAAGTTGCTGAGGTTGGTTTTGAACCTGTGATTCTCATGTCTCAGCCTCCCACTGTGCACCTCAGGTAATTTTTTCATTCAGAACCCTCAAAGGGCTCCTTAATTGCCTGCAATCCAAATCCCTCGTGTTGGCATTCAGTTATCTAGCTAACCTAATGAACCAGTTTGATAAATAGCCATGGAGCAACTGCAGGTTGTGGCTTGAGCAGAGTCATCTATCTCATGTTAAAATGAGCTCTTCATTCTTAGCCATAAGCTTTGATGCCTTTCCCTGACCTCAGCATAAATCCTACATATCCTTCCAGATTCATCTCAAATGCTATGGCTTGAGACATTTTTATTGCTCTTGCCTCTATTTGCCTTTTTGCCTTCACAGATCTTTCAGTAAATATCTATTTATTGAATGCGCATTAGTAACATCCAATTTGTGTGAATGTCAGATACTATTTTGCATTATTAGTGCTTTGCTTCATGTCACGTCTGTTTTAAATTACCCAAAGATGAGTCTCTCTCTGTGTCTCTCGATCTTTCACACACACACACACACACACACACACACACACACACGCACACACTACCATATTTTCTATTTTAATAAACTATAGTATGTCACTGGGCTGTGCTCTGCTTACATGAACGCATGGAGTAAATGAAACTCACAATGTAACTTTTAAGATTTCCTTTTTTGTGTGTGTGTGTGGTACTAGGGGTTGAACCCAGGGCCTTTCCCATGCTAGATGAGTGCTCTACCACTGAGCTATATTCCAGTCTACTTTTAAGCTTTTGTTTCATACAAGGTCAATTCTCCCATATTTTAAAGGACATCGAAATTCATAGGCACAGCTATGAACTGCAAAGGTGCCCTACAGCAGGAGGAAAGATTTATAGTGTACCTTTCAGGCACAGAATTGAATTAATTTGTCCAGGCCAAAGATATTTTTACATTCAAAGCAGCAATACACAACACAACTGTACACCAAGCTAAGGTAACATGAAAAAAAAAAAGGAACACAGCTATTATTCATTCACCTGCATGTTATTTTGCAGTACCTAAAGAGAAAGATGTGGTTGAAAAAATACTTTTCCTTAAGAGGACATAAATATTTGTATTACTTTGCTCCTTAACTTGAAGAAACTGATACATTAACAGATCTGAGTTCAAAACAGCTAGGTAAGGATAGTCTTATTATCTAAAGTGAAAGCAATAAATATTTAAAGATTATACTACATAGAAATTTCTACGGACTAGGTAAGATACCACTATAAACTCCAGGAAAAAGTTCCTGAGGAAACTGGAAACGATTAGGTAAAAATTTAAGTCTTTAAATAGGCATATTGAAGTTGAAGTATGAGGAAGCAGTTAGAAATAAAAGAGGTGTGTATCTATCACACACACAGAGAGAGAGAGAGAGAGAGAGAGAGAGAGAGAGAGAAAGAGAGAGAGAGAGAATGGAAGAAAAGGAAGTGGAAAGGAAATTAAAAAAGTCATTGTTACATAAAGAGAAGTTGGAAAAGAGGACAAAAGCAAAAGAGGCCACCTTCGGTGATGACAAGATGTGGAAAAAATACGATACTGACATTGCTGCCGAGGCATACCTTAAGATCTTTAGGTAGTTTTCAAGTGTCTACAGAGGGATCAGGCCAGGTGGGGATTTTAGACCTGAATGTGGGAGGCTCCGCCCTCTTGCCATCCTGCCTACTCTGTGCCAGCCTGGCACTCACCCTTTCATCTCCAGACACTGGCCTCCTGCTATGGGGACAGGGTGCCCAGTCCCCTGGGCACCGGGACAGGCATTCTGCAATGCACAGAGGGCAAGCCTGTTCAGCATAGAAATGCACAACTTTCTAACTCTGATTTCAGAGAGATTATGGAAGGGCAGATGGTGTCCTGTTCTCAAACCGTATTAAATTTATTTATTTAAATGTATCACGTTTACATGATCAAGTAGAAACCTGTTCATATATAACCATTAAAAATCTAACAGCAAACAGTTTACAAAAATTTTATTGTAAACAGACATCATTAATAGTTATTACAAACGGAGTTGGTTGAAATGCAAGTTAGTAATCTGAAACAGATTTGTAGGTTAATTTTTGTATGGCATAGCTTTTAATCTTTGCCCATTTTAACACCTATAAAAAGATCAGTAAAATTATCAGCATTTCAATGGTCTCTGCTTTGTCAAGTTTAGCACCATGACATTCTTACTCCCTTTAAAAAACACTCATTCAAAACTAGCGAGAACTTTTTTCATCAGGAAAACTATCACACCAAATTTATTTTGTTTTTTTTTTCACAATGCAAAAAATACAAATAAGTTTATTTTAAAATATTACAGACTATCTGTAGGCAGTCCCTACTTTGTGTTGTTTTGCGCTTTTCCTATCCATCCATTAGATAGTCTCTATTAAAACCTTGCATTTATTTTGTTCCCTTTATTACAATCCATCTCTAGAGTATGTCATCCTGTAATCAAGCATGCACCTGTGCCCCTTCAGGGTCCTCTTTGTCATCTGCCTCCCCTGGGCTGCTGCTTGTTCTGCCAGCGCTCAAAGCAGGGGGAAAAAACATACAGCAGGAAGAGGCAAATTCTTCCATTTACAGAAAAATACCATCTGGTGGTGAGACTGAGTAGCTGACGCTTTACTGTGGATCAAAATAGGTCGCAAGCAAAATGGTTGGTTTGTTCTTGTTCTGCTTCCCAGTGAAATGTCCAAGTCTGTGTTTCCATAGAGGAGGACTACCTGGAAAGCATCCTGAAGGGCTGTACCTGCCGAAAACTGTTCTAAAAAACACCAAAATATCTTCTCACATCAAAAGCACTTCATGGAGATGCATAAAATGAAAGTACTTCTCAAAGAGAAGTAAAAATAGATTATTTCATGAATTAGATTCAATGAATAATACTTATAATGTCCTATGGTTTTAGTAAAAATATTTATTTAAGGAAACTTTCAAAACAAATCTAAGTAGAGCAGACAAGTAATTAATATATATTTTAAAAATACCGAGCAGCCAAATTAAAATACCAACAATTTTTCAGATCTTAAATAATACTGAATATATTCAAATATCACCACAACTTATAACACTCAGAGGTCATAAATTTCTCTCACTCTCTTAAATCAATCTTCATTTCAGTATGATTTTTAAATTCAGTCTGTATGGTATTTGGTTTTTCTATCAAAGAGAACTGTGACAATACTGAATACGAATTGTTTTCATATTGATTTTCTTATCTACACAGTTCAAAGTGACCATGAAAGAACCTGGTTGGATTCATTGCAGGCAGAGCCTCTTTTATAACAATCTGCTTAGGGGTTCCCTGTCCCTGGCCTTGTATATATCTTCATATACCAGTGCCTTTCAAACAAAATATAAAATATTAAAAATCAGCCAGCTTGAGGGCTATAAATAGTAATTAGGCAGTGATATTAGGATCAGAGATTAGGATCAGAGATAAATTCATATACTTACTTAAAAATAACGAGCATTATCTCCTGCATTAGTACTCTCTAGTTCAGCGCATCCTGACTTTTTTCAAGGTCTGGCACACATTTAAAAGGGTGATATTAGTGTGGCACACTGACATAAACCTGTCAGGCCATTCCTGGGTATTGGGACAGGTCTGGGCCTATGGCCTCCTGCTTTCCACTGGGCTGCCCCAACGGCTGAATGTCCTGGTATTTCTGTAACCCTTACAAGTACTCTAGTATACTAAGGACCATTGATTGGAAAACTGGCATAACTCACAAGGAGGCCGGCCAATTAGACTTCTCTATAGCACAGTATTTTGGAAGTGGCTTAGATAGTTTGAAATCTGATGGTGATTGGTCATTTTTTATCTGATATGAGATTATATTTTAACTAGAGTAGCATATCTGTTTTGATTGATTTTTTTCACCTACCTGCTTAGGTAAATCTGAATTAGTCTTTTTCATATTTCTAGAATTTTCTTATCTATACTATCCAGTATGGACAGTATAAAAACATGGTATTTGGAATGAGGTGCATGTAGGTTCGAATCACAACCAAATTCCAATCCCAATGCCGGCATTAACTCTGTGATATTAGTCGTTTCCTAACTTCTTTGATTTTCAGTTTCCTCATGTGTAAAACTGTTTAGTAACACCTACTTGCTGAGTTGCAGTGAGAATTAGAGGTATTAAACATGCAAGGCCTAGGACAATGCCTAGGAAGAATAAGATACTCAACAAATGACAGCCATCATTATTATGGGAAAGCTAAAACTGAGATCGTGTTGGAGTTTCTACCACATTGCAAATACTTAATATTTATCATTACTTCAAGTAAGCATTCTTTTAGAGTATCTTCTTAGTGCAAAACTAAGGAACTACAGTTTCTTACAATCTCACATATGTAAAGTTCCTTTTTCCTTTATTTATTTATTTATTTGGTACTGGGATTGAACCCTAAGGCATTTGACATCTCAGCTATACCTCCGGCCCTATTTCTTTTTAACATTTTGAAACAGGGTCCCACTAAATTGTGGAGGCTGGCCACAAACCTGCACTCTTCTTGTCTCAGCCTCCCAAGTACTAGGATTACAGGTGTGTGCCACTGTGCCTGGCTACATAGTTTTTAATGATTTCACTTACATGTGAGAGTATGGTGCAAGGTTAAAGTACTAAAGATCCATGTCTTTCCTTTTAGAAGCCAAAAAAGAGAACATAAAACATCGATGGTGTGCCTTTTAAACATCCTGAGGAGGTCTATACCCACTAGAATTACCCAAAGCTTACATATAGTGAATCTAAACAGCTGCTTTAGCCATTCTTCTTTTAGTCAAGGAATAGCGGAATTTTATTTTATTTATTTATATTTTTGGTGGTACTAGGGATGGAACCCTTCTACCTCCAGGCTACACTCCCAGACCTATTTTATATTTTATTTGGAAACAGGGCCTCTTAAGTCAGCAAGGCTGGCTTCGAACCCACGCGATCCTCCTGTCTCCGCCTCCCAAGCGTGGGGATTACAAGCGTGTGCCACCACGCCCAGCAGAAATAGTAGAATTTTAAAAACACTTCTTTAAAGATTGATTTTTATTTTACTAACTTCTTGTAATTATTTTAGAGGGCTGTCATTTGAAGATTAGATGTATTAGAATTTAGGCTCTCAAGAATATTTTAAATGTGGAGACTACACAATAGATACAGCAGTGCTCTCCAGTTAAAATAATTTCAAGCTATCACAAACTCTGTAAAAACATAATTTGCATGCATACTCTTAAAAAAGAGAGTCAAGTCAAGATATGAACGTATTGATGACCTCTGGGGTTCTTCTAATGCATGTTCCCACAAGGGTTGTCTGAGATTTGGCAGCCCATGTTCTGGCTGGTTACTTGCACTTTGAAGAGAGTCCCATCGGCACACATGCAGAGCTTGTAGCGCACCCAGTCGCCACTGCCCAGCTGGTCTCCACTGGAGGAGCTGGGCAGACGAGTTGGGCTGACCATCACGGTTCCATTCAGGATGATGCTGTTTTCCTGAGGAGGAGAGTAATATGACTTATTTATCCTCACAAGTGAGTACCGGACTGTGCTATTAAGCAAATCTTGGCAGAATAGTAACAAGAAAGGAAGGCAGTAAAAGAATGAAGGCATAATCATAATGACTGCTGGAACGACTACAACCCAAACTGACATCAAGATTCAGCAGGTGAACTCCCAGCTTCAGGCCACACTAGGTCAGTGCATCTGCAGTGTACCTAGTGACTGCCAGTTACTCCTGGTGCCTGACAAAACTCACACTGACAATGTCAGTGTGAAGAGCAGTGAGGAGCTGCCCCACGGTCGAGCAGGTGGTGACCACGCTTTACACCAGGGAGGAGATGGAGGAGCTAGAGAAAAGCAGCCAGCTCTGTACGTCTTTTGAAGGCAAAGCTGCAAGGTGCGGATGGACTGAAGGGCGTCACTCCATGGGACAGGAACACTGAGAGAAAGGTATGTTTCATGGGGAGGCAGGAGGGCAAGATTTTAGACTTGGTAGATTTCAGAAACCTATCAGATCTGGGAGTAGAGAAGGGACCTGAGCATTTGCATGTGGAACCTTAGTCCAGAGCAAAGGTTCAGGCAGGAGTTACACATGTGGGGATCATCATCTTATAGAGGGTATTTAAATCAACAAGAGAAGGTTGGTTTTATATAAGGGAATTAAAATCAGCAATTTATTATGTAAAGGTAGTATAGGCTGAGTATCCGTTATCTTAAACACTTGGAACCAGAAGTGTTTCAGATTTTAGAGATTTTGGAATATTTTCATATACTTTACTGATCAATTATTTCTAATAATTCTAATAATTAAAAATTTCAGATTAGTGATGCTCAACACATACATAAAATAAATATGATTCTTAAGGGACTAGTTTTCAAATTTTGTGCCAATGCTGCCATCTTATGGTCATTATTTTTATATTTTTTAAGTTGTTTCTTAAGCAGCTTAATTCTTAATTTCTTAATTCTAGTGTATGAATATAGTTAACAATATGTTGTATATTAAAAATAGCTAGAGATCCAGGTGTGATGGCAGATTCCTGTACGCACAGTACTTGGGAGGATGAGACAGGAGGATATAGTTTTGAGGGCAGCGTCAGCAACATATGTGATTCTCAAAAATGTAGCAAGACACTATTTCAAAACAAAAAGTAAAATAGGGCTGGAGATGTAACTCAGAGGTACAATTCTCTTGGGTTCAACCTCCAGTACCAAAAGAATTGCTAGAACAGAAAATCTTTATTGTTCTAACCCCAAAGAAGCAATACATCTTTAAGGTAATGGATATACTATTCAAATTTGATCATTATATATTGCATATATGTGTGTGTGTATATTTATATATATAAATATATATATATGCACACACATATATTTATATATATTTATATATAAATATATATAAATAATATATATAAATAATATATATACACATATATATATATATAACACCACACTGTACATCATAAATATACACATCATGTGTCAATTAAAGATAAAAAAATGAGGAAGGGGGACATATCTCCATGCTAGAGCAACTGCCTAGCATGCCACGAGGTATTGGGTTATATCCCTAGTGTGATAAAAAATAAAAATAAAAATAAACTTGAAAAACTAGCTTATATACTTTAAAACTATTGATATTAGCTGAATTATAAAGTTAATCTATCTTTTCAATACTGACTTCTTTTCTTTTAAATGTGAAGAAACCAATATGTCTATCTATGTGTTTCAAAGTATCTTAGTATTTATAGCATTAATAAGGTAGAATAGGACAAGAATTTTCTGGTGGAGAAAATAAAAGTTTTGGGTAACTTGCCGAAGGTCTCTACACAAATGGCTCCCATCTCTCATTTCTTTGACCTTCTTATGAGGGCCATGGCTGTCCCTTAGCCGTAGTCTCTTAGAAGAATGGCTTCTTACTACAACACAAGTAAAACTACTCAGGATTGCCATCGAGCTACTAGCAAAATTATACTTTATGTTCATTTTTATTGTTCAGAGATGTAACCATGTGATGAAAGTGAAACAACTTTCATCTCTTAAGGCTGATTATTCCTAAGAACTGTGAACTGACTTTTTTTTTTTTTTTTTTTTGGTGGTACTGGGGTTCCTGGAAACCCTTATACCTCTGGGCTACACTCCCAGACCTATTTTATACTTTCTTAAAATTTGGAAACAGGATCTCTTAAGCCAGCGCAGCTGGCTTCGAACCTGCGCCATCCTCCTGTTTCCACCTCCCAAGCACGGGGATTACAAGCGTGCACCACCACGCCCGGCTTAAAGTCACTTTCAACATGTATTGCTTGATAAGAAAAATTTAGTTAACTTTACTAAGTAGTATATTTTGAACAAATATGCTTTTTGAACAAATATGCTTTAACCAGAATTATGAGCTGGTGAAAAGTATGTGGATATATGGCTCCCTTATATGAAGTATAATATTTGCTAAAGTTCAGATATAATCTGTGAAGCACAAAGAAAATTTCACTTTCAGCAGCCACAATAAAGGCAAAAATCATTTCCCTTAACAATGAATAGATATTTAAGTAAAAATATATTTGATATATTTTCTGTTTTTTCATATCACTGAATATAAAACTCAGGAAGGGATATGGAGAGTGTTTAATTAAATGACAACTACTTCAGGGCCCAGGTACATTGGTGTTCCACAATTCTCTCTTAGAAGTTTCCTTGGATTTTTCTTTTTTGCATTTTAAATAATACCCCCCCCCCAATTAGAAACTACAAGCTAAGAGAAATAAAAATAAAATGAAATCATCTGTTAACTTACTACCCATAGCTAAATATCATTATTTTTATGTATCTTTTCATATTATTATATACATACATGTGTTCTGAAAAAAATGGGATATTTCACAATTTGTTTTATAACTTGCACTTCACAGTTCATTTTGAATATTTTTCTGTGACAAAGCAATGTATGACTACATCACCATTCAACTGCGTACTATTCCATACATGGATTTTTGTATCCAAGGATGCAATAATTCTCTTAAATTCTTAAAAAAAATACTCACGGCCTTTAACTCCATATTACCACCCATGTGAAATTCAATGGTTTTTCCCATAATGAATACTCCTTCATTTCCACGTACAATAGCACGCCCATCGACTTTTATATTTAAATCACTGGTAGCATTGCTGGTAATCTAAAAATTAAAAAAAAAAGAAGTACTGAATTGTTACCATAAAGAAATAGGAGTTTTAACCATAAGATAAGAAAGTCTCATAGATAGGGAAATTGATATAAAGAAATGACTGGAAAATGCTCACGCAGGCGAGATAATGACAGACCTAGAACTAATTTTTTCCAGTGTTCAGAAAAACATTCTTTCATACCACTGTGGAAAACAAAACTTTCCTCCACTTGATAGCTTTAGACAATAATTGTCTCTTATGAGTAAAGTGAAGAAAACAAACCATACCCTTTCAGTAGATGCTTTCTGAACGTTCAAGCTTTTCACTCCACTTGGCAAATGAAACTCGTGAGTTTCATAGTCTGTGCTGAATAAGATCTGTTGAGTCCTTGGGTCGAAAAACTGCATACCAATGTCACTTGTAATGGAAGTTTTGTTCTTCTCCACACTGAGTTTTGTTGTCCCTTGCTGAAAAACAATCTTTAGAAAAACACTTTATTGTAAATACATTTTCAAAGAATACTGCAACCAAACTCATAAAAAAATTATTAAAAAGAAAAACCAATCCACTAACCAGGAATGGTGGCGCATGCCTATACTCTCATTCCTTGAGAGGCTGAGACAAGAGGATAACAGGTTCAAGACCAACCTCAGCAGCTTAATGATATTCACAGCAACCTAATGAGACTCTGTTTCAAAATAAAAACTAAAAAAAAAAAAAAAAAAAAGAACTGGGTATATAGGGTTCAAAACCCAGTACTGAAACAAACAAACACCACTAGGAAAAAATTAATGAACTAATGTCATATACTTTCAATTGCATCTGTCCTGCCTCTACTCACTTGGGAGAAGAATTCTTTAAAACAAAAACTTATACATTTAATTGCTTATATGGCTCTGTGCAAATACACAGGTCACAGGAAACATGGCTCTTAGCCTAAGATAGCGGGGAATGAGGTAAGAATACTTCCTTGGAGTTCCACTCAGTTAAAAGTCTAAGTTATTAGTAGCCACTTAGTATAGCCTGCTACTGAGCAGAGAGGCACATTCTCTTCCAGATTACCAGAAAACAGCAGGAAGATGCTTTCTTAATGGCTTCCGCATATGGAGGAGAAGAATAACCTGTCCTCATACTAACTACATTTGTCAGTGCTACCACTGAGCAAAATCTAGAATGCCAAGAAAGCACTTAATTTTAATAGATCATAAGATCAACCTTATTAAGTACTACTAATATATATCAAACACATTTATAAATATAACAAATATAATAATTTTCTCTAAAAGAAGATATTCATTTCCCGAATCAACTCGAGATTTTTAAAAAAAAAAAAAAAGTGTGTGTGTGTGTGTGTGTGTGTGTGTGTGTGTGTGTGTGTTTGTGTTGCTGGGGACTGAGCCAAGGGGCTATGAACCTGTGATCTTCCTGTCTCAGGAAGATCTTCCAAGTACTGGGATTACAGTTGTGTGCCACAGTGCATGCTAAGAATTTTTCTTTAATACTACCCTCTCTTTCACACCACATTCAGTTACTGTGGAAACTTACAGGCTGGTTGTTGCCAGTGATGACCAAATTTTCATTTCGTCTTCCTCCTACTGTGCTTTTATAAAGAGGATGTATAACTCCCATGTCAGAAACTTGCTTAAATCGAAGCAGACCACTTTCATGAAACTCCAGGCTGTCACAGCCGTTTGGTCCAATGCGAATCACAGCCCAGATAACGAGTGTTATCTGAAAAAGAGCACAGCCCACAGTTAATTAGCAGAACACACCTGACACTCAGAAAACAAAGGAGAGATCCTCGCCAAAACATTAAGGGCCTCCTTAAATACTTAATCAGTGAGATGAACATATCAATTGGCTTTCTATTCATAAACAAAATTAATTTTGTTATCAAAGTACAAACATACAAATAATCAAAATACATTTAAAGAGCTGGGCATGGTGGTGCACACTTGTAATCCAAGCATTTGGGAAATTGAGACAGGAGGATCATGGTTTGTGGCCAGCCTCAGCTACTTAGTGAGGCCCTTTGCAACTCAGTGAGACCCTGTTTAAAAATAAAGAACAAAAAATAGGGCTGGGGGTGTAGCTCGTAGGTAGAATGCCCCTGGGTTCAATCTGCAGTAATGCAAAAAAAAAATAAATAAATAAAATAAATAAAAAGTCTATAATAAAAAAGCGTAATCTCTTCTTTCCTCTACTCTTACCATGTCTCATTCCCCAGGCAAACTCACTTTTAACAATTTTAGCTATTTGTTCTAGAAGTTATCTCCATATTTTAAAATAATACATGCATACTATTATTTCTTCATTTTTCAATTTAGGTTTCATATATTAATTTCCTATTTTAGTAGAGAATAATTTTAGTTTACTTCTACCTCTTTTCACTCTAATTCCAATCTCGCTTCAGTTAAACCTTTGCTAGTATGTTCAATACTAAAACTACGCAAACATTGCTCATTGCTAAACCAAGTGCTGTATTATTAATAGTATTATTATTATCATTATTATTTTTTGTGGGATGGGTGATTAAATACAGGGGCATTTTACCTCTGAGAAACACCCCCAGCCCTATTTTTATTCTTTATTTTGAGACAGGGTCTCACGAAGTTGCAGAGGACCTCACTAAGTAGCTCAGGCTGGAGGCAAACCTGCAATTCTCCAGTTTTAGCCTCCCAAATAGTGGGATTACAAGCATGTGCCAAAACACCCAGCTCCCAAATACTGTATTATAATGCCAGTTATTTTCTTGTACTTTTTTCTTTAATTTGCTTAAGTTTTTGGAATTTTTAAATTTATTTTTTTTGGTATTAGAGGTTGAACACAGAGGTTTTCTACCTCTAAGCTACACCGTCTGTCCTATTTTATTTTATTTTGAAATCAGATCTCATTAAGTTGATGAGGGTCTTGCTAAGTTGCTGAGGCTGGCCTTGAACCTCTGGTCCTCCTGTCTCAGCCTCCCAAGTTCTGGGATTACAGACATGTACCAATACTCCTGGAGATTAGATAGATAGATAGATAGATAGATAGATAGATAGATAGATATAGTAGTGGGGGCTGAATCAGGAGCATTCTACCTATGAGACCTTTTGAATTTGAAACAGAATCTTGTTAAACTGTGGAGGCTGGACTAAAACTTGAAATCCTCCTGTCTCAGCCTCCCAAGTGCTGGGATTAGAGGGAAGCATCACCATGCCCAGCTCACTTCTTTGAAAATTTAAGCCAGTCCGAAGCCCTCCAACATTTCTGAAAATCTCTCAATAAAATGTTCTGTAAATCCAAGCTTCTCATATAATGTATTACTTCTCTTTTTCTCTCCCAGAAAATCTCCCTGGTTTCTGAGGTCTTCCTGCTCCAACCTGGCCTGGTCAGCCTCTGGCCTCCTGCAGGCCTGTAACTGCAAACTTTTACTTTCATTTTGGAATTTCCTTTGGCTTTTCTCCTATATGAGATACCCAATTTCCTTGTCTTCAACTCTGTTTAGTGCTTTTTTTTTTTTTTTTGTAGAGCAGTGGCTTCTTTAGATGCACAAGAAGCAAAAAAAATTTAGTGTGCATAGAAAAATGTCTTTGTATATAATCTTTCACATTTGATTGACATCCTAGCTAGGCATAGATATGAAATTATTTTATTTCTGAACTTCTAAAGCATCTACTTTATTGACTTCTAGTTTCTAATGCTGTCTCCATCCCACCCTCCACCCTCCTTTATGGTGCTAGGAATTTAACTCACAGCCTTGCACATGCTAGGTAATCACTCTAAAATTAAGCTACATTCTTAGCTCCTTTTTACAGTACCGTGGGACGGGAGTGAGCCAGCTGGTTTGGGCTTAGGATAAACACAGTCTATATTTTATTTTTTCAGAGACTGAACCCAGGGGCACTCTACTACTGAGCTACAACCTCAGCCCTTTTTATTTTTTTGGTCTTGCTAATTTGCCCTGGCTGGCCTTGAACTTGCAATCCTCCTGTCTCAGCATCCTTAGTGGCAGGAATTATAGGAGAGCACCCCAGCACCTGGCCCAGTGCTGCTCTTGAGAGGTTCTATACCACTCTGACTTTGAAGTCTTTATATACAACCTGTTTTTATTTTTTTCTATCCCTGGAGGATTTTAGGGTGTTTTCATTATTCCTGGTTATCTTAAAGTTCACAATAGTGGCCTGGATGTGAATCCTTTTTACGTTGTTTTCAATCTGTTCTAGAAAATTTTCTTAGTGTATAACCTTCTCCCCACTGTTTCATCTGTTTCCACTTTCCAAATCTATTGACAGAATGCTTCTGGACTGATTCTTTAATTTCGGTGAACATTCTAAAAGAGCTTCTTTTTTATTTTTCATTACTTATCCATCCACCTCAGTGTACATGTGTGTTTTTGTGAATTCTTCCTTATTCTTTAATTGCTCCGTGTGTGTGTGTGTGTGTGTGTGTTATTGCTACTGAACCCAGGGATGTCCTGCCATGGACCCCCACCTCCAGCTGCCCCCCCCCTTTTTGGTGGTACTGGGGTTCCTGGAAGCCCTTCTATCTCCGGGTTACACTCTCAGACCTATTTTATTTTTGGAAACAGAGTCTCTTAAGCCAGCGCGGCTGGCTTCGAACCTGCGCGATCCTCCTGTCTCCGCCTCCCAAGCGTGGGGATTACAAGCGTGCGCCACCATGCCCGGCTAGCTCCCCCCTCTTTTGAGACAGGTTCTTGCTGGGGCTGGTCTCAAAATATGATCCTCCAGTGTTAGCCTCCTAAGTATTTGGATTAATAGGCATGCACCGCCACACCTGGCTATTTGCTCCTTTTAAATGATATGTCATTCTTGTTTCATGGATGCAATATTCTCATATTTCTTTAAAGATGTTCATTTTATTTTTTGTTTTTAAGTTTTCTGTCAATCATTTCATTTTCTGTCTCCATGAGTTCGAGTTTCTGCTTTTTCTATGGATTGGGTGTTTTGAACTTTATCAGTTTGCAGTTCCTGGGGTTTTCCTCCAAAACAAAACAAAACAAAACAAAACAAACCCAACAACTATTGATCCCTGACTCAGTGTTCATACTTAACAGTGATTCTGGAAAAAGTCCGCAGATGACTCTCTGTGTGGGGTGGGGCCTGTGATGTACAGCCCGCACAATGGGGAGAACAGAGGCCTTTTCCCTGGGACCTGCTGAACGCCACTACAGTCACAGCTTTTCTCTGGGTGCTCAAGTTCCCCTCCACAGAGGCTTCTGGAAATGAGGATGGGGATGAGGGCACAGGACAGTAGCCTGGGTGCTTCCATATCAGCCTGCCCAGTTTGAACCCCTCCATGCTCTCCTCTTGGGCAGAAAGACCCCTGCGTGGTCTGAGCATCTGTACTCACACTAGTTTTGGGTAGGGTTAAGAAGGAGAGTTGCCTAACTGCTGCTGGAAGAGAGGGGCAACCCAGGCATTTCACTACTACAGAATTTTCAAACAGGTCCTCCTCTGTCAGTTCCTGCCTCGCTCCTGCTTTTAGGTCCCTTGTGCTTGCTAAGGCTGAGGCTTGTCAGGCAGCTCCCCCGCAGGGCTGCCAGCCCTCCCGGAGGCACATGCAAGAGCTCCTCCATGCACACAGGGAAGGGGCTTGCCATTCCTCCTCCTCCTTTCTGTCTTCTATATAGGAGTTTGAGATTTCAGTTGTCTTTCATGCTCTTCAAAGATATTCCTGTTTCCCGACACTGGCACTTCGGGATGAACATTTTAGAAAAGAGGATAGAAATGTTTTTGTTCTGCCACCTTAACAGGTAGTCTCTAACAAAACAAATGTGTAAGATACAATAAATTCAGAATATGCGCTCCTAGTAAAGCTATTTATGGCACCTATTATAAAGTGCACAGTACCAGCTCTTGCTGACTTTAGTGAAAATCTAGACACAAATGTTTTGGATGTACATAAAACACGAAGGCTGGCTTGAGAGCATTAGAGGTAAAAATAACACAAATGGGATTATGACTTCAGAACGGCTGCAGATCACATCCAAGAGCAGTCCTGGACATACCAGTCATGGCTCTTGGAAAATATCTGTTCACATTCCAGAGGGTTTCAGAATGGATCGTCAGAGAGTCACAATCTCAGATTTAAAAGCCTCTGCTTTAAAAGAGTGGTATCTTTGGAAAATGTGGCATACCAGGTCATTGGCGCCACAGTGTGAATGAGTCAACCGGATGCTTCCTTTCTTGACATCAGGAACTTAGGACTGCAAAATGCAAACCTTTACTGCCTTCAAAGAGGCTAGAATTTTAAAATCTAGCTGAGGAGGCAACGATAAATGTAGGAAAAGTTAAGTGAAAACAGAAAGGTGAGGCAAAGGCAATAAAATTGTGGCAAAGTTCTCTTCTCAGTTGGTTCTACCCTTATTAAAAGTTAAATCCCTTAAAAGGAAGAATCCATCAATAATTTTCCTAAGTGAGAGGAATATATGATAATATAGGCTATAAGATTTTTACACATAAAAGTCTATGAGGTTTTTACACTAAAGCCCAATACAAAATTGGAGATAAATTATGTATAGAAAAACAGAAAATAAGGCAGTACCCAATGAAATCATAGAAAGTTCATGGAATCACTGGAAAAAAAAAATTCCCCATGGTAATGAGAGAACATCCTGCACCACATACTTACAATTAAATTGATGACCGCCAGGATAAATAAGAGGATGATCACACAGATGGCTAAGTTGCCCTTTCTTCCTCTCAAGCCTGTTTTATGGAGTCGATCTTCATCGATTGGAATATACCCTGCTTTAAAGTTACTGTTGTGCTCCTTATTAACATTCCTCCTCTCCACAGCCTTCTCACGCATGGACTTCTTTACAGGACCATTTGAACTTTGCTAAAAACAAAAGGCAACACAATGCAACAGCTACACACCTTCTTTTTGATGCAGGTATTAAGTACAGATTCGTAACCAAGGAAGGCTAACCTGGTCACGGATACAATTTCCACTAATAAACTTGGAGTCATGTTATGTTGTAGGCTCCAAATAAGGACATCACTGTGCTTAGAGGGACTGCATAGAAGAACCTTCAGTGTGACTGTCTTTGTTGTTGTTATTTAGTTATTTATTTTGGTACTGGGATGGAACCCAGAGGCATTTTACCTCTGAGCTACACCCCCAGCCCTATTTTTTATTTTGTAACAGGGCCTTACTAAGTTGCAGAGAGCCTCAGTAAGTAGTGGAGGCTGGCCACAAACTTGTAATCCTTCTTGTCTCAGTCTCCCAAGTACTGGGATTACAAGTGTGCACCATCACCCTGGCTAAGTGTGATTGTTTAATAACATTTCTCTCTCTTTCCACTGTCCTACGGCAAATAACATACCTCATTTCTGGGCAGATTTGACATATGTATCCTATATGTCATAGGTAATCGTATGTATGTATGTATGTATGTATGTATGTATGTATGTATGTATGTATTTTTGTAGTACTGGAGATAGAACCCAGGGACATTCTATCTCCAAGCTATACCCCCGGCCCTAATTTTTATTATTTTATTTTTGAAACAGGGTATCACTTGAGTTGTAAAGGGCCTCACTCAGGAGTAGCTGAGGCTGTCTTTGAACTGCGATCCTCCTGTCTCAGCCTCCCAAATGCTGGGATTACAAGCATGCACATCACGCCCAGTTTAATATATATATATATATATATATATATATATATATATACACACACACACACACACACACACACACACACATATATATATATATATATATATATATATATATATATATATATATATATTGGTGGTACTGGGGTTCCTGGAAGCCCTTATACCTCCGGGCTACACTCCCAGACCTAATTTATACTTTTTTAAAATTTGGAAACAGGGTCTCTTAAGCCAGCATGGCTGACTTCGAACCTGTGCGATCCTCCTGTCTCCGCCTTCCAAGTACGGGGATTACAAGCGTGCGCTACCAAGCCTGGCTATTAATTAATATTTTATACATATATATATATATATATTCATTTATGTAAAAAAATTGGAATGATTGATAAATTTTGTTACCTACAACTCCACTGATTGAAACTAACATTACCCTAGACCAGCAATTTTCAAAGGGTGGACTCGGCAGCCGTGTGTGTGTGTGTGTGTGTGTGTGTGTGTGTGTGCACATGCATGTATTTATGTGTGTATGTGTGGGGGTCGGGGTATTAACTGAACCATTTTGAGGTTCTGGGAATGTCAGGCATACTTTCAAAATAGCACTAGGATGTTACTCCCATTTTTACTCTGCTCTTTTTTGGAATAGACAATGGCTGGAACAGACAGCTTTCCAGAAGCTGTGACCATTTGTGGTGACATCATCCCTCTAAGATATAATCGAGTGCCTGCTCACGTATTCCTGTGTTTTCAAACTTTCTCAGTTTTGGTTTATAATGCGGTGATTATCAGTGGATGTAATTCACATAAACAAAAGCTCCTTTGGGATCCTCAGAAATTTTTGGGAGCGTAAAGAGAAACTTGAGACCCTCTAATTTGAGAACCAATGACCTAAACTATGGTTGAACGACATATTAGATAATAATCCTATTTAGTATGAGCACAAAAGGAATGGAAGAAATGAATTCTGCTCAACTTACATTTTTTTTTTTTTTGAGCTCTGAGAAAACTCACTTACCGATAAGGTATATAGTAAGCATTTCATCTTAAACATTAATACCATACAGAGAGACACAAAAGGCATGCAAGTCAGGACCCTTGTGTTACAGAGCTGACTTGTATACATGAAATGGGTAACAATGCAGTAAAGCACTCTTAGATTCAGGTGCCCAACCAAATAAACAACGTTCCAAGAGGAGAGTCAGGATAACCTGGATGTTAGGGAAAAGGGAGGAGTAGGTGGATCGGATCTGGGAATGCTGGGAGAATGAAGTTTTTGAAAAGCAGGCCAGGATGAGAGGGTTCTTGGACAGCAGTACACAGGCTCTGGTCTTTATTCTGCTGAACTGCGAGTCCCTGGAGGTTTTTAAGCAAGAATGACTTTGTTTCAGCAAGCTTAAATGTTAGGAGGACATCTGCAGAAGAGTTAGGACAGAGGATTTACATTAATGGAGGTGTGAGGTAATGAGGGTCTGAGCTAAGGTAGGTTGAAAAAGGATAAATGAAAAAGCTATTTCAAGAGAAGACAGCTGAATTTGTAGTAAGGCCAGGAAGTAAAAGAGAGAAGCATCAGGGCAGGGTTCCACTATCCCCTTTGGGAGTCTGCCTCCAATCACTTAAAGAGATTCCGCTAGTCCCCACCTCTTAAAGGTCCCATCGTCTCCCAAGAGTGACATGCTGGGGACCAAGCTTTGCCACATGGGCTTCTGGAGGGCACTTAAGACTCAAAATTTAATTGAATGAGAAATGCCACATGCTCGTAAGGCAACTGGAAATCTAATATTAGATATTTGGCCACTTAGGAGTAGCCATGCAGATTTGAGAGTCCTCAGGCAAGAGGTAAACTTAAACTATGCGATGACATCACTTTGTGAAAACTATGGAGGGGAGAGAAGAGCTAAGGATGCAGTGTAGTCTTGGGAAACTTTAAATATGCAGGAGCACTGGGGAATGAGCAAAAACAAATGGTAAGAAAATGGAGGCCATGCAGTATTGCTGAACTTGACTTTCAAATAAGTACTTTTTCTAACCTTCAAAAATGAATTTCAAAGAACAAATTGGTAAGGAAGAAATAGAGCCCTAAAAAACATCAAAATATATGCATTTATTTTCATTTCCAAAAGGACAAGAGAGGAAAGAGGGAAAATTGTAGCAAAAAAGAAAATTATGATCTGTCAGAGGAGAGCCATGTTTTGCTCCCTCCCCCAACTGGGGGAAATGATTATGTGTTTGATAAAACGGGGGAAATGCTAAGTGGAACTGCTATCATTTGGATCTTACGTGTTTTCCAAAGGTCTATGTGGTGAAGGCTTGGTCCCCAGCAGACCACTGTCTGGAGATGGTGGAACTGTTACAAAGTGAAGCCTGAACTGGGCGTGGTAGTGCCAGCTTGTCATCCCAGCACTTGGGAGGCTGAGACAGGAGAACAGCCTCAGCTACTTAGCAAGGCCCTTTGCAACTCAGTGAGATCCTGTTTTAATATAGAATAAGGCTGGGGGTGTAGCTCAGAGGTAGAATGCCCCTGGGTTCTATCCTCAGTACAGAGGAAAAAAAAAAAAAGAAGTGGGGCCAGGTGGGAAATCTCTAATGACTGGATGACTGGGGTCAGGCTCCCAAGGGGACGGTGGGGCCCTCAGCTGCTTCCTGGCCTTAGGTGAGCACTTTTGCTCTGACCCACACTCCTACCATGAGGTGCTACCTTACCACAGGCCTAAAAGCAGTGGGGCCAACTGTCCCTGGGCTGGAGCCTCTGAAACCATGAACCAAAATAAACCTTCTCTTTTTATACACTGATTATCTCCAGTGTTTTTTAAATAGCAACAGAAAATACACAGACATGGGTACAGTCCAAAGATCTATGGGCAAAGCAGCATAAGGTGGGAAACAAGACTTTTCAGGAGGAAGGAAAGAAAGCAACATAGAATTTTGGAAAAAAGTATAACTTAAAAAGTAAGGTTTTGTTTCATGTGAAGTGTGATGAAACCGTTTAATCCCAAGAAAACATCCCATTTCTGAGGGATGCAAAAGGCAAGGCTGTTAGTCAAGAGAGAGTGAAGGGGACGCCTGGAATCTTGACGTGGTGACAAGGGTAGCAGGCCGACCACAGGCTTATGGGAAATAGAAAAAGACAGAAATTATCATTTTGCGTAACATGGTGAATAAAAATTTTAAATTGTAAAATGGCAAGGAAGGCTGTATAGAAGATAAACAGACTGCTGAAGAGATTCTGCAACAAAAGAGTATGATCACTGCACAAGGCTGTGAAACCTAGGAGGATGCTGACCTGCAGTAATTATGCATTTAGATCTAATTCATATTTTAAAATGTATGCATTTGTATCTCTAATGCATTTAGATTGTTTTATAGCCAAAGGCAACAGAATGCCACAAGGCAGGGGTACTTTCCTCCAATTTACACACCTTAAAGGTCTTAGGCAGAGTTTGAATGCAGGTCCACACCTAAGAGGGGGCAAAACTCATTCAACCTGGCATGCAGTCTTTACTTTTCCCTTTGTCCTGCCAATTCATGTACATTATTGTCTTCAGTTTTATTCATTTAACGTTTACAGAATAGTTATCATGTGACTGGTACTCCAAACTGATGAATGAAATACAGGGCCACCCTTCAAAGAGCTCACTCACAGGCCGGTAGACTAAAAACATCACTAACAATGTCACTCACTAAAACATAGCAAGTGCTGTGGTACAGCAGTGCAGGCGATACTGAAAGATTACAGAAGAGGGAGGCAGCCCCGCTGAGCGGGTGAGGGCTTCCATGAAGGTTTCTAAGAAAGGTCGAGGTGGGAGAGGAATTCTGAAGGATGGTCAGGAGTTAGCCAGGCAAAAGAGCAGAGAAGGGCATTCTAGGCAAAGGGGACAGCACGGAGACCTTGGGATAAGTCATCTTTGGGGCAACTAACATCGGTAGCTTTCTGTGGCTGGAAAGGATAGGTACAGGAACAAAATAAAAAGTGACCAGAGATGTGGCTGGGAGCCAGTAAATGATATGAACTCCACCATAAGAATGATGAAGTCTATGTGGAAGGCAAGAGGAAAGAAAGTGGGGAGCTACTGAAGATGCTGAAAAGGTTGGCGACACATGGCAGATGCGCATCAAAGCAAAATCAAGCCAGGGAAAGTGCAGCAGGCTCCTCTAAGTCCAGATGAAGGCCTGACTTGAGCCTTGGCTTTGGAGATGAAGAGAAAACTGGGAAGAAACTTTAAGAGGTAGAATGTTCAGGACCAGGGGAGTGGATGTGAGTGTGACACAGCGGAGTCTAAGATGACTCTCAAGCAGGATGGTTACATAATATATGGAGTCTAGAATAAAACAATAATAATAATAAAAAAAAGGAAACAGAAAAGGGGGCTCCTTGTTCAAGATCAAGTCCGGAACAGCAGATTATTAAACCAAATGTGGGTTTCTTCTGGGCTCCCTCAAGCCAACCCTACTCCTAAGTTTCTGCCTAGGTTAACCATGTGCATGGATGGTTGTGGCTCTTCTGAAAACATATATAGTGAATTCCAATTTTGAACAGTTTCAAGTTTGAAGTCCTTAGAGAAAATTTGGGTAAGTTCAAGGCTAGAGACATTAGTGGATACGTCTGAAGTGGAGACTGGGGTGGACCACATTGTACAGCTTATGTGCAAAGGAGGGGGAACATTATATTGTTATAAACCTGCAGCTTGCCTATTGTCTTTAGCTGCGTTTTCTGCATTTATTTGGTAGTTTGACTTAAAGTTCATTTAAGCAGATTTCATGCCTACTTTTTTTCTGTCCCTTAAAATGAGTTGTACAGAAACCATACAGGAACAGATCTCTAAAAAAGTTAATCATCCAAGCTGGTAGTGTTGGTACATGCCTATAATCCCCGTAACTGGGAGGCTGAGACCTGAGGATCATAGGTTGGAGGACAGCCTCATCAAGGTAGGGAGACTCTCAGAAACCTAAGCAAGACCCTGTTTCAAAACAAAAAAATAAAATAAATAAATACAAAGGGCTGGGATAGAGGGCCTGTTTCAATCCCCAGTACCCCCCATCTTCCCTGGCAAAAGTTAGTCACCCAAGAAAACCTTTTCAAAGGCCAAACAGAGTGTTGGCAACTTGACTCATTAATTTTCTTCCCAACAATATTGACAAGCCCTTTTCAAGAGAAACTGTCATATGCTATTTTTAAAGGGAAACAACAGGTGAGAGGTAACTATGAAAATTATCACCTTAGCAACCAACTACATGTCTATATATGCATATATATGCATATATATGTATATATGCACACACATATGCACATATATGCATATGTATATATGCATATATATGCATATATATTCACACACCCACACATGCATGTATCTGTATGCCTCGGTATAGGCTGATTGGGAAGGAGCCTGTTAAACTATTATAAGTTACAAGTTCCCAATGCAGGTTAGGAAATACTCCATAATGCATTTTTTAAAAAGTGATTTAAAACCCACTGGAGAGGAGACAGTTTTATACCGGTGACAACATCTCCAAAAATCAAACCGGGAGAAGGCTGGAATGTCTGCACATCGGGATGGCAGAAACAAGACGTGGCCCCAGTGTGACACCCAGGCAACAGCTGACCATTTCTTGGCTGGTGTCGGAGGAGCCTCCGCCCCGGCCAAGGCTATTTTTATCCGCATCTTTGCAGGCGGCCAGGCAGGGCACGTCCTGGAGTAGGCTCTGCTCCGGCACGGTCGTCTCCCGGCCCCTCAGAACGGGGACTGCTCGCTGTCCCCTCCGGCTGCCCGGCCGGGCCGAGGCCGCGGCGGGGTCCGCTCTGCAGCCAGGGAGCCGGGCTCGGGTCTCCCGGCCTCCGCCAGCAGCATCCCGGCCGCGGACAGCTCCTCCCGACCCGCCCGCCAGCCCGCCCGCCGCAGGACGCGGCCTCCCCGCTCCTCCAGCCCCGGGACGGACACAGCGGGGCGCACAGACCTGCTCGGCCGCCGCCGCCGCCGCCGCTGCAGCCATGTTCCCGCGCCCACCGCCTCAGCCGCGCTGCCGCCGCGCTCCCCACCCCCGGCCCGCCGCGCCTGCAGCCGCTGCGCCTGCGCGGCGCCGCGCCCCCACTGTAAAGCCCCGCCCACCACCCGCCCCGCCCCGCCCCGCCCGCGCCCAGTCAAGGGCCCGCACACCCTAGAAATGCAGAGCCCAGCCTGGCTGGTCATCTCAGGATTTGGAAGGCTGGCATAGGAGGGTCACAAGTTCGAGGCCAGCCTTAGCAATTTAGCGAGCCTCTCAGCAACTTAACCAGACCGTCTTTCAAAATAAAATAATAAAATAGAATCGGGGGTGTATCTTGGAGATAGGATAGGATGGCCCTGGGAAACACACACACACACACACACACACACACACACACACACACACACACACACGGACCTCTCTGGCCTTTCAATCCACTACCTAGCCTGAAGAACAGCTGCCATCCCCAGCTGTGCCGCTCTCTCGGTTACACCCGGCAGGGTCTCTCTGGCTACAAACAGTGAGCGTGAGCGGAGCGATGTGGAGCGGGCTCACAGGCGAGGATGGAGTGGTGATGATACGAACAGAAGTTAACAGTTGCCAATGGGCAGCTGAAATCTTGAAAATTGTCGCGAGGGAGGACACCGAGTCACTTCAGGGCTGCTTCTAAAGTTTGGAGGGCCCCTGCAGTCTGCTGCCTTGCTTCCCGCCGCGGTTTAGGGGCTGGATTTTCCACAAGGTATTGGAGACAGTGTTGGCGATTGCGGTGCTTAGGAAACCTAGTGTGACATTTACTACACACCAGGAAGCGACCTGTAGGCACAAATAACTTGAATACACATTGTCCTCGACATTAACCTTTTCAGCAGAAAAGAAAAAATGCAGTGGAGTAGAAACAAAGGTGTGGAAAAACGTTCCTCACACAGCGCATCCATCGCTTGCAGAAAGCACCATGGGTCTGGGATACTGCTTGGCAGAAAGCTCCTCTTCTGCAGGAACCAGGGCAGTTTTGTTTATTGTTGACTGGTAAGGCTATTTCACTGTGCTACCTACTATGTAGTGGAGGAGTGCTGTGAAGTTTAAATTACATAATCATCTGCCACATAGCAAATGCCTCCTGATCCTTTCCCTCTTCTTTGATTTTAGCTAAGGTCTGCTCCTAAGTGGTCATCCATCTCCTTCCCCCAATGCGGAGCCCCCGACCCACATCTGAAGGCCATTCCTAGGATAGACCTGTAGCATTTGTCCGTGTTAATAGGCTGGCTCTGTTCTCACTCAGCAGTTGGGGTTACTGGGCTCTTGGCCCATCCTGAGCTCCTGTTTCCAGATTCCCGTGTCTTGCTTCTTCTCCCTCTGCTTGGAAAGTCCTCTTTCTCTCTGGTAGCTATAGTTTTATTCAGCCTCAAAAATCCATTTAAATGTCATATTGTCGTCGAAGCTTCCTGAGGCACCCAGGGACAGTTTTAAGTGCTCTGGTCCTCAACTCTGCTCCTAACCCCGTGTAATACTCCAGATGTCATAGTATAAAAGCCTTGGTGTCATTCATCCTTTTATCTGCAATGCCTGGCACAGTAATGAAACATATTGTCTTCAAAATCTGCCTGACATTCCAGTTTCTAGACTAGAAAGCCTTTTTTTAAATTTTGCCATCCTCTCTTACATGCTGATAAAACATAGCTGGTAACAAACTTTCCTGAAGCCAGATGCCCCTTTGGCTGTCTGAAGGCCACCTTCTCTTGGATTCTTTATTGCTGATCCCCATCTTTGGCAGAACACGCTATTCCTCTCTTTGATCCCAATTTCTTTTCTCCTTTTTAAGGAGATCCAGTAAATTGCATACACCGCACTTTAAACCATTCCTAAGTGTATCATTTTTCAAACTGCTTTTTAAATCTCGGACACAGTGATATTTAGAAGTCACGGTGTGCCTGGAAATCTCTTTAATACTCTTGACAGATTCATGAGATAGGTCCCCATTTTACAAATGGAGATATCAGGGCTCATAGAGGTTAAATGGCTGACCAAGTTCTCAATTAATAAGGAGCCAAGATGGAACCTAGGATCATTTGACTGAAACCTTTGCACTTCCAGCCTTTGCTTCTGTATTTCCTTTTGCCTGTTGCATGTTGTTAGTAATTGGAAGCACAGAGCAGAGCAGCCTGGTGCATATGCCCCGATCTGAGTCCTTATGAAGACATTACCCTTCCATTCACTTTGAAGTGGGTTGCACAGTGCCCCTTGGTGAACTTACATCCAAGTCATAACCCTCAGTATCTTTGGATTGTGTGTGTGTGTGTGTGTGTGTGTGTGTGTGTGTGTATGTGTGTGTGTGTAAATAGGGTCATTGCGGACGGCTATAGGCTGAATATTTGTGGTGCCCCCCCAATTCACATGTTGAAAACCTAGCCCCTAATATAACAGTACTGGGAAATGGGTCTTTGGGAGGCAATCAGATCTTTTGGAGGTATCTTGATATATATATTTTATGCTGCTATAACAAGATACTGAAGAAAGGATAATTTATACGGAACAGATATTTGCTTCTAATACTTTTGCGAATTGGGAAGTCCAAGGCTGCGAGGCCTGCGTCTGGCGAGGGCCTTTTTGCTGGGTCATGTCATGGTGGAAGGTGGAGGGACGAGAGAGGGTGAGAGAGCACAAAAAGAGGGGGCCACACTCATCCTTTCACTGGGTGCTCACCTTTCATTTCAGCCACATAATATTTGTAATCCTACCTGTTTGCCTGGACACATCAAGTCCCTGTGCCTTTGCCTCTATGGGTATTCCTCTCCCTCTCCTTTTCTTTTTTTAAGTCTAGCTGTTTGCCTACTTGTCCACTAAAACACAGCTCAAATGGTTTCTCCTCTTCTGACAAACCTTTTTATTTTATTTTATTTTATTTATTTTATATTTTCAGTACTAGGGGTTTAAATCCAGGGGCATTCTACTGCCAAGCTAATTTTTTATTCTGAAACGAGATCTCACTAAGTTGCTGAGCATCTAAGGCTGGTCTCAAACCTGTGATCCTCCTGTCTCAGCCTCCCAAGTATCGGGATTACAGGCATGCACCACCGTGCCTGGCTCTGGCAAACCTTTCTTAATCCTTCTCCTCATCACAACCTTGATTTCTATACTCCTCTCTGCAATCCTCAAGCGCAGCTCTCTTGTTGATCACGCTATGCTGAAATTTATTTACTTGCCCATCCTTTTTTACTTTTGTATGAATTCATACCTCTCTGAATTCTATCTGCCTTTATGGACCAATCTTAGCCCCACCTCT
Organism: Muscardinus avellanarius; assembly: GCF_963383645.1. Classification (NCBI taxonomy): domain Eukaryota; kingdom Metazoa; phylum Chordata; class Mammalia; order Rodentia; family Gliridae; genus Muscardinus; species Muscardinus avellanarius. Next base: position 97,507,052 of record NC_137791.1, on the reverse strand, counting down.
TCTTGTCAGTTCCAGCCAATCCTCCTTGCTTTCTCCTTGCAGCTGGCTCCCATTGGTCGGATTCGCCGTGATATCCATCTGACACTCGATGCACTGTCCTCTGTGATTTTAGTTTTCATGATGTGCATGCAGTTTGCTCCTAGCTAGACTGTGAGTTTCCTACAAAGCGGGACCTCGGGTTACGACTTCCATGCCGCTCCAAGTCCTGAACACAGTCGCCCCAACTACAGAGTACATTCTACACAACTTCAGTGAGTGAATACTGGTGTGTTTGATTTTTGTCATTGTGACAAATAACTGAGAAAAAAAAAACTTAGGGGAGAACATATTTATTTTGGCTCACTGTTTCAGAGTTACAGACCCTGGCTGTCTGGCTCCATTGCTCTGGGCCTCAGTGGAGGCAGAAGATCATGGCAGAGGAGAGCTGCGAAGCTCATGGCAGCCAGGAAGCAGGGTCAGGGAGGAAGGGGCCAAGGACAAGAAACAGTTCCCCAGAGGCCTACTTCCTTCAGGCAGACCCTGCCTCCTAAAGCTTTCATCACTTCTCCATAGTGACATACAGTTATCACTCCATCAGTGGACCAAGCCACTGGTGACCAGATGATAATATACTCATGGTCCAGTCACTTTCCCAAAGACACCTCCAAACACGACTTTACTGGAGACCAGCCTTTGAGGCACACTCAGATCCAACCCATAATAGCAGTTTTATTGTTTATTGGGTAAAATATATTACCAGAACCCGTGTCTCTAATACTTACCATACACCATCCCAGAGAAGGACGTCACTATCTCTCTCCCCTCTTCCTCCATTCCAGTCTCCCTCTCCCAACACTCCTCCTTCTCTGTCTTCTTCTCTCTCTTTCTCTCTTTTCTTAAGTGGAAACACTTCCTGGGTTCAGTCTTACCTCCTTGAAACTTAACCTCTAGTACCTCCAATGTGAAATAAAAAATGTCTTTAGCTTGATATATGAGATTCATCAGAGTGAGAACCAAGACTATTCTTCTGGTCTCGTCTCTTATTTCCTGATGCCTCTGTAGGTATATAGAATTAGTCTCCATTGTTTCATAAATTTCTATTCAATTTCATGCCTCTGGGATGCTCTTTCCTCCTGTTTCCATTTTCTCTTCTCTTCCTGGTGAACTCTTCTCCATCTTTCCAGAACTGGCTCTGAATGTCATCTTCTTTCATAACTTTTCTTGAGGACAGGAGAGGAGGTAAGGGAAGAGCCCCTCTTTCCATAGAACGATGGTGGTTTCATCTCTCTCTTGAAGATTGTGAGATCCTAGGGAAACTTGGTTTAATTTTGCCTTATGCAAGTCATCGCACCACAGTAGACATCCTCTAAATGTTTATTAAATGTACTCGAAAGGTTCTATTTCAACATCACTCAACCTAGAGCCTGCTCTCATGCTGTCCCATGTCACTCTTCTGAGATGCCGAGAGGTATTTTCCAAGGTAGACCATACTCTCTGCTGTTGTGAGTACCTTAACCTGTCCTGAGCTCACCCTTCAATGCTCATTCTCATGCAGCCGTATATTTGCCATTGATTTGGCTAACAGAGCTGAAAAGACTGAGGGTCACGATGTCTTCTTTTCTAAGCTAACTATGCTGGAAAAGTAGATTAAGAGAGAAGGTATATTTTGGTCAATATCATACTGCACCCACAAAACGTGCCCCTTTCTCCTGCTTCTATTCTGTATTTGCTCTAAATGTTCTATAGTTCATTTAGGTGCTAATTGTGACATCGTAAAACTTTCTTCTTGTTTTTGTGGCTTAAGCAATAGTGGGCATGGTAGGATAGTGTGGGAGAATTCTGATGTGCCGAGTGGAGAATGCTAATTGTTGTTGGTATCATGGAGGGCACAGCGTCTTTGCTTTTGCTCAACAGGGAAACCTGCCTTTAGCTGAGATGCTAACCAGTGAAAAGTTCTTCCTCCACTGGGTAGGGCTGTGTCCTTTCCCCCTTTATCTTTCCTTTAATGTTGCAGAGAAACACAAAGGGCAAAATGAAGCTCCTATACAAAGAAGTGTTTTTCTACCACCTATAAGAATGAAGTACCTTACTATACAGCCCCAAACCACTGTATGTACAAGCAACTTAATGCAAGTGGGTCGGCAAAGACTAGACAATTTTCTTTCTTTCTTTTTTTTTTTTGTGTGTGGTACTGGGGGTGGAACCCAGGGGCTTTCTACCGCTGGTCTATACTTCCAGACCTATTTTATACTTTATTTGGAAAAAAGGTGTCACTAAGTTTCTGAGAGCCTCACTAAGTAGCTGAGGCTGGCTTCGAACCTGTGCGATCCTCCTGTCTCAGCCTCCCAAGTGTGGGGATTATAAGCGTGTGCCACCACACTCAACGACCATTTTCTTTAGCAAGAAATAAGATCCTAAAACAAACAGCAGTAGGACAAGACCAGCATGGAACACACAGAAGAGGATCAGGGGCCCTTGACTTTCGGAGCCAGAACACAGACTATTCTTCTAGCTATACTGGCTAAGGGTTTGCAACTGTATTTGGAGAGAAAGAACTAGAAATCGAGATGATGATCCCTCTATATATCCTTGTAGTTTACTGCATATATTTATGTTCAGTGTTGTGTGAATGACATATGCACGCATGGTTCTCACTTGGCGAGTTGATCCAGTTAATCTTTTTTTTTTTTTTGCAGTACTGGATGGAACCCAGGGGGCATTCTACTTCTGACTGACACCCCCAGCCCTATTTTTTATTCTTTATTTTGAAACAGGGTCTCACTGAGTTGCAAAGGGCCTCACTAAGTAGCTGAGGCTGTCCGTGAACCTGGATCCTCCTGTCTCGGGCTCTCTGATGCTGGGATTACAAGCGTGCACCTGGCTTCCAGTTAATCTTTTATTGGCTTCTAAACATCTCAAATTAAAAATCTGTCCAGTTGATTGACACAAGTAAAATTCAGTGGACAAAATTAAGGACTTTCAGAAAGTCTGTGCCATCTAGATGTTTGACATATTACACTTCTCTAGAATAAATGGCTCCTGACTGTGTGGTAGAATTTATGACGCATAAGAATGAGTAGCTGTTAAGGTTGCCTGTGTCTACACCAATGAGATTATGACATCAGATGTAAAGCAGCCAATCATATCCTTTCTTTCTCCTTTTTCTTCCTCCTTCTTTCTCTTTGCTTTCTCTTCACCCTTCTTTCTCGTTTCACTTTTTCTCCCTCATGAACCAGTTTCTGTACTGAATAAGACTGTCCTTTCCTTCGAGAGACTCAGAGGCTTATATAAGAGGCAAACAAATAAGTATTAGATAATGTGACAATGTCCCAAAATTAAAGAGAAAAAGCATAAAGAGCCAGATGTGATGGTACAGGACTGTAATTCCAGTACTTGGGAGGCTGAGACAGGAGGATCACCGGTTGAGGCCAGCGTTAGCAACTTAACAAGGTCCTTTAGCAACTTAGTGAGCCTCTTTTTCAAAATAAAAAAATAAAATAGAATTGGGAGTGTAGTTTAGAGGTAGAATGCCTTCTGAATCAATCTCCAGTACTGAGAGAAAGAGAAAGGGGGGGGAGGGAGGGAGGGGGGGAAGAAAGGAGGGAGACAGAAAGAGAAGGAGGAAGAGGAGGAGAAAGAGGAAAAGGAGAAGGAAGGGGAGGAGGAAGAAGAGGTGGCTCTAGAGGGTTAGGAAGTTTGAGCTGGTCTAAATGTATTAAAAGTATAAATGTAGAAGAATTCCTCATTTACTGGAGATTAGGAATATTATTTCAGCAAGTTTGCAAAATTAAATTGTACTCGCTGGACGTGGTGGCGCACGCTTGTAATCCCCGCGCTTGGGAGGCAGAGACAGGAGGATCGCGGAGGTTCGAAGCCAGCCACGCTGGCTTAAGAGACCCTGTTTCCAAATAAAAAGTATAAAATAGGTCTGGGAGTGTAGCCCGGAGGCAGAAGGGTTTCCAGGAACCCCAGTACCACAAATAAATAAATAAATAGTACTCAAAAAAAGGTGTTTGACTTTTGGCGATTGGTTGAAGCTCTCAGAATCAAGGTTTAGCTCAAATAAAACTGTGAACCAAAAATGAAAACAAAAAAGGCAAGATGTATTCAATTCTGAATTGATGAATCAGCTAAAACCGCATTAAAGAATGTCAGAACTGTGACGGGCAGCCGCTTCTCAGGACTGAGTGAGAACTCCAGACCCGGCTAACTAATGAACACAAACTGGAGTGGGGCGCTGCAGAGCACATCTGCAAGTGGAGTATTATTCTGAGTTGTGTCTGTGTTGTTTGGGTACTGAGGACTGAATACAGGGGCGTTCTATCTCAGAGTTACACTCCCTGACTTTTTATCTTTAATTTTGAAATGAGGTCTAAGTTGCTGAGGATCCCAGTAAATTGTTGAGACTGGTTTCAAGCCTGTAACCTTCCTGCCTCAGCCTCCCAAGTGCTGCAATTACAGATGTGTGCTATCACACCAGCTAATTTTTTTTTACTTTAGTAATTATTATTCCCCTATGATAAAACAAGGTGTTGGATCTGTGTAGTCCTTTTAGGGGTGTGTGTGGTATATAGAAAACAACAGGAATGCAAGCTCCAGAAATGAGCCTTTTATTAGTGGGAAGTAAATCTACTGCAATTAAGAGGGGGGAAAAGAAAGAGGTGGCACAAATTTTGAATTTTATGGTAATCAGATACACGCGGTGCTCATGTCCTTTCAAGAATATAAAGAAATAAAACCGGATTCAACTAGCTGGTTTCACCTCCACCATTTTATTCATCTTAATGAACAGATGATTTACATCACTTGATGGTTTATAAAACAAGGGATTGATCTAACCTGCTTAATGATGGTTGAAACGGGTTCATTATGGGTTCAAACTAGCACCTTGCTGAGCATTCTTTAACATAGTGCCAACGCAGTGTGGGAACTTTCAGAGTCTCAACTGAAGAATTCAGGATTAAATGGAGCTTTATAAAAGGCTTTATTGAAGAAATATACGAATATAAATACACTACCTACTCTTCCGCAATCCTGAAGGAGTAACTCTAATTTGTAAGCCTTCTGCAATTTGTTGACTTGGGCACCTACCCCGTGGATGATGGAACAAATCAAAAGACAGAAGTAGAAGGAACCGACATACAGGCAACTAGGAGGTGCTGAATACCAATTAAACTCTGGAGAGGTAAAAGAACAAAGGAGGGGCCGAAGGGATGATTCCCCGAGAGCCTAATAAGAACCTTTCATGGAGGGTTAACATTGCCTATACTCTCGTTGACTTGCGAGGCTGGGGCAGGAGGAGCACAAGTTCAAGGCCAGCCCCCCCCCCCAATTTAGCAAGATCTGTCTATAATAAACAAATACATAATAATAAAAAGAGCCAGGGTGTGGCTCAGTGGTAGAATGCCCCTGGCTTCAATCCTCTCCCCAAAGGAAAAAATATGTATATAACTTCTACTTTTCTGAGCACGGCTGTCACCCACAGCCCTGCGTGGGGAGGCGAGGCCTAGGGCTGCCCTGCACCATCCCGCGCTGCATGGCGTCTAGGCCCCCCAGGAGTCCGGCAGCCGCCCTCGGGGTCTCTGCGCCCTGCCGCCCGGGCCGGCCCAGGGGCTTGGGCACCCTCGGCCGCAGCCCCTGCAGCCTTGGCCCCGCGGTGCGTCCCGAGGGCGGGGGCGCTGCAGCCCCGTTGCCCCGACGCCGCGTCCCTGGCAGCCACCGCCCACGTCAGGGCTTGTTTAATAATCGCCGGGGTTTATAGGGCCGGGCGGGCGGGCGGGCAGCGGCGGGGCGCCAGGAGGGCGCGCCGGGCAGCGGAGGAGGCGCGGCGGCCGCGGCCCAGGGCACCTCCCCCGGCTTCCCGAACCCGGCCCGGCCCGACCGGAGGGGGAGGATGGAAACACCAGCCCGGCTCTGAGCCCCGGGAAGATAACACCCTTCCCGCTCCATCACCGCCTGGCCCTGTCCACTCCGGAGAGACCCGCGGAGGAGCGAGCGATGGCGGAAACCCTGAGGAGGCTGGTCTCCAGCGAGTATTTACGACGGCTGCAGGAGAAGCTGGAGGCCTGGATGAAGGACTACAACGTGAGTCCCGTGGAAGACCCCCGGGCTTGCCCTCCTCGCTTCCCTGCGCAGCCCTCCGAGGGGGTTTCTTGGGGCTGGCCTGGGAGGTCGCCTTGCAAAGCCCTGGCCTCCCACCAGCATGGGAAGGAAGGGCCCATGTCCACTGCAGCCCTTCGGATGCGATGGGACTGTGTGGGCTGCAGTCAGGAGACTCCACAAGGCGGTAACCAAGGACGCCGGCGGCCCTAGCAACGGGAAAGGCAGGGTCGGATCCTGTACGCAGCCGCTCTCTCCCTTGCTGACTCTGTGTGTGTGTGTGTGTGTGTGTGTGTGTGTGTGTGTGTGTGTGTGTGTTACTGGGGATTGAACCCAGGGTATTCTGCTTCTGAGCTATATTACCAGCTCCATTTTAATTTTATCTTTTTTTTGTTGTTGTTATGAAACAGGGTCTCACTAAGTTGCAGGGAGTAAGGGTGTGCTAAGTTGCCGAGGCTGGCTGTGAACCTGTGATCCTCTTGTCTCATCCTCCCAAGTACTAGGATTACAGGCCTGCACCATCACGCATGCTGCAACTTAGTTTTTTACTACACCTCTCCTCCTGCCTTTCCACAAGTCCCCCACTCTGAAGATACCCAAGGGCTGTATCAGAATAGTTTTTTTTTTTTTGTACTAAGAGTGGAACTCAGGGTTCTTCTACCTTCAAGTTATACCCCCAGCCCTATTTTTTATTCTTTATTTTGAAACAGGGTCTCACTGAGTTATAAAGGGTCTCACTAAGCTGCTGAGGCTGGCCACTAATCGTGATCCTCTTGTCTCAGCCTCCCAAGAACTGGGATTACATGCGCGTGCCACCACACCCAGCTCAGATGTATTTTTATAAACACCCAGGAATAATTACCCAGAAACCAGTGAGGTCAATGTCCGTTATGGTTACATGTGTCCTTGTGAGCTACTCAACATGGAGATTAAGGCAGTTTCAACAGCAGAGCAGATTTCAGGAGGTCTGTGGCCAAGGCTTTTGTAAGAAGCCAGTATTCAGCCAGGCGTGGCAGCACATGCTTGTAATCCCAGCATTTGGGAGGCTGAGACAGGAGGATCGCAGTTTGCAGACAGCCTTGGCTACTACTAAGCAAGGCCCTTTGCAACTCAGGGAGATCTTGTTTCAAAAACAAAGAATAATAAATAGGGCTGGGGGTGTAGCTCAGAGATAGAATGCCCCTGAGTTCCATTCCCAGTACCTAAAAATAAATAAATAAATAAAATAAATTTGTTACTAGTCTCTAAAGGTTAAAGACAACAATCCCAAGTCTGTTCATTTACCCTTGTTCACTGTCCTGCGGCCTGAGCTCTGAATTTTAAAAAAGCAAGCTGTTTGTCACAATGACACTAAGCATTCGACTGGAACGAATTAAATGATTGTTTTAGAAGCTCCCGATAAGTACTGAGAAATGCCATGGGTCATTCTGTTTTCTTGTCCTGGTAACAGCTGGCCTCGCTGTTGTCATTGAACCATTTCAGCCCCCTTCACCCTTTGCTCCTGTCGGTAGAGACTGCGTTCACAGCCCCCTTCCGGCCATCCCGGGCTCTGCCACGTTGTCCCCCCTCATTCCTTACCCTCTACTTTGCTTCCTCTCTTTCTCCTGATGAATCTCATCTCTGTACGCAGGACCTGTTCTCATCTGAGCCTCCGGCTGCCCGCTGGACATTTTTAATGGCGAGTACAGTGGTCATCACAAAGTCAGAGCAGTCTAGAGCCGAGTTTGGCCTCTCCTGCGCCCCAGCCACAGGCCATTTCCTAACCTGTCCTCATCATGACCTACTCCATGCCCTTTCCACCCACCACCTGCCGGCTGTAACCTCAAAATGCATATGGAACCTGAGTGCTTGTCATCAGCTCAACTGCTGCCACCTCTGTCCATTGTAGATCACCTTTTTTTTTTTTTTTGCGGGTCTGGGATTCAACCTTTGAGCTACACCCCCTGCCCAATTTTTAAAATTTATTTATTTATTTTCTCTCTCTCTCTCTCTCTCTCTCTCTCTCTCTCTCTCTCTCTGGTGGTGCTGGGGTTCCTGGAAGCCCTTCTCCCTCCGGGCTACACTCCCAGACCTATTTTTACATTTTTATTTGGAAACAGGGTCTCCTAAGCCAGCGTGGCTGGCTTCGAACTTGCGTGATCCTCCTGTCTCTGCCTCCCAAGCGTGGGGATTACAAGTGTGTGTCACCACGCCTGGCTTTTTAATTTATTTTGAAACAGAATCTCACTAAGTTGCGGAGGGCCTCACTAAGTAGCTGAGGCCATCCGCGAACCGCAATCCTTTGGTCTCAGCCTCCTGAATGCTGGGATTATAAGCGTGCGCCACCACGCCTGGCTGTAGATCATCTTTTACTTGGAGTATTAAAAAATATGATAACCCAAACTGATTCTTTTAAATCACAAGTCAGATTAACTTACTCCCCTGGACAAGACTCTCTAAACTTCTCATTTGACTCAGAAGAAAAGCCAAAGTTTGCTCAATGGCCTTGGAAGTTGGACACACTTGTGTCTCTTTCATCTCTCTGACCTTTTCTCAGACCACTCTAGCAACATTGGCCTTCTGGTTCTTTCTAGAGCAATACTTCAAATAGAACTTTCTCCGATGACGGAGGCTCTATATCTGTACTGTCCAATATGGGCCCTAGAAATGTGCCATGGATCCATTGAATAACTACATTTTTTATTTTACTTCATTTCAATTTATTTTATTATTATTATTTTTGTGTGTGCATGGTACTGGGGATGGAACTCAGGGGCCTTCTACCTCTGGGATACACCCCCAGCCCTATTTTATATTTTATTTGGAAACAGGGTCTCACTAAGTTGCTGAGAGCCTCACTAAGTGGCTGAGACTGGCTTCGAACCTGTGCGATCCTCCTGTCTCAGCCTTCCAAATACTGGGATTATAAGCATGAGCCACCATGCCTGGCTCAGTTCAATTTAAATTCAAATTGTCACGTATGGCTAGTGGCTACTTGCTTGCACAGCCCAAGTCTTGTTTCAGGGTGTTTTACACTTGCTGTTTGCTTTGCCTGGAAAGATCCTCATTTATTGATCTTTGGGTGAGAAATCAATATTCTCATGGTCTTACTTCCTTCAAGTCTTTCCTTAAATGTTACCTTCTCAGAGGGCCACCTGACCGTCCTGTTTATAACTCCAACCTTCTACGGCACCCCTGGCATTCACTGTTTCCTTCTCTACCTTATTTTTTCTATAATATCTACATCTTCTAGTTTTGCGCTTACTTGGTTTCTCCTCTACGGATTTCTGCCTTGTTCTGTTCACTGCTGTAATCCTAGCACTTGGAACAATGCTTGGTATTTAGTAGGTGCTCAAAAAATGCATCATGACTTAATGAGTGCCAGACAATCAGTTTCTCTGACTCATTTTTCTTCTTAAAACTTCATATCCACTGTAAAATGAAGGATGATCTCCCAATGTCTTCAGTTATTCCTTTGTTAAATTGAATTGAAACCAGAAGCTACAATTTTCAATTAGGGGCATAAGTGAAATGGTACAAATGTTCCTGAAAACCAGTCCTTGAGTAGCTAAAGGGAGGATGAAAAATTATTGATATACCACCTTGCATAAAATTTAAGTTAGATCTAAAATTACTCTGTATCTTATCATCTATGGTATGGATTTGGGCCAATTGCTAAGCAGTCTCTAAGTACTGCAAGGTTGTTTTATTAGTACCAGGGACTTAGGACTTAGACCCTAAGATGAATAATTGTGATGGTAGCAAACTCCATTTGTTAAAATATTAGTTATAGGAACCTGTGTTCATTAAAAACTACAAGTTATACATGCTATGGGAGGTTGATTTTGCTGACTGCCACCACTTCGACTCAATTTTAATTAGCCTGAGCAAAAGAAAAGTCCATAAATATTTCTTTAGAATTAGCATGATTAAAATCATCTCCCCAGGGAAAAGTTAGTTTCAAGGAAAAGGAATAAATGACTTAGATCAATTCTAAAACACAGTGCATTTACAAATATTTTCTTCTAACCAGCAATTATTGGAGTAACATCCTATTTAGTTTTTCTTTTAAACTTCCCTGATATAATTCCTTCTTATCCGATCTCCTAACTGCCACCTTAATTTGAGCATCACTACCATTTCACAGTGATCTGTTTTATACATCAATCGGTTTCAATGTATCCCATATAGTAGTTCCCACATATCTGTAGTTATACTTTCCCCAGTTTTTGTTACCTGTAGTCAACTGTGGTTTGAAAGCATTAAACAGAAAACCCAACAGAAATAAACAATTTGGAGGTTTTAAATTGTGTGCTGTTGTGAGTAGTGTGATGACATCTCTCACTACTCCGCTAGTGAAGCCTCATCTGAGACACGAATCATCCCTTTGTCCAGAGTATACACACTACACATGCTACACAGTATACATGCTACAGACTCTTAGTCACTTAGTAATTGGTTCAGTTTTTAGAATGACTTTTGATGTATCGCAGTGTTTGTGTTCAAGGATTCTTTATTTTGCTTAATAATAGCCCCAAAGAGCAATAGTGGTGAAGCAAAAGATACATTAGGGCATAAGCCATGGAGAGACATATTAGCTTGTATCCTATTTTACAAAGCTGCAGGGCATATAGGATTTTAAAACATGGTACTCCGTGTGTGTGTGTGTGTGTGTGTGTGTGTGTGTGTGTGTGTGTGTAAAAGAGAGATAGAGATTCTGAGAATAGTCCTTAATAGTGCCTAACTACCCCAATTTATCATGCAATGTCTGTATGGTTTAATTGATCAACTTGGAAGAAGGCTCAAATTACTGTGTAGAACTTAATTCTGATTACTCCATGGAGATATTAGCATGAAAAATTCACTTTACAATATTAGTAGCACCTAAAATGTCCTGCTTGGACTGAAGCTCTCCTCCATCTGAGACACTTTTTTCTTCTCCTTAGAGCCCTGTGGACTAGGGAGTCAACCTGGGTCAGATGTTCTGAGATTAGTTATTTCAAAAATTGTACTTTACATAATTATAGTAGCATCTGGTACATACTCACTGTCCCCATGATGACCTTATTCCCCAAGATAGGATTGATGAGATTTCTTAAACTAAAATAATAAACACCAGGACCTTATAGCCTAGAAACTTGATTATTTACTATGTGAGTTGGGTTGGTGAGAAGGGCTAGTAACACAAGATTTATTCACCCATTACTCTTCTTTCGTGTTATAGATATCAACACTAATAGGTGGGAACAACATATTAAATATCAACACATAAAAAGGAGATCTTATTGAGATATCTCTTATGTTTGGTTTAGAATAATCTTTGTGGTTGAAATAGAAACCCGTGCTCACCTGTGCCTGCTTACTAGTACAAAGGGTTGTTGTAGTGGTTGTTATGGTGTGTTCGACAGACTCCCTGCCCACCTTCACTCCTCCTCCTCAGTCAACATACTTACTCCTACATTCTGGAGGATTACATCTAATTAGTAGACGTCTAGAGAAAATTTTTCTTTTTATTTCTTTCCTAGCCAGACCAAGCTGCAGTGATGAGCAACCCCCCCGAATCTCAGTGTCTCAACAGAATATTTTTTAATCTTTATTCACACAAGACGTGAGCACGACTTCATCCTTAGCTCAGTTCCATCACCATCGAGTGGTGCTACCATCCTATCATGTGACCTTAGAGATTTGCAGGGCCAGAGGAGTGGCTCGTGCCCCCCACTTAATGTCCCTTAGCCAGAAGTACAGTCCCACGTCACTTACTGATCAGGCATGTTCTAAGAAATGCATAGATAACATGGGTTTATAAAACAAACAAACAAAAGCAGGGAAAGCATTTAATGTCATAGCACTTATGTTTAAAAGGTATATTTGGATGAAAGCGTTTGCACTATTATATAATATGTATGAAGTGTATTTTGTGCACTGGAAATTGCTGTATTTTGTGCTAAAATAAGTGGGTTTGAAGAGCTTTTAAAAATGGGATATTGAGTTTGTAACCCCAGCATTCGGTAGGCTGAGACAGGAGGATCGCAGTTCGTGGACAGCCTCAGCTACTTAGTGAGGCCTTCCGCAACCTAGTGAGACCCTGTTTCAAAATAAAGAATAAAAAATAGGGCAGGGGGTGTAGCTCGGAGGTCAAATGCTCCTGGGTTCCACCCCCAGACCTGCAAAAATAAAAGGGAGATTGAAAGTTTATTGAGAATGTTTGTTGGCAAATTGTATTAAGTTAGCCAGAGGTATATTAAGCATGATTGGCCATCTTTTTTTACATTGTGCAGGTGACTCAAGGTTAGGTGCAGGAGAGTGTTGGATGATCACGGGGGGAAGTTGCTGGCTGACTAAGCAAGGCACAGCTCAGGAGTGAAGACAGTGGAAGAGACCAAAGCACCAGAGGCCCTTTGGGATGGGAGCCACACCTGTGCAGGGACAGTGCAGAATCATAACTGGAGTGGAGAGAGCTGGAGGGGCAAAGAGAAGAAAGGCTTGGTGGGAGGGTGGAAGAAAGTTATGGAGAACCTGCACATTGTGTGGCAGTTAGGATTGATGGGTTGGGAGATTTTTTTGGAGAAAGAGCGTGATGACCCGGAGGTTGTGGAACAACACTTTTGTCCTGTTCTCCTTCCCCATGCAAGGACACTTCTTGAAATACTTTGTGCCCCCCTCCATTCTACAATAACGGCTCTCATAATTGTCCCTAGAGGCCATCTGATAGCTGTTCAAATCCAATCCCTTTTCTCCAGCCTTTATTTCCTTGATTTCTCTGCAGCAGTTGACACATATCCAAATTTTGTGGCTTCTACTACTTCCCAGGTTTGGGGGGCTCCCAAGTCTGTTGTCAGGTTGAGCTCTGCTCCAGAGGCCTACCAGGTGGCCACCTGCTTTCCAGGTGGCTCCATGTGGATGCGCCAGAGGGCCTACTCAGCCAACATGAACCAAAAGGAACTAGCTGTCCAATCTTCAGTCTTGCTGGTTCTGTCCTTGTTGAGCGATGGCCTGTGTGATTGTGATTGTGCATCACAATTGCCCCCTCAGCCCAAGTCAGATACCTGGGTGCCTCCCAATCCATCCCACCTCATCTATCAGTCCAAGAAGCCCTGAGCATTCTGCCTTGTGAATAGCTCTCAAACACCTCCTACCTTTTCCCTTCAGTTGCTGCTGTTTCTTATACCTGGGAAAACTGGCTTCCAGGATGTGTTTAGGGCCTATCTCAAGAAAACTTTGTTGCAAAAACTCCTAGGCATAGTAGCTTCATGCAATCCAGAAAATTTGCCCCAAATAAAATTCAGGGTTTTTTTGGTGTCATGGATTGAACCCAGACACATCATACCCACTAACCTCGTAGCACAACACTCACAAATGTGTGGTGACACTGGTGTAAACAAGCCCATTGCCCTTCACTTGTATAAAAGTATAATTATATACAGTAGATATTTGACAACAATAAATTATGTACAATTATATGCAGTACATATTTGACAATAATAACAATAAAATTATGATAGTTTTTACTATCACTTTAGAATATTTAACACTTATAAAAAATTTACAGGGAAACAGTTTGCTCTAACAGACTGCTGGCAGCCTGAGTTCGCCCTGACTCTTGATGCATCAAGAGGCCACAGGGAGTGACTGAGCCGATGGTCCGGGTCTGTGTAAATGCATGTTAGGGTGTTCACACAATGATGAAACTGCTGGCAATGCAGGTCTAAGGACTTATCCTCATCTTTACATGATGCATGACTGTAAAATAAAAGTTACTTGAAGAATTCTCATCTTTACTCATTAGGATGTATTTTAATTTTCTCCCATATTGTGTCATTAGTATTTGCCATTTGAGACTCACTAAACGGATTTCAGTACCCACTAATGTGGTGATGATCGATCTTGGTGGCAGACAGGAATCATCTGGAAAGCTTTGAAGTGTTCAATGCCCAGGCCCTGTACTAAAGCAGTGAAAGCAGAATTTCTAGGAGTGGGAGCTCACGAGGTTCCTCAGATCAGGCTTCTAGAATCATCTTGGCTTCTCACCATTTTTTCTTCTTTTGAGCTTCAATTCTGAAATCTGGGCAGAGTTTGCTTATGGCAAATGGTGTGTGGCTTTGCACTTATACATGTTTGTTTTAGACTGTGCAGTCCTTGAGGGAAAGAGACGGTCATTCCTCTTTGTGTCCCTAGCTCCCAGCACTCGGAGGCTCCTTCGTGAGGAGCCGAGAGCCACGCTAAGTGTGTGAAGGCCAGGATACGCTATGTCCTTCTGGGGCTTGAAGTCATCTCCTTCTTTGGCCTCCTGCTTCTTATCTTCTGTCCTGACTGTTGCTGCCCCGCGCGGGTTTTATTTCTCATTCACTGGCCCTTCTTCTTGGCCCACTTGTGACATAGAGCGATGGCCCTGTGCTCTGCCCTCAGCCCTCCCCCCTCCATACATCCCTGGTGACCTCGTCCCTGCAGGAGCCTCCCACTTTCCCAATGGCAGAGGACCTCCAAAGCCTCACCTCCGACTCCTGCCTGCCTAGGAGTTCCAGACTTACTGTGCTTTAGTGAAAGCATCAAGGCAGAGAGCTTGGCTTCTGTGCTAGAGGCTGCAGAAATGGGATTAGAGCCAGTTCAACCACTGTCTCTTCTAATTACTTTGTCTTTCTGCATTGGTGAATTCTGGTTGATGATCACACCCAATTTGTTTGAGGGATTTAATAAAATAGTAAATATATAAAGCTTTTGCACAATGATTGGGTGACATAGAGTTGGTGCTCAATAATGTTTTGATACTATTGTTAGACATTTCCATCTGAATTGCCTACAGTCATAAACTACCCAAACCTAAGTGCAGCATCAGCCACATCACACTGCTGTCTGTTTTCAAACCTCCTGGTCTCCTCCACAGTTAGCGCTGGAACCAGGGGAACCTTGGCTGATACAGGTTTAATTTGGGGCTGAGAAAGATCCTTGGGGGACCCTTGGTATGTGCACAGCCTCTTGCCTCTCCCAACCAGGTGGTTATGTTGCCTCCTCACCAACTCGCTCTCTAACACACACTCTAAGTGTTCTCTGCTCCTGCAGAGACACTTTTGTAAAATGCCAAGAAAATCTGACTGCGTCCGTAATAACTTTTTCACTTCTCTCATTAGATCTTTTGATGATGGGACTAAGTCTTGAACCATCATCTGGCCAGCCAAGACTTTCAAATTTGGTTTGGGGGCCAGGTATTCATTTTCCCATAATGTTCCTGCTTCTCGCCTTTGGTACCTGCTGTTCGTCCTCTTAGAATGCCCTTTTCATTACCCCTCACCAGAGCTTCTTTTGTTCTGTCTACAGCTCACTGCCAAAGACAGAGCACTAACATAGAGGAACTTGCTTATGCCCCGTGTACTCCTTGTTCTCCTGTCCACTTCCTCCCCTGGGGAGCTCGCTGATAGCAGGCAGCCTGGTTTTAGTTTTTCTTTATTTCTTGGTCCTGGGGATTGAACCTGGGACATTCTACTTCCAAGCTACATCTTCAGACCCTTCTTATTTTTTTTTTCTTAATTTTGAAACAGGGTCTTACTAAGTTACTGAGACTAGCCTTGCACCTGTGATCCTCCTGTCTCAGCCGCCCATATGCTGGGATCACACGTGTGTTCCACCATACCTGGTGGCTACATGCTTTTTAGTGTAGCTGGGTCACTGGAGCTGCCAGTTCCTGGCCTTTCATATCACAGAAGCTTGATGATCTCTAAACAAATATATTTGGAGAGTGTGTAGTTTGGAGACAGTTTCAAAGAATTCATATCTTTTCTCTACTTATCTTGTGTGTTTATGTGTTTAGTAGAATAATGTGACCCTATTGCAACTTGAATGTCATGTGCAAAGCTTTGTGTGAGAGGCTGCAGCATGTTGTGACATGTCTTGGGCACAGGAATGGTGGGACAATGCCTTCTATTCTGTGATTTAAGTTGTGTATACAAACTCCTTTGAGAAACATTCTGTTGGGTACCTATTATGTACCAGGCCCTGGGCGGGGCAGAGCAGCAGAGAGGAATGATACTACAATAATACTTGTTTCTACATTCTTCCTTTATCCTGGGCTCTGTGCTTGAGTTAGCACATAAGACCCACCACCTCCTAAATGTGAGGAAATGGAGCCTCCTATTTAAATATCTTCTCTAAAAGAATTCAGCTTACTAGGGGAGACCCAGATTGGAGCCAGGGCTGCCAGATTTCTAAATTCCTGGCTCCTCGCAATGCTGCGAACCACCTGCGGCTGCCAGTTGTTGCGCACATGACTCCTGTTTCCGAGGAGCTGGATGTCCGTTGCTTTGACTTAATTATCCCAACACTGCACAAGGCATTCTCATCCCCATCATAGGGGAAACAAAATGGGCTCAGAGTTTAAGGAACTTGTGCAGGATCACAGAGAGCTGTGCCAGGTGGGCAGAGCCGAAGTATTTACTGGGGTCTACTTAACGTTTCAGCTCATTGTCCACTTAGCAAATGTCATGATCCGGGCAGAGGACACGAGACTTGTAAGCGCAGTCTAAAATGGCCCGGGCAAGGAGCTCAGTGGGAAGGAAGGGATGGGCGTGGCTGCGCAGGCGCTCCTGCCAGTGATGCCTTGTTGAGTCATTCATTCAGCTAACGTTGTTAGGGACCTTCAACTTGTTAGGATGCTAGTGATAGCTACAAACATGAGAAAGACAATCATTTTTAAAAAGAGGATAGAAGGATTAGGTAGAGAGGAGAAATGGCATCAGAAGAAATCAGGGCTATGACAGAGCTGGTGACCAGGTACCATTCACCAAGCACGGGCAGGGAACCAGCTGCCCTCTCAGTTGTGAGTGCATCATATCCAGATTGCTTGCTGGGTCTGCAAGGCCCTGCAGGAGCTGCCGGCCCACCACTGACAGTGCTTCTGCTGAGCCGACTGCCTTTAGTCCTCAGGCTGCCTAGCCCGTTCCTGCCACGGGGCCCCTGCCCTTGGCTTGCCTCCCTGGCCCAGCCAGAGTCAGCTCAAGTATCCCCTCCTCAGAGAGCCCCTCTCTGACTGCCCTCTTTGTTTCCTCGGTCACATCCTCCAGTCCTCCCTCTACGCCTCACACTGATCACAACCGAAAAGTCAGTGTAAGTCAGTAGAGAAGAAAATGGGCTCAGACAGTTTACGAGCTGGATGGCCTTGGGCAAGTTTCTTAGCCTCTCTGTGCCTTGGTTTTCTCATCTGAAAATGGGAACAGCAACACTAGAACTTCTATCTCATAATTTACAATTGTGAGGATTAACTGAGTTTACATATGTAAGATATTAATAGTGCCGGACATATGGGAGGTTATGTTTAAACACACCTGTAATCCCAGTACTTGGCAGGTGGAGACAGAAGGATCCCAGGTTTGAGACTAGCCTCAGCAACTGAGATCCTCGGCAATTTAGCAAGACCCTGTTTCCAAATAAAAAATAAAATAGGGCTTGAGGTGTAGCTCGGAGGTAGAACACTCCTGGGGTTAATCCCCAGTACTGCGCAAAGCAAGTAAGCAAACAACCAAACAATGAACAAAACCCAAAGTAAGCAAATTCATTTAGGACATATTGAGTTTGAATACACTGTCACTACAGAAAGCAGGGCTGGGAATACAAATAGCAGGACAAGCATAGTCTCCACCCTCAACGAGGTTTCAGCTTATCCAAACCATCCCCCTTGTGGAACCTTGCTTCCTGTTCTGGGGTTTGTGGTGCCCAGGGTAGAGTGATGACTGTCTTATTATGACTTGAGGTGAACGAGGAGGGAAATACAAGGGATGAGTGTGGGTATGTTTGTATCACTTTATATCTCATAATGATGCATAATTATATTGCAACAATAAAAGTATAAAAATGACTTTAGGTGACATAAATTTATACATTTTTATGACCATGTGATCTATTTATTGCTTAGAGTAGTATTCCTTTTATTAGTGTTGTATTCTATTAAAGGCTTGGTTCACTGTGAAGTGGTAAAATCTCACAAAAGAATGACCCAAGTAGGCCAGGCGTGGTGGCGCATGCTTATAATCCCAGTACTTCGAAGGCTGAGACAGGAGAATTGCAAGTTTGAGGACAGCCTCAGCAAGTAGTGAGACATTCATCAACCTAGTGAGACCCTGTTTCCAACTAAAAATAAAATAGCTCTGGGGATATAGCTTGGAGGTAGAATGCCCTTGGGCTCAGTACCCAGCACCACACACACACACACACACACACACACACACACACACACACACAAATGAATGACTGACTCAAGCAGAAAAATAGCTAAAAGGCCCATTTCTTGACCTTCTTGTGTTCTTTTCTCATCATGAGTTACCTCTTCCCTATGTCTATTTAATTTCTTCTCAGACTATAATTCACTTACTTGCAGAAGCCTTCCCTGACTTTGAAAGACCCTGGGCTCTTGAGTGGACCTGGTGTTCACTCATACAACACTTATGGCCCACTGCAAGAGAGCTGTCCTACGCTGTCCCATAGAAACCCCCAATGTCAATCCTAAATGATACTCTCTGCTAAGTTTCCTTCTTATCTCAGAAGTTTCAAGTTTATGACACCGTTTCAGAAAGTCCAGGGTCATCCTTTAGCATCCCTACCTGTAGAGAGGGGACCTTGCTATCAATAGGTTTCCCCAAGGAAGCAGAAGTGAAAGAAGTAAACACTTATGGCCCACTGCAAGAGAGCTGTCCTACTGTGGGCAAATGGGATCTTTTGTCTTTTCACCATTTGTATCTTCCACCTGGAAATACTTTCGTGTTGTTAAGAAGTCCTGTTCTCTTTTTTTATGTAACAAAAATTGAATTTATGTAGAGGACAAGAACCTGTAGAGCCAATAAGTGAGGCAGCAGTTTGTATTATGTTACAAAAGGTCAACTCACTTTATCAGAATTATTTTTGCAGAGTCCACTGAGTAGGACTGTTACTACAAAAACAACCTCCTAATCTTAATGGCTTAACACACATTGTCCCTCCTTCTCAGCCATGTAGTAGTTTAGCTTAAGTGTTAGGTCAGCAGCCCTGTGAATTTTGTGGCTCCATCTACTCTTATTCCCTAGGGTCTTTGCTGGTCCCCTTGCATTTGGCTGGCAGATGGGGAAAGAGAATTATTCAGGAGGTTGTCTTCTTGGCCAGGCCTGGATGTGGCAACACAGCCCTTCCCAGACCATTAACTGGGCTCAGTCCCATGGCTACACACCTTGCTAAGGACACAAAGACAAGTGGCCCAGCTGTGTGTGATGGAGACAGGGGAATAGACTTTGGTGACCATCCAGCAATGTCTCACAGTTTGATGCCAGAGCCAAGCAGGCCCTTGTCAGCCTGCGGTGGGTCCAAAGGGAAGGAATCACACTGATAACTACTGTTTTGGTTTTACAGGCAAACACATGCGATCAAAATCTAAATATCTGCCTTGAAGCCATTGAACAAATTGCCAAAGTGCAGGGACAGCTCTTTGGGATCCTTACTATAACAGCCCAAGAAGGTGAGAGTGGCCTGTGCCTCCCCATCCCGCTCTCCATCCTTGTCTCCCTGTTTTTTGTGCTTTCTCTGTTGTCTCTCGCTGACCTATGTGTGCTTTCTCTTAGGAGGACACAACGATGGTGTGGAAACAATCAAGTCACGCCTTTTGCCTTGGCTCGAGGCTTCTTTTACTTCTGCTTCCTTGGGGAAACCTATTGATAGCAAGGTCCCCTCTCTACAGGTAGGGATGCTAAAGGATGACCCTGGACTTTCTGAAACGGTGTCATAAACTTGAAACTTCTGAGATAAGAAGGAAACTTAGCAGAGAGTATCATTTAGGATTGACATTGGGGGTTTCTATGGGACAGCGTCAGATTTCAAACAGTTGGAGACCAGCCTACATAGAGAACACATACCTTGCTTAAGAGATCAGCATCATTAATGTCTGGATAAATAAAAGATCAGTATATTAGTCTTTTTTAAATTGCCATAACAAAATACCCAAGGCTGAGTAATATGTAAGGAAAAGGGGTTTATTTAGTTCATAGTTTTGAAGATCAAAAGTCCAAACAGCATGGTGCTGGCTCTAGCGGAGGCCTCCTGGGGGATGGCATGTCAATGGTGGGAGCACATGCCTAAAATGGGAGCTCATTTGGAGGGATAGGAAGCAGGGGGAGGGGTCAAGCTGGCTATTTTATAACAACCCACTATGAGAACTAACCAGGGTTTCATGAGAACCATGCCCATTCCTTCTGAATGACCTAGAGGTCACCAAAGGTTCCACATTACCTCTCACCTAGCCACACTGGCTTCCAATTTCTCTCCCTCTATGTGCATTTTGCCTGCTCTAGAACTTTGTGTGTATGGAACCGTACATCATTTTTTCTCTTGTGCCTCACTTCTCTTGCTCAGCAGAGTGTTTTTGCAATCCATTCATGTTGTCTTGTGTATTCAGATTTTTGTTTGTTTGTATATCTTTTCAGGACACGTTTGACAGGGAGAAATATAAAGACACTAGTACTCGGGATCGAGACCTACAACAATTAGATTCTGACTTGAACTCCACCCGTAATCAACTCAACCAGGTTAAAGACGAGTAAGAGGAATATGAGTTATCTTTTTTCAAAAAGAAATTGTTCTCAAAATTAACTATGGTTTAATTGAAAGGAGAATAACAGCTCATGTGAAATGTGGGCATTTATTAATAAGTGACATGGTGTGTGTATGTGTTTGTGTGTATGTGTGTACGGATGCACGTGCATTTGTGCAAGTTGGGAGTCAGTGTCTTTCAGTTTGGGGACAAGTACCTATATGTTCTTTGACTCCTAGTCCATTTGGAGAGCTCCTTCTCCTCCTTCATACACTTATCATCAGCCTTAATTATATAAAAAAGTAAAGATTGGATGAAAATCTATCCTTAAGGAAGGAAGTTTTTTTAAAAGGGTGCAGAAAGGGAAGGTTAGAGTGAAGGAAAGATCAAGTAAGAGGAAAATTAAAAGTAAAATGAAGAAGGTTGCATCGATTTTACTCTTCTAGGGGCCTATGTATACCCGACTGAGTGAGAGTTTTTTCAAAAATGAAAATTTCAAGAGTTTGGTATAACTATTAGGTATATAACATATTAGGTATGTAGGTATATAATGTATTTAGTAAGTTAAGCAATAGCATGCAACAACGGATATCAGATGTGTGCTCTGGATAGAGGGGAGCAAGCTTAGGGAATTACTAAAAGAGAACTGCAAACGTTGGGTGTGTACTTGAGGAAAAGAGACAAATGTGTGAAAAACTACACTTGACATTCTGTTTTAGTCTGCTTTTTCATTGCTGTGACCAAGTTTCCTGATACTAACAACAGAGAGGAAAGGTTTCCTTGGGCTTATGCTTTTGGAGATATAGTCCATGGTTGGCAGACTCCAGGGCAGACATCATGTGGGCACAGTGTGTGGCAGAGGAGAGCAGCTCATCTCAGGGAAGCCAGAAAGCAGGAGAGGGACAGAAAGTGACCGGGGATGGATTTGGTGCCCAAGGCCACACCTAGAGTCACTTGCCTCCTCCAACTACGCCCCACCTAAGTAAATCCATTTCGATGATTAATTCAACAGTGGATTTATCTGCTGATATTAGAACCTGGATCCAGTCACTTCATCTCTGACTATTGTTGCACTGGGGACATGCTTTCAACACAGGAATCTTTGGGGACATCATTACTCTACTGATGCTGCAGGTGATGTGTTTTGGGTCTTGTATTTCTCCCTCTCGGTCTCGCTGGCCTTGCTTCCACCTGGGCCCTAGTGTCTTGTGCTGATGGATCCTGAGTTATTTCTTGTCTGCTTATGTTTACTGGGACCATAGCTGGCAGCTGCTGCAGGTGACAAAGGCTGCTTCACTTGTGTCTAGTTGTGAGGTAGGTTTTCAAGACTTGACTGGTTTCTTGATAGTGGTCAGCAGTGATAGGGACCAGGATTCCCCATTTCCCTTTCTTATTTCAGTGGCTCTGACGTCACTCATAAGAGGCACCAAGAAACTTTGACAATTCATGCTCAAAAACAAGACAAAAACCAAACCCAAACAAATTTTTTATTTTGAAATTATTTCAAACTCAGAGAATTTGCAAGAATAATACTAAGAACATTCATAACCCTCTCCTATCCCTTTTGACCTATCTGCTTTATCATTTATGTGTGTGCTGTCTATATATACACTTATCCCCTTCCATAACCATTTGAAAGTTGCATACATTAAGGTGCTTGCTTCTTTTCCTGGATTTCCTAGATTTTTTTTTTTTTACCCACCTGTGGGTCTTATTCATTTTTACATAAGTTAACCCGAATGATGGAGTCTGTACCCCAGGTTCTGTGGTAGCCTGCACTCTCTTCTCTCTTCTACTCTGCTCACATGTCTCTTAAGGCAAGGTGCTGCCCTCTCTGGACTGAATGGCCTATCCAAGGAGTTCCCCATGTCATAACTTCATGAAGACTACTATGATTGTAACTTAGTTCCCAAGATGCAAATTCCAATAACATAGGGCTAGTTGATGGGTCCAGCCTGTTGGCGGTGGGGCTAAGAAGGAAGGAGAGTGCTGATGGCCAGAACAGAAACACACCAGCCGGGAGACCTATCAAGCAGGATCTCGTTTATTTCTCTCAGGCAACCCAATTTAAAGCAAACCGCAAGGGGGATTTCCAATAGGAAACTATTCTAACCTATCAAGTTAAAGGTCACTCTTGCATGTGCAAAGCACATAACTTGCAGCCAATCATTATCCAATGCACAAGGGGTTCATGAGCACAGAAGCATAATTTGAGCCAATAAGGCTCAACATTACCAAATTGGGCTAGCGGGGGCAAGGAGAGTAGTTACGCCCTCCATATCCGCTAGGCGCTACATGTTGCAGATTCATCAGAAGTTCTGTCAGGTGGTTGTGCAGACCCCAACAGCTAGTGAGGACAGGTCTTCCAGGTTTGTTGAAACCTCAGACAGCATTGGCAAGGAGCATTGGCTTGATTTTATGCCTGGGCTCTGGGTATGGATCCTGCTTTTCCTCATCTCCTGTATCCAATCTACTAGAATGTCCAGTGGAATCTACTTCCAAATATCTCTTTTTCTTTCTGTGCCATCTCCACTGCCTGGTTCCAGGTTCTGATCTGGCCTGAAACAATTTCTTTCCAGCCAACTCTCCTAATCTACTCTTGTTCAACGACAGTCTTTTTGCCACATAGCACATGTGTGTGTGTGTATGTGTGTGTATACACACATATACACACATACATATATTATTTTTATATACATATATAACTTATACAAATATTTATATCTACATATAAATATATATTTTAGTAAATGGTATCTATATTTAGTAAATAATATATATTTATTTAAAGTATTTCTTATTGTGTCAAGTCACCCCTGGGCTTAAAAGCTATTAATGTCTTGCATTTACACGTAGTAACAGTTCTGAAATCTTTTTTTTTTTTTAATTTTATTTTATTGGTGCACTGTATTCATACATCATAGTGGGATACAAACTTTTGTAGACATACATGCACACATCGCCCAGTCAGCCCCCACCCGATCCCCACCCCATTCTCTCTCCATCCCTCCTTCCCATGCTTGGCTTAGTGGTTGACATCTAGTATTATAGCAATTTATCCAAACTTAAAAATGATAATCTCACATAACAGTTTCATTTGTCTGATACCAAGCGTTTGATGATTTAAAGATAGCATTTCAATATTTCTTTTTGCTTTCTTTCTTACTAGAGCATATTTTTTTCTGTTTTTTTAGGTGAAACTATCATATATTTATATATTTATTTTTCAGAAAAAAATCTATCCTAATATGAAATATGAATTCTAGATACCCAAAACGATCTTGAAAAAGAACAAAGCTAGCAGATATATATTTTCTGATTTCAAACCATATAAAGCTACAATAATTGAAACAGTGTAGTACTGTTCTAAAGGCAGATATATAGACCATTGGAGTTAAATACAAGCCTAGAGCTAAATTCTTCCCTATATTGTCAAGTTATTTTTGACAAGGTTTCCACGAACATTTGGTGGTGGAAATAATAATCTTTTAACTAAATATTGTTGAAAAATAATAATTACATGGAAAAGAATAAAATTGGACCTTTACCTAATCCCATATACAAATATTAACTCAAAATAGATAAAAGACCTAAATATAAATCTTAAGACTATAAACTTTTAGGAGAAAATCTGGGTCATAAAACCTCACAACACTGAAATTGGCAGTGATTTCTCGGATATGATTTCAATGGCACAGGCAACAGAAGAATATACAAACTCCCTAAAAAATAAAAGAAAATATTGTATATCCAAAGACAATGTAAACAGAATTAAAAGTTACTAATAGAATTGGATAAAATATTTCCAAATGCTATATCTGAAGGTATATTAATATTCCAACTAGAAATCCTAAAAATTAACAACAATAAAGGCAAACAATACAACTTAGAGATAGGTAAAAGACTAACATAAATAATGAATCTCCACAGATAACCAATCTTAGTTGTCTGTTGGATGGAAAATCTTGTTTCTCTGGTTCTGGTGAGTGTTACCTATTTCTTCTTTGTAGTTAATCTCTTTGAGTATTTTCTCTAGTGCTGGTTTTGAAGACATAAATTCCTTCAGTTTCTGTTTGTCATGGAAGCTTCTTATTTCTCCATCTAATTTGATAGAAAGTTTTGCTGGATAGGAAATTTTTGGCTGGAAGTTGTTTTCTTTCAGAGTTTGGAATATGTTACTCCAAGCCCTTCTGGCTCTCATGACTTGGTTTGGGAAGTCTGGAGTGATTCTAATTGGTTTGCCTCTGAATGTCAGTTGGCCCTTTGTTTTTGTTGCCTTTAAGATTCTCTGCTTGGCTTCCACATTGGTCATTTTGACAATTATATGGCGTGGGGATCCTCTTCTCCGATCCTGTCTAAAGGGAGTTCTATAAGTTTCCTGGATCTGTGTATCAACCTCTTGCTCTATATTTGGAAAATTTTCTGCTATTACTTCCTTGAAGAGATTGTTGATCCCTTTGGTATCACTTTCTTTTCCCTCCTCTATTCCAATTATTCTTAGGTTAGCTCTCTTAAGATGGGCCCATATTTCTTCAATGTCAGATTCCTGCTGTTGGATATTTTTTTCTAGATTAGAAACTATGCATTCATTTTTGGATTGCTCATCTTCTAAGAGCGAGATTCTGTTCTCCATGTGGTCTAATCGGTTGTTTGTGCTTTGAATTGAGGCCTTTACTTCATTAATTGCATCCTTTATCTCTTTTTGGCTCTCTCTGAGTTCTTTTCGAAGCACCTCTATTATTTCTACAGTTATTTTCCTGATTTGATCTTCTAGAAATCTCTGATTTTCTGTTTTATCAGGTTCAGATGTTGTGGGGTTGTGCACATTCATTACTCCAGTGTTATTCCTCTTTCCCATGATTTCGGAGGTTTGTGCCTTCTCTGGGTTCTTCCCTTGGGTCACTATGGCTTCACTTAAGGTGCTCTGGATCTTGAGTCTGTATTATCTCAGACCCCACTACTCCTTTACTGGGTTGTATCACAGAGTCTCCGACCCAGGGAGTCGATAGAGGCTGCTGTAAACTATGGGGGGGTGCCAGGTTGCACGTTCTCCTATGGTGTGATATCTCTGCCACCACCACTCCCTCACTGGGTCACGTCCCAGGAGGCACAATACTGCGATTTCTCCTCTGTGGCCCGCAATTTGACTCACTGTTCTTGAGTACGCAGATGTAGCTGTACTGGACTCGGTGAATTCACTGCTGCTGCCGCTGCCGGTGGCAATATGGCGCCTCTGCCACGCCCTCGGCCATGAGACTGGCGTATTTTTTCTTCTCTGGTTTTGATTTCCACTCTGAATCCCTGCAGCGTGTGCTGAGCTCTGCCACTGGGAGCTTTAAATGCTGTCTGCGCGGAAAGATCCAGCCTGGTTGTTCCACAGCGGCTCACCTGGCTTGCTGTAGCCGTCCGTTGAGTTCGCCGCTGCCTCCGGCAGTATGGCGCTGCTGCCGCGTCCTCGGGCGCGTGTGTCTCCTCTGTGGCCCTGAGCTCTGTTCTCAGTCCGCTTTCTCTCTGGAGCCTGGTGGTTTTTTTTGTTTTTCTGGTGATGGTGTTTTCTGGCTATGAAAGGCGTTCTTTTTGTGGTAATGGAGATTGGTTGTTAGCGGGACTCTTAAGCCCCGCTTTTCTCGGTCGCCATCTTCCCGGAAGTCCCAGTTCTGAAATCTTTACCAGGGTGCTTAGTGCCCTGGCTTTTCTGGCCCTGCCTCTGTTCCACCCCCATCTCATGCTAGTCTCCTGGATCCAATCACTGTCCACTTCTTCAGTTTGAGGCCTTTGCTTGTGCTATTCCATTGGTCTGAAAGAACCTTCTAGTCTGCCACCAGCTCTTTGCATGTCTGGCTCTCTAATATGCTTTGGTCTCTGCTTGAATGTGACTCTCAGAGTCTGTCTGTGACCATCTTTCATTGACAAGTGTTTCTTCTCTCCTTCCTTTAGTTTTCTTTCAGTGACCTTCTTTTTATACTAGCACTTACCAGAGCTGGGAATGTTAAAATATGGACCTGCTTGTGTATTTATGGTGTGTTTCCCCCACTAATTGGAGGATACAAAGAGTCGTCGTCTGGCTTTGCCATTTGACAGCACTGTGTCTCTAGTACTGAACATCTTTCCTGGCCCTTATCAATAACTAACTTATGGATGATTTACTCAACACCATAATAAGACTTTTAAAAGATATTTTAACCTGATTAAAACAATTCTTGGCACATGAATGCACTCTCCCTTCTCTCTGCATTTGAGTCAGGCATGTGGAATTAACACGTGTTGTGCTTGCTTCGGAAGCACATATACTAAAATTGGAATGAAATTAGCACACGTGTTTGCTTGTATATGTATGTACTTACAAATTTATGCTTAGAGAAAAAACCCTCCTTTATTCCTTTTGTACTTTCTTTCTTGGTTTATTTTCTTGGCTTTTTTCCATTTTCTACAGTTTTCTCCTTTTAAAAGCTGTAATATATTCACATTTGAATTAAATCACACAAATTTCCTTTTAACCTCCAAGAACCATATTGTTAAGTTTAAAGAAAGTTTGTTTTTTTGTGTTAGCTTTCTGTTGCTGTGACAGAATATCCAAATTAAACAGCTTAAAAGGAAGGAAGACTTATTCTGGCTCGTGGCTTCAGAGGTTTCTGTCCATGGTGTCTTTGCCTTGTGCCTGTGGTGAGGATGAATACATGGTAGGGAGACATGGTAAAGCAAGGCTGCTCACATCATGATGGCCAGGAAGAAAAAAGAGAGAAAAAGGGGCCAGGGTCCCCATATGACTTGCTTCTTTCAAAAAGGTCTTACCTTCACAAGTTTCCACCACCTGCCAAGAGTGCCATGAGATTTTGTGGGATATTTAATATTAAAACCACAGGAGGATCCCAGTGTTTTATCATCTACTCATCCATCTAAACAAATTACCCTTTCTTGGTCTCAGGACTCCTGGGATGAAAGAATCTAGATGTTCTCAAGAGGCAGGTCAAAGAAGTCAAGAACCCTTTGTCAACCCATGCTATATCACTGAACTAGGACAACTTCACTGAGAACCACTGATTTTCAAATCCAATGTCATCCATCCAGCCCCAGTTTATTTTTCAATTTGTATGGCCCTAAAGAAAGATTATGATTTATTATGATGAGTGAGCAGAGTCCTTGAAACTAACAATGACTGAGCTATGTTGGAAACTCAGGGAAGTGGAGCTCTGTAAGTGGTGGAAGACATGAAACCCTTGGTAGTCAAGTGTAAATGTGGAGGATTTTTTAAAAAAGGTATGCAAATACATTTTTTATATGTAGGAAGTCTGGGAAAATAGGGCAAATGCAGGCCCACAGTGCAAAGTAATGACAATAGGTATTGGTATATTATACAAAAATGGAGAGTTTATATATAGAGAGGCTACCTAGGGATTGGGTGTAATTAGAGTCGATGAATTAGGAGGATGAAAAAAAATTTAAACAAGTTTCTTTGTTCCTTATTTTCCAATAGGAATAGTTATTACATACTTTTAAAAGTAGCTCTGTAATTTTTTTGTTTGACGTTTAGCAAAGATGCTAGCATATTTTTCATACAAGTCCTCCAAAGTGTTTGCAATATTATCTGATTGAGTGCAGATGTCTTAGGATTTGATTCTGTTTATGTTGAATTTATGTCATATGCCAAAAGTTCCCGAGAGAATCTTTGTCTTGATTTGGAAAGTCTGCCAATTTTGAAAAATCTGTCTTTAGTTACTGATTTCTCTTACAGTCTGGCTGAAACTGGAAAGGCTCTTGAAGAAACCAAGAACAGATCTACTATATCCCTTTTGGCTGCAGAGGAGGAAATAAATCAGCTAAAAAAGCAGTAAGAAAAAATGATAGGATTATTGCAGCCTACTGATTAATCATTGAATTTAGCTTTTATGGTGCTCCATTTTAATATGAAAGAATCTGCTCATAATCAAAGAGAAAAGGCAGCAATTTTTAATTGGTGTTTTATACATTTTTCTCACTATGAAAATATTACCTACATACCATAAACAATTTTTAAAGTACAACATAGTATAAAGGAATCTAAAACCCTCTCATAGTTCAAGTGCCAGTCTATTTTCTATTCATTCCAATTCTACAATAAAATTGAGTGAAGAATACATAACAATGTACATTAGTATAAAATTTTGTACTTTATCTTTTCATTTAATATTTTTTCCTCTCTAAGAAAAAATACTCCAGAACTTAGTTTCCAATAGGGTCAACATTTTTTGTTATTTGGTATTTCATTCACATTGAATATTTTCAACATTGGAAATAACATTGGGATGATTTTATGGGAAGTCTTGAGTTTAAATTTCAGATTACAAACCAGGCATGGTGGCACACATTTGTAATCCCGGAGCTTGGGAGGTTGAGACAGGAGGTTCACGCAGGTTCAAAGCCAGCCTCAGCTACTTAGTGAGGCTCTCAGCAACTTAATGAGACCCTGTTTCCAAACAAATTATAAAATAGGGCTGGGGGGTGTAGCCCGGAGGTAGAAAGCCCCTGGGTTCCACCCCCAGTACCACACACACACAAAAGATAATCCTAAATTTCAGATTACTTCCTAAAGACCAATTTCTAGAAGGGGCAATAAAAACAGATCCTTTTGTTTTTGCCTGTTTTGATATTAGTTTGGACTCTCTCAAAAAAGAGCAAGTTGGAAGTGTAGCTTATAAACACATACACACACACACGCACACACATGCACACACACACCCATTTGATTGTTTTCACACATATTCCAGCTGTCTCATTCCTTCAGGAACACCCATAAATCTTAACTTGGACCCCTGTTCTACTTCCCTTTCCATCGTGACCCTCATAATTGTTTTAGCCTCTTCTTTCCTATGTGATACACCTTCTCAAATCCATTGGTCCTATAACTCATTGATTTCCCATAGATCTGATTCTGCTCTCACCTGTTTCCAGTGCAGCTTTTTCTTTTCAAAACATCAATGGAGGTGTTTCTTTTATTAATTCTTCCCCTCACTACCACCCTTCCTCTCTCCACTGGGCTTTCCTCTCCATTATCACTAGCCCCCTTATGTCCTGATTTACTCATTCTTAGCTTCTCTGCCTCCTTCTGAGTCTGACCTCTGATTCTCAGCCCACACTGTTGTCATTTCATCACAGCGAGGTCTCTTATGGGTCTTGCTTCTGTTTTATCTTTGGATCTTAATGAAGGTGTCAATTTTATTTCTCTCTTTTTTTGGTTTGTTTATGTATAACATTATTTTTCTAGGTTCCAAGTCCCAGCTAGTCTTGTGAATATTATTCAATGTCTACTGTAGCGCCCCACCTGCCTTTCCATCTGTTCAGAGAATTGAAGAGCTAGTGAAAATAAGCAAGCATCTCTGACCAGCTTTGCACTAGCTTTTGAAGGTCACCTGTTTTCAGAGTTTTGTACAACTGAGTCCATTGTGGAACAATGTGGCTGTCAGTCCACTGCTTTCCCTAGAGGGCCGGCACGAGCATCCTTTTTGGTACTTTTTCCCATATAAGCAGCAGGTGTGGAAGGCACCCTGACCCTGGCAGTTCTGTTCTTTGCTAATTTGTGTTTGCTCCCATGCATTTTTATCAGAGTTTTTCAAGCCATAATGATATACTGAGGAGCCTATTATGTGAAACATGCCATCTATTGCTTATTACCTTTCCTCCCTTTCTCCCTTCCCTCTCCTCCTCACACTCATCTCTTCCACTGCTGTTCAGGCTCAAATCTCTTCAAGCCCAGGAGGAAGCTCGCCACAAGAACACAGACAGGAGCTCAGAGTCTAGGCGGGGCTCAGTCAAGCGGGGCTCAGAACAGCGGGGCGCAGACCAGCGGAACGCAGACGTGATATCGGACTATGAGAAACAGCTCCGGAACCTCAAGGATGAGATAGCCGTCCTGTCTTCTGAAAAGGCTGGTCTCCAAGGGAGATCTGACAAATTCTCAAGGTTCTTTTAAGCTCTTATTTTTGCTGAGTTAGTGCTAAACTCTTGGGTGGAGGGAGGGGGGATGACACTCTAAACCCAAACCCCAGCAATTTGGGAAACTTATGTTGGGATGATTTTCTTGAACTGCACCCTTCCAGAGAGAGAAACGAGTCCTGAGTTGCCAGTATTCAGGCACTAATTTATATTGGCTTGAAGCTGGGCTGGGGTGGGCTGGTAAGGCAGGAGGTGGTGCCCATGTTAAAAGAATGCTCCAAAGCCGGGCATGGTGGTGCACGCTTGTAATCCCAGCATTCAGGAGGATGAGACCGGAGGATCTCAGTTCGTGGACAGCCTCAGCTACTTAGCGAGGCCCTCTGCAACTCAGTGAGACCCGGTTTCAAAATACAGAATAAAAAATAGGGCAGGGGGTATAGCCCGGAGGTCGAATGCCCTTGGGTTCCAACCTCATACCCGCAAAATAAAAAAGAATACTCCATAATACAGGAGTCGCTTCTTCTGAAGCTTAAGGGCCTTTTCCCCGGAGACGACATCTATTTTACTGGGTGCTTTTTTCTTTTTCTATCTCACATGGTTGATGGTGTGTATAGGTTAATATTCTTGTGGAATCCCTTTCTGTGGTTGGGTGAAAGCAGACGAAGGTCATGAAGACAGTGTTAAGGAAGGATGAGCGGCATGCTCCTCTTTGAAATCCCATTGTTTTCCTTATTCTTTGCACCTCCAGCTCCCACAACATGCCCTAATTCCAGCCATTGAAACATCACCCTTGCCTGTTACTGTTCATCGAAATGTCACCGTAGTCTTTCATTTTGGAGACTTGCCCTGTGCTATTCTGGTGCTGCACTACCTCCCAAGACCTGTGCCTTCCAGCCATGTTGTGTGTGTGTGTGTGTGTGTGGGGGTATTTGCACCATGATAATTGGCAAACTGAACTATAAAGAAGGCCTCCTCCACTCCCCTTTGGCCAGCCTGCTGGTCAGTGCACTGCATTGTTTTGACTACCTTTTGCAGTATAGCTTCTTCTGGAAAACTTTCCTTTTGGGGGGCCCCTTTCCTTTGGCCTGGCTAGTCTGAGACTCTACTGCGTACTGGTAGCCATCATTTTGGTACCACACGGCTCCCATGACGTGCCTGTGTAGTGTTACCGCTCTGAGGCAGGGGAAGAAACACACAAGTCTGGCTCCTCTAACTCGGGCTCTTGCTAGCTGTTTCCCTCCAGGATGGTCCTATTAGTTTTTCAGGGCTTCAATCCCTCACCTGCAGAATGGTCACCAAAGCTGGCCTCACGGGGTTGCTGTGAGGCTATACTGAGGCGGCACAGTGAATGTGCTTTATGAAGTCTAGCCCCCTGTGTGGGCATGGGTATTGTTTCTTGCACAAGAGTGCATTTGCGGTCTCCAGAGACAATGGCCTCATCACAGGCTGAATGGTAAGGTCACCCCCGTGAGCTGCTTGCCCAGCCTCAGAGGGTCTGGGCTCCGTCCAGTGTGTCCTTTGCAATTAAGATCTAGAAGCCAAGGTGGGGCTGGTGGCATATGCCTGCAAGCCTAGTATTTGGGAAGCTTAAGAGGAGGATTGCAGATTCTAGTCTGGTCTCAGACATTTACTTAGGGTCAGGGGCAATTTAGTTAGGGTTAGGGCCCGTCTGCAACTTAGCAAGACCTTGTTTCCAAACGAAAACTAAAAAGGGCCAAGGTATAGCTTGGAGGTAGAATGTCCCTGGGTTCAGTCACCTGTATCAATCAATCAATCAATCAATCAAAACATAAACATAAAAAAGAGAGAGAAAAGAAAAAAAGAACTAGAGACCAGGAACAGCAGAGAGGTGAGTGGAAGCCTTCCTTGGCTGATGCTTGCCCCTCCGCAGGTCATCCAGGAGCCGGTCTCCTAGCCCTGGTGTTGGCAGCCGCAGCCGCAGCCGCAGTCGCAGCCGCAGCCGCAGCCGCAGCCCCGGTCGCAGCTGCAGCCCCGGCCGCAGCAGATCCACCAGCCCTTCCACTGCAGTCGCCAAGATCAGGAGCCCGTCCCCGAACCGCTCCAAGCTGTCCAGTGTGGCGCGCAAGGCCGCCCTCCTGTCCCGGTTCAGCGACGCCTACTCGCAGGCCCGTGGGGATGCGCAGTGCTTGCTGCGGCGCTGCATCGACAAGGCCGAGACTGTGCAGCGGATCATCTACATCGCCACCGTGGTATGAGCCCCATACAACGTTAAATGATGGCTGGACCCTGAGGTCGCTGTGTTGGTGGATTCCGCAGTCGCCCCGTCTGTCCCTTAACTCCTTTTCTTCCTCGTCTATATTTTCCCTTTCCTTCCTTTTCCTTTCACTCTAAATACTTGTGGGCGAATTGCTTTTCACAACCAATACCTATCCATACACATATATTAATATTGATCAATTTGTTAAAGAAGTATCCATTAATGCTATCTCCAGTGGGTATATGCTAAGTTGATTTGACTGTGCCTTTGTCTAATGTGGGCCTATGAGCGTGCTGGAGATAGACTGCTATAAATGTTTGACTGTCTCTTGATTGGTTTCCTGCAAATCTTAGAATAATCAGAGGTTGTAGTTGTGCTAATTATTCTACTTAACAAAGGGTAGTTATTCAAACTGCCAATATGCCAGCTATTTGAGTATGGCAAATTAAAAATGTATGCAAGTAGCCGGGCGTGGTGGCACACGCTTGTAATCCCCACACTTGGGAGGCTGAGACAGGAGGATCGCACAGGTTCGAAGGCAGCCTCAGCTACTTAGTGAGGCTCTCAGCAACTTAGTGAGACCCTGCTTCCAAATAAAATAGAAAATAGGTCTGGGAGTATAGCCCAGAGGTAGAAAGCCTCTGGGTTCCACCTCCAGTACCACCAAAAAAAAAAAAAAAGAAAAATGTATACAAGTATGCCGGGCGTGGTGGCATGCTTGTAATCCTCGCGGTTGGGAGGCTGAGACAGGAGGATCGCACAGGTTTGAAGCTAGCCTCAGCTACTTAGTGAGGCTCTCAGCAACTTAGTGAGACCTTGTTTCCAAATAAAATATAAAATAGGTCTAGGAGTATAGCCTGGAGGTAGAAAGCCTCTGGGTTCCACCCCCAGAACCACACACACACACACAAAATATATATACAAGTACAATCTTTAGTTTCCTAAGTGAATACAGTTGTTTTGTAGGTGTTACCTTGAGATACTAAAGTCAACTATGAGAATAATTAAATGAGTACAATTAAATATAAGCTACAAAACAAACTTATTATGAAAGCAGAATTATCAGAAATCCTGTGGTTATTCACTTACATGAGAGGTCAGCAAACTATGGGTGTGGGTTCTATCTGGATCTGGCTTGTATTTCTCAGAGGAATGGTGCTTAAGAGCTAAGAATGTAAAAATGGTTTTACATTCTTAATGGGTTGTAAGAAAAGCCAAACAAAAACAAAGCAAATAAACATGTGACAGACTGTGTGTTCTTTGCAAAGCCTAAATACTTACTATTTGGTTTTTTATACTAAAAATTTTGCTAGCCTTGGCTTATGTAATGAAGAATCATTTTCTGAACTGGTTACATCTATGTAAGAACAGAGGACATGTTTTTCTTGCACAACTGAGTCTCCCTAGGGTATCGTCCCCTAAGACTCCGACCCACAGGGGCTTAGAGAACAACACAGACACCTCTTCAGCTGAAATATGAATTCTTCTTTAATGGATCCTTAATATGTCTCAATAATATGTCTCTTCTTCCTCCTTTAATATGTCTGACAATGCGTACAACAAGCACAATATATATCAGCATCAAAATCCCTCCCTCTATTCCCTACCAACCCCAAGCTTCCACAGCTAGGGCATGCACATTTCTGACTCTCTCATAGGCAGGCTGGTGGTAGCACAAGGTGCTGCGTCACTGATCATTCTGCAGGCACGTAGCATGGCACACTGCGCATGCTCAAGGAGACGTCCATCTTGTGAGTCTCATGACTTGGCTGCAAGCCTAGGCGCCATCTTGAATCCACGCTGGCAACAAGCCTGGGTGCCATCTCGGTCCAGCCGAGTGGGCCCCGACACTAGGGCATACGCTATAAAAGGCATTTAACAACTACTTGCACTGTGCTGCTTCTTACACTTAGAATGACCAAAACAGTGGTCAGTTGTCTCAAAATTAGTGAATGTGGATTGTCATATATATTCTCATGTACTTTTCAAAATTGAGAGAGAGAGATTTCTACCAGATTAAAAGCACTTTTGGCCAGTTGCACTTACTCATCTGAATACTGATGTTATGATAATTTTTTTATTCTTTCATTGGACCTGGCCACCCTCCTCCTCTCACCAGATAAATTTGCTGTGTTTTCACTGACAGGAGGCATTCCACGTAGCTAAAATGGCATTCAGACACTTCAAGATCCGGGTGAGGAAGACCTTGACACCATCGTATGGGGGGTCGAATGACTTTGAGAATGCCGTCTCGGACTACATCGTTTGTCATCTTGATCTATACGACTCCCAAAGCAGCGTTAATGTAAGTGTTGGGTCTCTGATGACGACAGTGTGTGGCTTAACGTGTTGACGGGGACTACCGACTCTTCAGAGTCCACAGAGCATTTAGTATTGCTTCTAGGTAGTGGAAGAAAAGAACAGTAGTCAATTTGCCTTGTAGTACTTGTCATTATCTTAGACATTTTGTGAGTAAAAACATTCTGAGCTTTAGAGTTTTATTCTGTAGATGGTTCTTAAGATTGGAAGATAAAAAATTCATAGTTTTTAAGTGCAAGAAAGAACTCTTGGGAAGTAGTGTGGATTGACAGCCTGATGGCCACTTGAGCACTGTGTGACCTTCCACATTGACTCAACTTCTCAGGGCTCTAGTTTTCTAATCTTTAAGTGGGAACAACAATGATCACTATTCTGAAGAGTTATTGAGAGGATTAAATGAAAGAAAGCAGACCATTTGTTTAGCCAGAAGGAAACTCCGCACATAGTAAACTCTCAATAAAAGCAAGATATCGACTGGGTGTGGTGGTTCACACCTGTAATCTCAGTACTTGGGAGGCTGAAACAGGAGAATACACATTTGAGGCTAGCCAGAGCCATCTAGTGAGACTGCCAGCAATCTATTGAGACCCTGTTTTTTTTTTTTTTTTTTTTGCGGGTCTGGGGATGGAACCCAGGGGCATTGGATCTCTGAGCTACACCCCCTGCCCTATTTTTTATTCTTTATTTTGAAACCGGGTCTCACTGAGTTGCAGAGGGCCTCACTAAGTAGCTGAGGCTGTCCGTGAACCACGATCCTCCAGGTCTCAGCCTCCCGAATTCTGGGATTATAAGCGTGCGCCACCACGCCCGGCTAAGACCCTGTTTTGAAACAAAAAATAAAAAAAAGGAGCTTGGAGTTAGAATGTTTCAGGCTTTAATCCTCAGTAGCAAACAACAATAAAACAAAACAAAACAAGAAAAGCAAGCTATTTTAGTTATTCTTATGGATTAGTAACATGTTAGAGTTTTTTATTGGCACTTTTATATTCCTACAGAATAGGAAAATAATGACAACAAAAAGCCATGGATTTCGTTTTTTAGCCCTTAACATGTTATTTGTGTCCCTCGCTATCATTCATTCTTCCTTATTCCTCTGATTAGCATTCTTGCAGCTATAATCTAAAAGACTGACTATGTAAATCAGAGGAAAGAAGATTTATTGTCTTACAGTTCTGGGTTCAGTCCATGTGAAGCTGGAAATCACTTATCTCAGGACATGGTGGGAGGTGGAGGGCTGTGCTCTTTACATCATGGAGGTCAGAAGCCAGAAAGAGAGAGAGGGAAGGAGGGAGGGAGGGAGGGAGGAGAGAGAGAGAGAGAGAGAGAGAGAGAGAGAGAGAGAGAGAGAGAAGAGAATCACCCTGATAAATTCATTATAATAGATTTATCCACTGCTGGGATTATAACCCTCATGACTCTATTATATCAGCTCCAAACATTAATAAATGAGCTCTTTAGGGACCATTTTATATCTAACTAAGCTGGGCATGGTGATGCACGCTTATAATATATCCCAGTGCTTGGGAGGCTGAGATAGGAGGATCTCACAGGTTCAAAGCCAGTGTCAGCTACTCAGTGAGGCTCTCAGCAACTTAGTGAGATCCTGTTTCCAAATAAAGTATAAAATAGGCCTGGGAGTATATCCAGGAGGTAGGAAAGCCCCTGGGTTCCACCTCCAGTACCACACAAAAAATATCTAACTCTAACACTTATTGATGAGTGACAAGATCCTTCTCCTTATAGCATGTGCACGAGTTTCCTGGCTTATTTTTTATGCACACACTCTTTTCTCATGTTCCATGGGTCTTCACTGATGTCAGAGTCGTCAGGGTGTCAGTGTCTCATTGCAGGTCAGCAGCCAGCTGATAACATCTTCTGTTTTCCAGGATGTGATCCGTGCCATGAACGTCAACCCCAAGATCTCGTTCCCTCCTGAAGTTGACTTTTGCCTCCTCAGCGACTTCATCCAGGAGATTTGTTGCATTGCCTTCGCCATGCAGTCCCTGGAGCCACCCCTCGATATTGCATTTGGGGCAGATGGAGAAGTTTTTAATGACTGCAAGTAAGAGACAAAGGAGCAGAAGCTAAGGGATTTCTTATTTAGAAAGTGTCTTATCTCTGCTTCCTGGGGACAGAGGAAGGAGCTTGGGTGGGGAACCCAGTAGACACTCCCTGTTTTTCTTCTCTGTACTTCTCCTGAGCTCATTATCCACTCAACAGATTGGGGGAAACTAAAGGTACCCAGAGCCTGTCTTGATATTTTAGAAGGTGTTCTATCACTACAAAGGTGTATTAATGTGTCAGTGTGTGTGTATGTGTGTGTGTGTGTGTGTGTGTGTGTGTGTGTGTGTGTGTATGTGTGTGTGTATATGTGTTACTGGGAATTTAACCCTGGGGCATTCTACCTCTGGGCTACACCGCTGCCCCTTTTGGATATTTTATTTTAAAACAGAGTCTTGTTAAGTTGCTGAGGTTGACCTTAAACTTGTGATCTTCCTGTCTCAGCCTTCCAAGTACTGGGATTACAAGCATGTATATTACTTTTTATTACACTATTCAGACCAGGTTTTTCAAAGTCTTGTGGGTGGGTTGTGTGCCTCAGAGTCACTCAAAGTACTGATGAAGTATGCATATTCCTCTACCACTTTCCTCGATGTCTCATTAGTCTGTCTGGGGCACTGCAGTTTAACAAGCACCCAGGTGTGTCACGAGCACACTGACGTTTCAGAATGGATGTTCTTGTCTAAGACTATTAGAATCCTACCAAATTTTACATGGTAAATATTTCCCTTATAAAATAGGAGAAAAAATTAAAGAATCAAAGAATTTGTTGAGATTTGATGGGATATCAGCTATAGCTGGAGATTATCTGGGAGGAGGCCAAACTAGTGATTAAGAGAGAATACAGACTCAGGTCTCACACTGCCTAGGTGGAAATCCTGGCTCCACTTCCCGTTAACTGTGCAGTCTTGGGCATGCCCTTTATTTTTCTGTTCCTTTGTTTTTTCCCTGTCATAGGGAAATGATAATGCCTGCTTCCTAGGCTACAGATGGTTAGCTGAGATGACTCAAAGTTCTTAGGATGCATCCCGGCATTTAGCGAATGTTCAGGAAATAATAAAACTCTGGGTCTTCGTTGAAGCCGTAGAGTTTGCAAGTTTGTTCACAAGGGAAGCCACATACCATCTTTTATTTTTTCCTTTAGAGTACGGATAGTGCCTCTCAGAGACACCCATTTTGTTTTGTGGACCTCATGGACCTCAGGCAGGCCTTCTGATGACATACCTGTAACCAGAGGGACTTATGATTTTTGTGCTGGGATGGCTGAGCAGTTGACATTGTAGCTTCTAATGAAGATTGGCTTCGATTTCACAGTCAGCCCTTTGGATCTGTGGGGTCCCCATCTATAGATTCAACAAACCATGGATAAAATATTTGGGAAAAATTGGTGCCTGTATTGAATAAACATACATTGTTTTTACTTGTTATTATCCCCTAAACAATACAGTATAATAACTGTTTACATAACATCTACACTGTATAAGGCATCATAAGTCATCTAGAGATGATTTAAAATATACAGAAGGATGCGTGTAGGTTGTATGCAAATACAACACCACTTTAATAAAAGATGTAGGCATCTGTGGAGTTTACTTCCCACTACCTGGAACTTGTCCCCTGTGGATGCCAGGATCCGCCTCACCTCTAGGACTTCACAGAACAAGTGGAGTCCTTTTCTCACCTTTGAAAATAATTACTCAGTCCTTCTCCCTCAGCTGGGTTTGGTGGCACCCATCTGTAATCCCAGTAATTGAGAGACTGAGACAGGAGGATCACAGGTTTGAGGCTAGCCCTGAGACCCTGTTTCAAAATTAAAAATAAAAAGGACTAAGGATATACCTCAGAGGTAGAACAGCCCTGAGTTCACTCCCAAACTACAGAGATAGAGATAGAGGGAGGGAGGAAGGAAGGAGGAGGGGAAGGGGGGAGGAGGAGAAGGGGGAGGAGGAGAGGTGTGTGTGTGTGTGTGTGTGTGTGTGTGTAAGTGTTGGAGACTTTTTGACAAATAGATTTGTTTTCTTGGCCCATGTTTCATGCTTTGCTGAATATTTGTTTTAATGAGAGTGTCCCCAATTAAGTATAGGCTCCTGGTTTGAACTGATGAGCTGAGAGGGATGAATAAACTTTGTACTCTTATTCTCTATGTATTCAGTTAACTTGCAGACTTTTTTTCTTTTTTGTTTTTAGGCTTAATATACTATTGACTGATTTTGAGTACAACTAAAATTGGCTATTATGTTTTCACTTATGCCGTGACTAAACCATATTTCCTCTATTTGTGCAGCTAAATATTTTTCAGAATCTACTGCAGGACCTCATATATATTAACACATCGAGCTATTTTTTATACCACCTGTTTCTTCGTCCAGCCCCTCTGCCTTTGAGCATATTTTATCTTTTTCATATAAGTTGTTGATAAACATTCGAACTTATGATAGGATGAAGAGAAACTCAGCATCTTCATTCAGGTTCTCATCCATCCACTATTTATCCTTCTTTGGATATCATTGAATCAGTTTCTTTCCTTTTTTTTTTTTTGTGGTACTGGGTATGGAACCCAGGGGCTTCTACCTCTGAGCTTCACCCCCAGCCCTATTTTTTATTCTTTATTTTGAAACTGGGTCTCACTGAGTTGCAAAGGGCCTCACTAAGTAGCTGAGGATGGCCGTGAACCCGGATCCTCCTGTCTCAGCCTCCCAAATGCTGGGATTACAAGCGTGCACCACCACACTCGGTGAAACAGTTTCTAATCCATCTACTAAAGA
Source organism: Muscardinus avellanarius (assembly GCF_963383645.1). NCBI lineage: Eukaryota > Metazoa > Chordata > Mammalia > Rodentia > Gliridae > Muscardinus > Muscardinus avellanarius. The sequence goes on along the minus strand of NC_137791.1, from coordinate 97,467,187 downwards.
TGACCATCCACCTATATTTCTTTTAACGTTGTCCAAGGAGACAGCATGAGAAGGCTTAGCTAGGCATGGTGGTGCATTCCTGCTGTAATCTTAGTACTTGGGAGGCTGAGACAGGAGGATTCCAGGTTCATGGCCAGCCTCAGTAACTTAGTGAGGTCCTCCACAATTTAGTGAGGTCTTGTTCAAAACAAAAAAATAAATTAGAGCTGAAGCATAAGAAAGGGCTGAGGTTGTAGCTTGGCGGTAGAACACCCCAGGGTCCAATCCCCAGTAACACACAAAAAAAGTCTTATGGGACTTTAAAGTCTCTGTTGCTAGTACTTCCCTGCCTTGCACATTTTATAATCCTGGGAAGAGAAGGAGTAAGATTAGTCACCATGACTGGGTCTTAGTAAGTGCATACCAGGTCCTCCTGATCAGGCACCTCTTTGATGAGAGAGTCAGGATCCATATTCATCCAGATCTAAGCTTCACACTGAGGGAGCCTGTCAGGCCCCATGGTTGCTTACCTTTTCTCTCTTGTTCTCTTGTGTTCACATAGGTACCGCCGCAGCTATGACTCGGATTTCACAGCCCCCTTGGTCTTTTATCACGTGTGGCCTGCTCTCATGGAGAATGACTGTGTCATTATGAAGGGAGAAGCTGTCACCAGAAGAGGGGCTTTTGTACGGTGGCCTTGCATTGTGACAATTCATCCCCAGTGTTTGATTCACAAGTTCGAGAACATTTATAAACCCAAAGATTCTATAAAAGAAGTTGATAAAGGGCTATTTGATAAGATTTCATACGAAGGAGAAGGACAGGGCCTGGGAGAACAGCTCCTTTTCACAGATTCTTCTGCAATTTTCATGATTTCAGCAATTTCTTTGTTGCTCTATTTACAGTGTGCAAGTAGGCATATTTACCGCCTCTGTCTTAGAGAAATCATGGTATTTCAAGGGCAAGGCCCTTCAAAATCATCTTGGTGGAGGCTTTCTATAATCCTAAGCATTTAAGTGGTTAACTTTCAGGAGGAAGCCATTTGCCCATCTTTTTTTTTTTTTTTTTTTACTGATAATTCTTTCATTTTGGGAAACTGTGACTGTGCCCTGTTTTTCTCTCCTTGGTATGATGTTCAGGGAGGGGAGGGATGGAGAAAAAGATGGTTGAGGAGGTGGTGGGGGAGGAGCCAACAGTTCTAAAAGGTTGTTCCTTTAGACTCTGGCTATAGGTTTTGGACATGTTAAAAAATGAGCAGACTTCAAAATGGAGTCTTAGGTATGTAAGTATATGAGTGTGTGTGTGTGTGTGTGTGTGTGTGTGTGTGTGTGTTGTAGTGGGGATCAGGTGCTGGAACTAGGGGCCAATGGTGCTTGGATATTCTAGTGGTTCATGTGATGTAGTATTTAACCCTGCCTTTCCTGGACAGAGTTAATTCTAAGCACAGCCCCTTAGTCCAGAGCAAAGCCAATGTCTGGGTGGTTTCTGTTCCTGTTGTCTTTGAACTAGACAATAGGGGGAAGAACTCATGGAAACTTATAGTGGGGAGGAGGTAGAGTTTATTTTCAAAGAACTTAGGAAAAGGGGTTTTGTAGCTTAAAAATCCCATTATAATGAATAGTATCTCAATAAAAGTTTTCTGCCAAGGAAGTTGAGCCCATTAACATTTTGTTTTGTTGATCTGACAACTACTTGTGCCCTGCAATGAGTGGTCTCATAAAACATGCTTCTTGTTGCTACAACAATCTCTGCCTGTTAACACACTCTGACTTGCAGTGCAGTTTGGAAGGGAAGGAAAGAAAACAGCCACGATTCATGTTCTACATGAAATAGCAATTGCCTGTTAATTTTCTTCTTCTTTCCCATTGAGCATATTGCCAAGCTAAATCCTAAACCAAAATGATAATATCCTAAAGAAAGAACTTGGGGAAAAAAAGGGTTGAATGAATGGAAATTTCCAGGAGCATTTTACTTGTAAAATCTCATTTTAGTGAATACGTTATTTTTAGACAGCTTTATTGAGGTATTGAAATCCAGTAAAATAGCGTGGGTGCTATGTTTGCAATTTGATGAATTGGACAGATAGCTTTCTTCTTATTTATTAATATAGTGCAGTGTTGTTCCATTCATCTCATTTAATGATGTTTATTTATTCAATTGTTATTTAAGACCCATTGCACTTAAGTGCTAAGGGATTTAACAGTGAATAAAACAGACAAATCTTGGCCCACATATAGGTTATATTCCGTAATGCTTGTGAAATCAAATGTGATTTCTATCAGCTTACTCATGAAAAGAGATTTTTATCAGTGACAATCATCTGAATAACACCAAATTTGTTATAATGGGATTTTATTTGAGAGATTATTGGCAAATATTGGGCAGCCATAGAGAGTAAAATGAGGACAATTTATACTGGTGACCAGTCATGGTCAAGTGTAATCCTGTCAGTTATACCTCTCATTCTCTGGGATATGTTTGTTATCCTGTATATGTTTGTTATATATCCTGTATATGTTTGTTATATGTTTGTAATCCTGTCAGTTATACCTCCCATTCTCTGGGATAAGCCATGTAGGACATTGCACACTCTTGACTATTTTTCTCTCCCATTTTTTTTTCAGTGGAATTCAGTGCGACCTGTGAGTCGATGTCGAAGCAGGAGTTTGAGTCCCATTTGTCCTCGTAGCCGCATTGGTTTAAGCACGGTACATATCTGCCTAACCATTTTTACACCAAGCATCCTAGGGTCCACATGGTCTTTGCTTCACCAGTTGCTTGTAAAAGAGGTGATTGGAAGTCTGTAGGTAGAGAACTTGTTGCAAAAACACTGACTGCAAAGTGATTTTTATACTACTGGAGGGTAGGACTTTACCATTTTAGAAAGAAAGAAGTAGGACATTTTTTTGGCCTTTTTAAATTAATACAAGGAATCACAGATTTTTCTCCTTAGTAGTTTTTTTTTTAATCTTTTAATGAAATGCACTACTAGGGTTCAGAGAGTCTTCTGACCAGAGAATGAAATGTATTTGTCACCTGATCTGGACACAGGCTCCTGGTTCCTATAATAGCTGCTGTGTGAGTTTGGAAAATTTGATCAAGTGGTCAATTTCAACATTTTATAAAGGACATTGAGGGTATAAATTTGTCCCTACTTCAAAGCAGGAAAAAAATGATTAGTTTTTTTGTGTATCAATTCTTGGAAGGAATACTAAATCTACTATCAAGTTAAAAATAGCAGTGAAAACATTTTGAAAACTGTGGGGTAGCATCCCTTAGCACATCTCTAATGGACATTGTCCATCTTTTTAATAAATATTTGCTCAGTGCCTTCTGAATACAGGGTAGACGAAGACATGAGAACAGCAGATACTAACAGTTTTATACTCCTTCAAGTAACATTTCTTTAAGTATGTGTTCAACCTAGTTTTAGAACAGAGAGTGTTGGAGAAGGAGAAGCAGTTCTGGCTTCTATGGGATTATTTCTGGCAATGCAGCTGGAGCCCTAGTGTGCAAAACCTCCTCAGCCACACAAAACAACAATTTTTCAGTGAATGGTACCCACCCTCCCTCCCTTCCTTCCTTCCTTCCTTCCTTCCTTCCTTCCTTCCTTCCTTCCTTCCTTCTTTCCTTTTTGTTTTAGTTTTTGTGGTACTGGGGATTGAATCCAGGGGCATTCTACCTGTGAGCTACATTTTCACCCCCCCCCTTTTTTTTTTTGCAGTACTGGGGTTGGACTCAGGGTCATTCTACCTCCGAGCAACACTCTCAGCCCTATTTCTTATTCTTTATTTTAAAACAAGGTCTCACTGAGTTGCAGAGGGCTTCACTAAGTAGCTGAGGCTGTCCATGAACCTCAACTCTCCTGTCTTCGCCTCCTAAGTTCTGGGATTACAAGCATGGCCCTTTTTATTTTTTGTTTGGAAACAGGCCTCGCTAGGTTTCTGAGAGTCTTGCTAAGTTGCTGAGGCTGGCCTCAAACCTGCGATCTTCCTGTGTAAGCTTCCCTGGTACTGGGCTCATAAGAGTACACCAACATCCAGCTGACACCCACCTTTCTTATTGAGTTTAGCAAGCATCTACTATTTCTCCAGCATGTGTCTTGTCAAATATTCCTTCTGTAGTGGGTAGATTCCAGATTTGAGAGGTACACAAAAGTGACCAAGTATGCTTGTCTTTTCCTGAATGTGAATCCGTATGTTGAGATCAATATGATGCCAACACATTAACTGAATGTGATATAGTCTATAAAGTGATAAGTCTGTAATGTAATATAATATGATATGGTCTATAAAACAAAGACCTAGAGCCATGGTGGTAATAAAGGGACTCTTAAGAGAGCTAGTATTTGGTTTAGTCTTTTTATTATTATTTATTATTTTTTTCTTTTTGTGGTACTGGGAATAAAACTCTGGGCCATTCCATTTCTGAGCTATACCTTCACTCCTATTTTATTTTATGTTTTGAAACAGGCCTCACTAAATTGCTGAGGGCCTTGCTAAATTGCTGAGGCTGGCCGTGAACCTGCGATCCTCCTGCCTTAGTGTCCCAAGTACTAAGATTACATTTATTATTTTTTTAATGTGTGGAATTTCCGCTGGGGGCAGTGATACACGCCTGTAGTTACAGTACTTGGGATGCTGACACAGGGGGATCACAGGTTTGAGACCAGCTATAGCAACTTAGTGAGACCCTGTTTCAAGATAAAAAATAAAAAGGGTTGCTGGAGGGGTGTAACTCAGAGGCAAAATGCCCCTGGGTTCAATCTCCAGTACCCAAAACAAAGAAACAAACCAAATTCTAATGGGTTGGGAACTTGAAGAAAAATATTCAAGGGAAGAAAATGGTCTACAAAATGCTAGGGAAGTAGAACTTCTTCTGACACAGTCTTGAGGATTTTAATATAACTTAATTATTCATATTTATGAGTATTTACAATAGGTAGAAGCAAAAGGATAGTGCGTTAAGTAGAACAAAGAATAAGAATTCTTGTGAATATTATACTGGGAAAAGTATAGCTCTCCCCTTCCCAAGGGGAAATGGCATACTAGAGTTCTGGTAGACACCGCTCATGCTACAGCCACGGCTGACTGACTCTGGACTCTCACGATTCATTTTATCCACACACTGTCCTTTGTGATGAGCCCTAGACACATCGGAGCTGCTTCTCATGTTTCTCATTTTACGCCCAGGGAGAACAAAGTAGTTTAATTATCAGACAAGGAAATCAAATATATTGTCAAAGGTTAAGCTGCTGCCAAGTCTCCTCCTCTTTCCACCGTCCTCTCCCGGCAACACAGCTGGGTACACCTGCAACATAGCATGAAGATAGCTTTGGTCAGTCTGGCATTTTGACTTAGTTCAGGTCTCAATCCATCCAGAACAGGTTCTGTCTTTGTATCCATTTACTTAAAGTGCTTGAGAGCTCAGGGCAGGGGCGATGCTTATAGCAGCAGCAGCAGCTGCAGCTCAGAGTCCTAGTGTGGCAGTTTCTACTTGATGAAAGCAAATGTGGAATATGAAAAATGGCTATTTTCTGGCTTCTCAGTGACCTTCCTTAATCAAGCAGGTTTGGGACACATGAGAAAACTTATATAAGGGATCTGTCAGAGATGATCATTTTAGCTTTCATGAGTTATTATAATAATGGTGTTATTTTCTGCAAAGCATTGAATTCCATATGGCTGCTCTTAGGCCACTGGACCCAGCTTTTAATTACTAAGATAATTTAAACCAATGAATGCCCATTTACTTCAGAAAGCATAAAAGGAATCACAATTGGTGCGCCTTAGAGTTCTAAATTGCCTTAGAGCAACGCATTAGTTTTAGGAAAACAACATGTCCAAAGACTACATCTTTTGAGTTCCATCAAGTGTGTAGCTGACATTACACTTTCATATTTTCCAGATATCTCGAAGTCGCAGTCCTTCTCCAATAAGATGTGCATTGCCAAGTAAGTGGGATAGTTAAGGTGGGTTAAGTTTTCTGCCTTCAGTACTTTTTCTAGTACTCAGCACTGTGCAGCAAGATGAATGTCTGGCTTCCCAGAGAGCAATCTCTTCCCTCCACCTCATAGCTTTCAATTCTGGAGCTTCCTGCGGATGGTGTCCTGTGGATCTCATGGGCCCCATGGATTATGTAGCAGCAGCCTCCAATTGAGAGCTTTAGTTGCTGTAAACTGAAATTAAGCCCCCTTTCTCTAGGTAGGCACTCACAAAAGAAAACCAAAGAAGTGACCATAATAATGAACTTTGCTTTTCTCCCCAGGGTTTTAAAGCCACCAGACATGACCCTTTGCCACCGCCCATGGTGACAGCCAGCTTCCCCAGTGCCTCCACTTTCTGCCTCGTCTGCCTCCGACCTCACTTAGCATGATGTGAAAGGCAATTCTGTGTATCACTCCACACAGAGAGTTAAATGTTTTGGCTTAGCGCATTTGTAACTTTAGATATATTGCATTTTATTTTATTTTATAGACACCAATTCCATTACTTTCATAAAAAAAAAAAACGATTGCCTAGGCATTAGGATCATATTCATTTGAAGCAAAGTCCATGACAAAGGTTCAGGATTTCTATCTGGAAATTCTAGGCTCTTTATGGCAACTGTATGAACAAAAGTGAAAAGTCTGGTGAACTCTGCTGAGTTCACCAGAAAGAGAGAGACATTTTAGTTTACAGATTGATTATACATATTATGATTGTTAGAAGCAGCTTTTTGCCTGAAACCTAAGTTGAATGTTTTAATAGTCTTGTAAGGTCTGAAAGAGAGCCCCAGTCTCAGGTTGGGGAACTCATATCAGTAGTAGTGATTTCAAACTAAGTATAGATGGTAATTTAAGAGAGTACCGTTGGTGGACTTGCTTCTCTGTTTTTCCTAGAGAGGACCTCGTTTGATTGAAGGGCATCCCAACTGTGGAAGCTACTCAGTTGAGAGAATTCCCTTGTTCCATAATGCAGAGCAGTGATTTGAGTCGAAGAAGCTCTGAGATAAAGGTTAATCACCTTGTGTTATCTCCTAGGAATGTTTCAGCTGTTTCAATGCACAAGTTAAAAATACTAGTTACCTGGGAGGAGGTCCTCTTTACCTACCCTGCCTCCTATGAGGTTCGGTGGACTAAAAATACCTAAAGTCAAGACCTAAAACTTGGGCAGCGTTTACTGATTTTGAATTGAGCTTATCTCCCTTGATTTCTTCACTGTGGAGTCCTCATGAAAGTGCACATTCAAGATAAGAAGAGACTGTTGTTTTCTGGAGCTAAGTAATGTTCTCTCTGCTCCTCCATCCCAGCTTTCACACACAACCTTACACCAACCTTACACACAAGCCTCACGTTGACTGTTGTTTCCATCTGTCTTGTAGAAGAAACTTTGAATTAGCTTCAGCCGGTTTTTCAAAAGGTTATTGCCCAAGCCAGCACTTGATGCTTTTCAGGTGGAAAGAACCCAAAAAACAACAACTTCCCTACAGCATCTTGCCTCTGTTCTGTGTGGGGTGGGGGCCTTTGCTGTCCCCATCCCTTGAATTCAGTAGTCATTAGCTTATTCTGAGGCATGAGTTTAAATTTACTCCCTCTATGCGCCTGTGTCTTCATCTCTTTGAGGCCGTCCCTGTTTGGGCACTAGGTTTCTAGGTAATTCCTAGAACCCCCATGGTCATTAGTTTGCTTTGTGGCCTTGAGCGAATACTTTCATCTCTCGGAACCTCAGTTCCAGTGTAGAGAGAGCAGATTGGATGAAATCTGTGGCTCTTTTAACCCTACCAGCCTCAGAATCTGTTTTATAGCAAATATTTTATTCTGTGTATCCTGAAATGAAAGCCAAAGTTAACATAATCTATATGCACATAGAGTTTTAACAACGAATATAATACTATAACTGTAAAATAAAGCATAAGAGGAGAGCAATTTTAACAAAGTAGAATATACTTCAATAAAAGAGCATGGATATAACCATTATGCTTACTTAATGTTATGTGGTAGCTGCATGTTGAGCCCCAGCTACAACTGCGGATGAATGTGTGGCGTATTGGCAACGGAAGATCATAGTCTTCCGGTGTGACTTTCTGAAATGAGGGACACCTTGGTAATGATTGGAGCAAAATATCAGCCTTTCCTTGATTTGCATAGCAATTGCATTCCTGGAGAATTCATTGTAAATTAAATTTATGCTCTAGTTACTTTGCATTAGGTGTCAAGATGTCTTTCTTAAAGTATCGCTAGCTAACGAGAATGGCTATATATCATTCCCCCCCCCCCAGGAGTCAAATGTATAACCTAATTTGGAAAAAGGTCACACACAGCTCAGTTTCTTGCTCTGAATTCTATCTGGCCACTTGCCATTTCTCTGGTTTCTGATCTGTACTCTATACAGGGAAAGCTGCATAGTCTAGAATAAATTTTGGAGCAAGTCCATGAAACCAACGGAGCCTGGTCTGTCCTTGTTTCATCCAGGCATGTATTTTAACCTTACAGACCTTGAAAAATGAGAGACTTTTGTGCTGTACTTGGATAAATTTTAATCTGTGCATTATTGGTTTAGCATCTAATAATAAAATTAAGAAAAAGATTTTTTCAGTGGTCAGTTTTTTTGCAGAGAAGTGCTGCCCCTCCAGATTCACCCACAACCTTTGTTTTTTTTCCTAATATATAAATATTTTATTTTTCACATAAAAGTGTTTTTAAATTATAAAGATATACAAAGGATGAACTACTTTGTATCAAAATGTACCAACTTGCACTCTTTTTTTTTTGTGGTCTGGGATGGAACACAGGGACATTCTATCTCTGAGTTCCACCCTCAGCCCCATTTTTTATGTCTCACGAGTTGCAAAGGGTCTCACTTAAGTAGCTGAGGCTGTCCGTGAACCGCAACCCTCCAATCTCAGCCTCTGGAATACTGGAATTACAAGTGTGCACCACCACGCCTGGCCCAACATACACTCTTTTTAGCTGAAGAAAGTGACTAGAGAATTTATCTTCACTGTTAATAAATAAATAAAATCTAAAACCATAAGATACATCAAGTGTGGCAAGCTCATATCATATCAGTTTACTGGTGGCATGTAAATAAAGGCAATCATTCTTTATCTAAACTCAGAATTTCTTTAAAAAGAAAACCAGACATTTACCTTATATCCTAAAGAGAATATGTTAGGGGCTAGAGCACCCACAACCTTTGACCCCCTCTAATCTGTGAGGCCTGAGCCTTGACCACAAGTCCATTTGGCACCTCCGAGGTGGACCTCTGGACCCCGGGATTGCTGCCATTCCATAGTGTATCTTAACAGCTAACCTTGTCTTATTCACAGCTCATTGTCATAGTCAAGGTTCTGTTTCTGACCATGCTTTCCCGTTTGCATAGTTTTCCCATGTTTGACCAGTTGCTCCCACAAACACGAGGTGTACCTTCAAACTTATAGATAAGAAACCCGCTCATCTTTCGGTCTTGTGTCAAAGTCTTTTACTTCAGAATACAATTCTATCCTATTTTATTTTAGGTACTGGGAATTGAACCCAGGGGCATTCTACCTTTAAATCACACACTTAGCTCTATGTTATTCTGAATCAGTGTCTTGCTAAGTTGCTGAGACTGGTGTTGAACCTGTAACCCTTCTGCCTCAGCCTCCCAAGTCTGGGATTACAGGTGCATCACCATGCCCAGCTCCTGTTTTCTTTTGTTTCTCCCTAGCATATGGCCTCAGTTCTCTGTTATTTTGTTCATTTATTCACTTATGCACTTACTAGATACCTTTTGTGTACTGGCTAGAGTGTACACTATTTGGGAGGTAGGAGGACGCGGTGCTGATTTTTATGGAGTTGCATATCATGACAGTTCTATCTGCTGGTGATTGTCCTGTCATGGAGAACAGATGTGAGGAAAGAAAAAAGTGAAGACAAGAGTCCAACAGATTTCAGCTGGTGTGATGGTACACGCTTGTAATCCCAGTACTTGGGAGGCCGAGACAGGAGGGGTGCAAGTTCGCGGCCAGCCTCAGCTACTTAGTGAAGCCCTCTACAACTTAGTGGAAACCTATTTCAAAATAAAGAATAAAAAAAATAGGGCTGGAGGTGTAGCTTGGAGGTAGAATGCCCCTGGGTTCATTCCTCAGACGGACCCCCCCCCAAAAAAAAAGCTGTGAAAGAGATGAGTAGATTAGCATGGGGGAGTACACAAGAGAAGGTAACTCAGTTCTGTCATTCACAGGTGAATGGCTCAGTCTTTTAAATATCTACTGAGCAAATATACATTCCCAGCATCATTACTAGTAAAATGAGTGTGTGGAGGGAGGAGAGACAGGGTGCCTAGAAGAGCAGTTCTAACACCTCCCATTAGCACAGCTGTGTGCTCCACCTGCTATATCCCAAGTAATGGCAATTTGCAGACCACTCTCTTTTGCACCCCACACACCCTTTCGCAGGCTAGGTGTAACTTCAACCTTAGAGATAAGGGACTTGTTCATCCAGTGGTTTTGTGTCAAAGTCTTTTACTTTAGAATACGATTCTAACCTATTAGATCACTGCAAATATTATTTTGTGAAGTTAAAATCGAGTGGAAGATTTCTTAGTAGTATTGCTTTGAATAATTTTATATCCATAATTAAGGGCGAGGCATCCGGGAGCTTTTAAGAAGCTAACATTACAAACTGCATTAGGTCATTGGAATATGATCCCAGGAACCATATGGGTAAGTGACATTTAGTATATGCCATTTAAATGCCAAAGCAGTGAAGTGTGTTGGCCTCAACGTGGTGAGTAAGAAAGGGCCTTAAAAATAAGGCAGGGACTAATTTTCTTATTGCAACATGAAAGGTAATAGGATAATTTTATACTTGAAAAACTCTCCACCGTGTATCAGTATGAACCCCAGACTTTCCAGAATGCCTTTGACAGTTGTTCATCACAACTGGGCATCTATTTCTACTTTCTCCTGGGCAAGCAACAGATGGGTATGATAAACGAGTATGTCTCAAGGTTCATTTCCATGTAGTTTAGGGCTTTATTTTTGTTTCTCCGGTTCTGGGAATAGAACCCAGGGCCTCATACATGTTAGCTGAGCACTCTACCACTGAGCTTCATCCCCAGCTCAAGGCGTTTGAAAATGTTCAGTGATATAAAATTGCATAGTGAATTGAAATGCAGTGTAAAAGATACAATAGAAAAGCCATTTAGTCATTTAGACAATTATAAAAAGATCTTGGGTTCACTTTATGAACCAGACCCTTTAGCAACTGATTTCTGCTGGTAGAATGCTGCGAATGGGGAATTACTTCTTTCCTCCTTACTTCTTAGACCGGGGAACAAATTCCAGAGCCGTATCTAAAAATAATAGATCTCAGGATTGGCCCAACTTGCGGGTCTGAAGTTAGAATGGGAAAAAGTTACCTGTTCATCCATCCTCCACTCACGTAAGCATTTGCTGTTTGTCAGATGATGGCCCAGGCCATCACTGTGGTAGGCCTGAGGATGTGATGGTGAAGGAGACTGTCATTTGTGGGGAGAATGCTCCAACACTCCTCTGCAGTGTGTGCCTTTGGGGTGGCTTTGTGATCTTTCTGAAAGACAAGGCAGTGGCTGCTGATGCCCTCTTGTTGGGAGGTAGTATTAAATCCATCATGTTGACAGTGAGTAGAATCAGTGTCTTCCTGGCACTGTGGCCAGAAGCCGGGACACACCTCAGTGTGTCACTGCGGGCTCCCAACCAGCTCTTTCAACACTGTGTAACATACAGTGAGAATGAATCCGAGAAAAAACAGGTGCAGAAAATAGCAAGCAGGGCCCAAAGGGCTTTGCAGTCACCCCCAGATAGGAGGTCTTGATCACAGCCAGAGAAGACACACAGTCAAGGCAGCAGCCTCCACTACTCCAAGGAAAGGTTGCTGATCTTGCACCCTCCCCACCAACCCACAATTAGCAAATGCTTAACATTTCACTTTCAGAGCTTTACTCAAAGTGAAGACTTTGCTGCAGTGTTTGGCAGGAGCCAGTCTTCTGCCAGTGGGCAGATGCTTCTGCTGGACCAGCTTCAGCCCAGAAATGTCCAAGACCTATCTGTATCCATGCTGTATCCAGTTGCTTATGTCACTTCTTTGCTACAAACCACTGGCCCTGAAGTGATGTGACTAACTTCTGACCTTTCTTTCCTACCTGAACAAAAAGGGGGTGGGAGGAAGAAAAAAAAAACTTTCTGGGTGTTTTGTCTGTCTGAAAAATAAATTTCTTCTAAGTGTCATAGTAATGATGACATAATTTAACTTACTACTATATACTAATAATCGGACAGAAAGCTTAACAGTGTCCCAGAATGACCTGAGTAGAGTATTAATAACTGGTACTTAATCCAAATGGGCCAGACATTGTGCTAAGCACTTTCCATTATTAAGCCAGTTTTACAGATGGAGAAGTTGAAGCTTGAGGTCATTGTTTTATTTTTTATTTTTTACAGTACTGGGGATGGAACCCAGGGGGATTCTGCCTTCGAACTATACCCACCCCAGCCCTGTTTTTTATTCTTTATTTTGATACAGGGTCTCACTAGGTTGCAAAGGGCCTCACTAAGTAGCTGAGGCTGGCTACGAATATGGATCCTCCTGTTTCAGCCTCCCAAATGCTGGGGTTACCAGTGTGCGCCACTACGCCCGGTCATTATTAAGCAGCCTGCCCTGGGCCACATAGGGGGTGGATGTGTGGGACCAAAGGACCAAACCAAAGTTTCCTGCTGATGAATTCATCCTCTTCCCACTCATTCTCCAGGATGTTAATAAGATATGTAGTGAAAAAGAGTGTCCTGTGTCAAAAAAGTTTGGAAAACAGCAAGTTAAAAGTGAGCCATCTTATGTGTGTGAGACTCTCCAAGAAAGACGACATCATGTGCGGCATTCTCCAAGCTGACTTCACCAGGGAACTTTTTGTTCCTGGAGCTCTTGGAGAGGTGCTGTTCTAGGAGACCTATCTCAGAAAATGTTTTCTGAGGACCTTTTAAAAAATAAATTAAGCCAGGGGTGGTGGCACATCCTGTGAAACCAGTAACTGGGAGGCTGAGACGGGAGGATTGCAGGTTCATGGTTAATTCAACTACTTAGCACGGCCCTCTACAACTTATTGAGACCCTGTTTCAAAGTAAAAATTAAAATAGGGCTGGGGGTGTAGCTGAGAGGTAGAATGCCCCTGAGTTCAGTCCCCAGCAACACACACACACACACACACACACACACACACACACACACACCACACCTTGCTGACCATGTGACATTTAACCTCCAGTTTGAATTGTTAGAGGGTGGAAGCAATCTCACTGTAGTATGTGACCAGAAACATCACATACATACACACAACTACTTTTTGTCTATTGACTTGTGATATTCAATGTTGTCTTGAGACTGCCAGCAAGAAAGGCAGCACCAGATGCTGTCCCTAGACCTTGCACCTCCAAAACCTTGAGCCAAAATAAACCTTTTTAAAAAATAAAATAGCCTACCTCTGGTGTTTCATTATAGGAATAAAAAATGGACTGACATAATTATTTACTAAATAAATGGCATAAGTCAGAAATTTCTTATTTATCCCTGTACATACATTTTACATTTTCCTGTTTTCTATTTTCCATGCCCTTCTATATATTATAAAATAAAATTCTTTCAATCTCCAGTATTTATATCAGTGTTCTTTATCAGCATTCACATTTTCCCTTAAATCTTAAATACCTTACCTTGTGATACCTTTTGACCTTTACGTATTTTATCTCTCTCTGGTCCTCTTCCAGTTTCTCTTGTTTTGGAATTCCAGTTTTCCTAGTTAATCTTCTTGATATAAATCTATTCACACTTCTTAAATAGATGCACCTGGCCCTAATGTACTTAGAACTGATAGATGAGCCCCGAGGTAGGACACACTGAATAGCTCTTCATATAAAGATTCATTTGTACCCTGATTCATATGACGCGGTTCATGAAGAATTCAAATAATTAATTTTCAACTTTTGAACACTTGGGTTATTAGAAAGTAACAATCAACTTTTAAAATAAGTTATACTCAACAATATAATTAAATAAAAAGATAAATTACGCTTATGCTATACTAAATTGTGATGTCTTGAGTCACTTCAATGAAAATGTTGACTAGTATTTCCCAAATCTGTCTGATAATGGAAGTTATTTGGCATACTTAGAGAGATAGATTCTTGGATTCTACCGAAGCTTATTGAATAAGAACCTCCATGATGGCCGGGCGTGGTGGCGCACGCTTGTAATCTCCGCGCTTGGGAGGCAGAGACAGGAGGATCGCGCAGGTTCTAAGCCAGCCGCGCGCGCTGGCTTAGGAGACCCTGTTTCCAAATAAAAATGTAAAAATAGGTCTGGGAGTGTAGCCCGGAGGGAGAAGGGCTTCCAGGAACCCCAGTACCACCAAAAAAAAAAAAGAACCTCCAAGAGTGTATGTATTTTTAATATCAGCAGGCAGGTTTGAAAAATACAGGTCTAGCCCAAGCTTTCCTAACCCACAGCAGAATATTGCAGAGAGAGTTTATTGCATGTATTTATTTTGCTGCCTAAATGGAAAATGATGTAATTTAAAAACCTCTGAGCATATTAAAAACTATTTTCTGCAATCCAGAAATAATTTACTAAAAAGTATATTTATTTTATCTGCATACATACATATAAATATATGACAAATTATGGGCTATCCAATTAAATTTTCAATAAAAGAAAAAATAGCAAATTTCTCTTCCCTAGGATCAAAATTTTTCTCTTGTGTATTTTATATTTGGACAGCTTTTCTCTTGAGCTGTCAGAATTTGTATTTCTTCATGAACTTGGAAATAATTCTCTTCCATCTTAGAGATCTGCGTTCATCGCATGTAATTGAAACTTGGAGTCGTAGTTAGAATAAGTCCCCATTGGTCATATTTGAGTGGTCATGGTCGTCTGCCAAAAAGAGCTACAAGTCACCAAAATGCTAGACTTGGAAACAGCTTTATGATTATTCACATGCATCTGTAGAGAAAAATCTAACATGAGTGAAAGTGACATTCAAATATTAGACCTCACAGGTGGCCTACCTCAACTGGATTTCTCCCAAACATTGAATTGAGGAATTTAGTTTTTCTTTGTTGACTTGGCAAAATACCAACTGTCCTGAAGAGAAGATTGGAAATGAATGTGTTTCAGTTTTCATTCTTGAGCACCATTTTTTCCCCTCTTTTCAGAACCCAGTAGAATATCTCATCACTGCAGTGTCTTGATGTTGGAAAAGTTGATTCTAAAAAGTACCAGGAAAGAGCCAGGTGTAGGTGTAACCCCAATTTGAGTGTGATGGAGTTTGAAATACATGGGCTAGTTCTAAAAAAAAAAATGTTTGGTGGAAATGACAGATTTCTTAATGTTTTCCTTGTCTGAATCCAACTTTTCTTCACTGAGTAATGAAAGGTGGTCATGTAATATAAAATGACATTGATTATTAGAAAACAAAGTTGTAAACTTTCTTGGGATGACCTCTTTCTTACTTGACCCACAACTGAAATTCTGGGACATCATTCATCCCAATTTTTGGAGCTCTGGGGTCTGTCTAGTTCGCATAGGCCAGGAGTTCCTGGGAAATGTATGGAGTCAGCCACGAGATGGCAATGTTGCTTAGGGAATGAGAGGATGCCAGCTGTCTGTAATAATGGTTCAAATTGAGAAATAAACGGCAATTCCTCAGATAACATCTACAACTTAATTACTGATTTTATTGCTCTCAATAAATTTGGAGAATCACTTAAATTGGTGGAGGATGACCAGGCATAAAATACAAAGAGTGGGACAGAAAATATGATGTGTTAAATAACTCTGTCATTATACCTAATAAAGGATTTATGCATTTATCCCTTTAAGGCACAGGAAGTAAGTTCACTGTTAGGAAAACAAATTCATACTTTTAAAAACTCTTATGCAATCTAAAATCATCAGGCTTTCAACTAGAGTTCTTACCGAGATACAATACAGTGTGTTAATAAATGTTTGGGATATAACTCTCGGTTCTTAAATGTGGAAGAGGAGAAACTGATGGTTTCTTTCATGAATCCTCTAAGATTTCCAAGATTTTTCAAATACTTAGCATTTCAAGTTGCTTAAACTCCTTAGGTCCTGGGAAGGGAGCTCTGTGTCAGAAAGCTTTAGAATATTTTAAGCAAGTATTTTAGTTTTCACCAGGAAGATAGAATGATACGGCTAAACAGCCCTCAAAATCACAAGGGCTCATCAAAGTGGTGTCAGTAGAGTGTTTGAAAAAGCCAAAATTCTGTGTGGAATATTTTTAAATCATTTCTTCAGAAATAGAAATGTTCCCTGTCAAAAAAAAAAAAAAATACAGATTCCAGTTTCCTTCTCTAGGCTTGTGTTGGTGTGTTTTGTTTGTTCATTTTAAGTCAGCTAATTATTCAGAGAACACTACTTGTAAAAATTTGTCTTTATAATCAGTGAATTGATCACTTAAATACACTTCCATCCCATAATGACAAAGCAGCATGTCAGCTAAAACACTAGCTCTCAGCAACATTTTCACAAAGGATTTTTTCTTCCGCTTTCCCTCATCCAGGCACAACCCTCGCTGTCTGGGTGCTCAATGGTCCTTGCGAGGCTTTTGGGGAGATGGACTGAGCCTCCAGCTCCCCGGTGGGATGGCTATGGAATGTTGCCACTGGTGACTGGAGAAGGGAATTTCCTTAGTATGGGTTCATTACCAAGAACAAGGAAGCTGCTAATTGACACCATAAGCCGTCAGCCAGTGGAGGACAAATCTCTAGCACTGCGAGGGCCTACCTTATTTGTATTCAATTTTTAGAAGTGGACACCATGCAAAGTGTGAGGAATGCAGGAGTCATCTTTGGTAAGGCAACCTGTCCTCTCAACCAGACCAGTCCAGGAAAAAGAAAAAGAAACACTTGAAATGTGAAACACGGAAAGAAAGTGGGTATTAGAGGAGAGGTTGACGGGGCCTTTATCATGAGACCTTTTTGCTACTTTTGCTACTGGGAGATGTGTCTCACTATCAAGAAGGAAAGGAGAGGCGAGCATGGGGTCCTTGTTTGGTGGTGCTTTTCACAACTCCAAGCGCGCCCCTCGCTGGGATCACTGCTACCCAAAGTGCCGGTATACATGAAGGGGTTGGGGCCAGAATATGAACTGATATACTGCTTCTTTCATCAAGAACGTCTTATCATGAGTGAAAAATAAAAAGCTGTCCTGAACAACCTGCTTAGGGGTATGCTTCGTTTACCCTCGGATGCAAGCTTCTTATTTAACTCTGAGCCTACAGCCAAGGCTTGGGGATTGGCTGCAGCACCTTGTAGCTGCAGACTGCTGAGAGCAGGGTTCCCCGGAATTGTGCAGTGCCCAGCCTCACCCGGTGGGCCTGGGTGAGAGAGGGAGGCGTTAAGATTGGTTGAATGACATCTTCAAAGTTCTGGGAGACCCTCATTTAAAAGGAGATCAGAGCTGGGCGTGGTGGCGCACGCTTGTTATCCCCGTGCTTGGGAGGCAGAGACGGGAGGATCGGGCAGGTTAGAAGCCAGCCACGCTTGCTGGCTTAGGAGACCCTGTTCCAAAATTTTTTTTAAAAAAAGTATAAAATAGGTCTGGGAGTGTAGCCTGGAGGCAGAAGGGTTTCCAGGAACCCCAGTACACCAAAAATAAATAAATAAATAAATATCAGAATCATCTTTTGGTTTTCCATTTTTAAGCCATATTCTTTGAACAGGGCTTCTGCCTTCCTCCTGGAGATGATTCCTAAGAGGAGAATAGTGGAGTAGCATTTACATGAAGGCGAGGCAAGTTAGGCAGTTAGACTGGATGCGGACAATTCAGCAATAACATTGTAATGCGATGTTTAAGAGTGAGGAGTTAACAAAAACAATCTATGACGAGCAGTGTCAACATTTTAAGTGAAGATAGATGATGGTGGGAACATCCTCCTGGGCTCTGAATGCACGCTCCGAGTTGTCTGTAGACTGGCTGGAATTGGCTGCCATCACTGGGCTTTGAGGGAAGAGTCCTGCTGTGATCTGTGTCTTTTCAGTAAGACATGTTGGAGACAAGACAAAACCCAAGAAGTAAGTTTCTTGTTCCAGATGAAATTATTTTTATTAGCAACTTTTTTCTGTTGCTACAAAAAAAAAAAAATGAAGCGTCCTATCTAAGAAATAATGAGGACTTGCCCAATTTCTGCTTTTGTTGACACAGACTGTACTTTGTGGATCTGGTCAATACTCTTCTATTTTATTCCTGGGAGTATCTTAGGGTCCACAGTGGACAGTGGGACTGGATTGCCCATCTGATGTGCAGACGTTGTTACTGGCTGCCCTGAAAAACATTTCAAATCTTTCAAGGGAATCAATGAAAATAACTTAAAGAGAATGCAATGTCACAGGGAGTGTTTTATTGAGCAAAGTATAATCTCCAACATTCACACTGAAAGAGAACATTATGTCAGGAAAACAGACATGTCCTTGGGAAAGCAAAAGATAATAGAGATTAATTACTGGATACAATCTCACTATATATTCTTTGACGCAGCTTTCTGAAATATGCATCTTTTTTGGCTTTTCTCTCTCTACACTGGAGAGTTGCCTTAAGAATTAGCCTGTTATTTGCAGGATGGTACAGTATCTACTAGCACTTGAGTGATCTTTGCTTTGAAAACAGGGATCCCTTTATAAAGAGACTCTGGAAAGACATTCTATTTGGAGACAATCTTGATGTCCAATGAAGCTTCTTTTCTGGGAACACCCATTTTCCAGGAGCAGAAAATAACATTTAAATAAAATCATTAATTTGCAAATATTCCTCATGTTGGTAATAAAGCTATAGAAACCAAGGGAGGCTTCTTTTATTTTTCCCATAAACCATTAGATCTATATATGCTTGTGATGTAGAGAACCAATGTTTTGATTTTTTTTTTTTTTTAGAGTTGGAAAAAGAAGACCAAGGCCTATCCTGAGACATCTACTAGTCAGACTTAAAATGAGGCAGGATAACAGCAAATCAAGGCCACTCACCAAATAAAACAATTTGGTACTATATATTTTACTTCTATAAGTCATTTTAGCAAAAAACCAGAATTTTCTTATATTCCCTTAAGCTTTTAAAGTGAAAAATTCTAAATGGGTTTGGAGACGATGCATCATAATTGTTTCAAGGTCCTGAAGACAGTCTGTCAGCTGAGGCCTTTAGAGAAAATGGTCAAGCTGTGCTGTCCCCACGGCCTCCTGTGCCTGTCTCCTGAATTTTCCAATGGATAGGGGCCTGCTTTTTATTACTAGAAAACCAGACCAGAAAACCCAGACACCTGATGAGGTGTCTCAAGTTCCTTTGCTCCTGATTTTTACTGCATGCACATGACTACAATCCTGGTGACTTCAGTGTACCTCACAATGGTCCAAACAGTTATCCCTGCTTCAGCCCCAGCCCCAATTCTACTGCTTTCATCTGACTGGACAATTCTTGCCACAAGGCATCTTTGCATATGATGTCCCAGAGTCTTGAGGGAGCCACACCAAAGACTGCAGAAACAGGACAAAATCTCTGGGTTTTGTTAAGACAGCTGTGTGCCCATCCCATCAATTCCCCCTGGCCAGGCTTTGACCGCAGCAGCTGGCTGGTGCTCTGTGGAAGATGTGGGGCTCAGGATAGTGATGGAGAGCTAGAGACAGGCTGAGATGAGAGCCCTGCTCGGCCAAAGGGTTGGTCGTCTGGCTTAGACCAATGCCTTCCAGAGCTGAGGAATGTGGGCTTTGATCCATTCAGCAAAGCACACCAATGCACTCTGCCACAGACACTGATGCTGGCAAAGACTGGCAACGTGGCTATGGGCAATTTTGCCTTGAATATTATTCTAGCTAGAAAAACCTTTCTCAGAGGGGAGGATTCAGGGCAAATTGCCCAGGCCACAGTCTTTAAAAAGAGATCACTCATGAAGTGAAAAGTCTGCCTCTCCTTAAGGTAGCTCCTGAGTTGATTTGGTGCCAACTCTACAATAACCTAAGGTGAAGTTTCAGAAGTGAGAGGTCATGACTCTTGTGAGCAGGGGAAAATGCTCCCAGGGGTTTGCCCCCTTCATGTCAAGTGAAGGGTTTGGGTGTGGCCTAGCACTGTTTGGGTGACTGGGTAGTCCTCTTCCTCCAGATAGAGAGGAGTTAGAGTCTCACACACCTGCTGGAATGAGTTGGCTCTGG
Source organism: Muscardinus avellanarius (assembly GCF_963383645.1). NCBI lineage: Eukaryota > Metazoa > Chordata > Mammalia > Rodentia > Gliridae > Muscardinus > Muscardinus avellanarius. The sequence goes on along the minus strand of NC_137791.1, from coordinate 97,447,000 downwards.
GGACTTTCTGTCTCGTAGGCAGTCCTGTACAGAGCACGGGCGATTTCTGACAGGTCTTGGGATTGCTTCAGATCTCAGGTGAGTGGGAGACTTCACCCGCTGACCCTCCAATCTCCACCCTGGAGACATGCAGGTTTCAAAAGCCTCCACCGTTGCTCCAGAGGGAGTGCCCTCCACAGGACTATGTCTCCATTTGTGTTGGACTTCTGTAGAAGCATGAGCCCCTTGTGGGAAGCCTTGTGTCAGCAATAGAGGGGTGTGGAAAGAAGACCAGAAATAACCTCCATGATCAGAAATGATCCTGGTTATACTACCATCTCGCAGGCACATGGTGTCAGTCTGGACTCCTTGTCTTCTCTTCCTTCTTTCCTTTCTCTTGTGAGACTTTTGCTCTAACTGGGAAGAATACCTTAATCAGACTTTTTCACCAGTAGGTGGGAGTTCCCTTTGTGTACTGGGAGGAAAGAGAGAGTGATTTGGAAGGGTGAAAAAAAAAAAAACAACCCGAAGGAATTAGTGTGAGGGTCTATTAGTGTATTTGAAAAGAAAGAGATAGGTAGAAATAAAAAAAAAGTGAATGTCATAGTCTGCTTTCTGCTGCTATAAGAAACTATTCAAGGCTAGATACTTAATAAAGAAAAGAAGTTTATTTAACTCATAATTCTGGGGGTTCACCAAGAGCTTGGTGCCAGCATCTTCTAGACTCTGGTGAGGGCTTTATGATGGCTGGTTTTACAATGATGAGTGTGTGCAACAGTAATAAATAACAAGTGCAAAAGAGGTATCCATGGGAGATGCCAGGCTCACATACTCATGGCAAATAATCCCAGTTCCACGAGATTTGATCTACTTCCTTGAGGCAATATTAACCCATTCATGAGGGTGGAGGCCCCAGGACATCATTTCCTTCTACTATGTCCCACCTATTTAAAATCTCTGTCACCTCAGTACCGCCACACTGGAGACCAAGCCTCAAACATTTGAACCTTTGTGGGATAAAGTCAAACTACATCCAAACCATTACAGTGGATAGAAGAGCGGCAGGTTAACTGGGTAGGGCTTGGGGTGGTGGTGAAGATGGGTGATTTGTTTCTGCTTCTGAGGTGGCTGCCAAACTGTCCACTTTCTCTGGTTGCCTTTTCTTACTCCCATCTGCTAGAATCGCCCAAGTCCTCTATAGCTCCATTGCTCAGTGAGAACCTACTCCTGACTCTTTGGGCAGCATGGTCAGGTGGTTTGGCCTATAGATTTGTTCCCAGACCTCAGGTTCAGGATTTGCTTGGAAATCCCTGTTCTGTTGCCAACTTTGGGAACTGGGGCAAGTCACTTCCCAGAGCCTCTCTTTTTTGATGGATAAACCTGGATATTTGGGAGAACTAATATTGAAGCAATACAGAACGGGTCCTAAAACAATGCGTTGAGAGAACACAGCTCCATAAACGTCAAAGGAAACACTATCACACATGTTTCTTGCCAAGAATGCTGGACACCTGAAGCTGCTGCCATCTGTATATCAAGTTTTTTTCCGCATCTGGTAAAGGCTGATCAGACAGATCTTTATGCCACCCATGTGCTTCAGTGAGCACCTGCTGACGATCATGCAGAGGAGATACCTCAAATTCAGGGTCTGGCAGGAGAGTAGCAGGATTTAGCCCTACAGTGGGGGTAAAGGTGACACGGTCAGAGTTCAGCAACAAAGCCTGATAGTGGGTAATTCGTGCATTGGTCAGCCATCAGTCTGGAGGCTGTCGCACCACATTTTCAAGGGCATGGGGGGCTGTAAGTCTTGCCCCCAATTTAGTTTGTCTGCGTCTCTGACCAAGGCTGCCACTGCTGCCACTATGTGTAGACAGGCTGGCCACCCTGCCGCCACTGAGTCCAGTTTTTTTTTTTTTTTTTTTTGATAAATAGGCCATTGGTCGCTTTCAGGGCCCCAGCTGTTGCGTGAGCACGCCTTTGGCTATTCCCTTATTTTCAGCAGCTTCCTAGGTGAAAAAAAAGAGCAGGGGTGGCAGTTGTGAACAGTAAAAAAATAATATGGGCTCAAGCCCTACCTGAAGGCGCATCAGCCAAGAGGGCTAAATTAATAGCCTTAACCAAGGCCCTAAAATTGGAAAAAGATAAAAATTAATTAATATCTACACAGACAGCAGGTATGCCTTCGCCATTGTGCATGTACATGGGGCTATCTACCAGCTGCGTGGGCTCCTAACCTCGGCAGAAAAATCTTGGCCCTCCTTGGAGCCCTGCATCTGCCTACCAAAGTGAGCATCATACATTGCCCCGGACATCAGAAAGAAAAGCCTTGGTGGTTGCAGAGGATGAAAGTCCAGAGCAATCTTTTAACTAATCCTGCCTAAAAAGAAGCAAAGCAGATGATACAACAAATGCATCAATGGACCCACCTTGGGGTAAACAAACTGACAACATTAATGGCCAAAACCCAATCAATTGGCCTAACCACACTGCTCGAGAAAACGGTCCACAAATGTGTCCCCTGACAAAACGTGAATGCTGGCAGAACAAAAATTGAGCCAAGAAAACGCCTGCGGGGAGACCGGCCTAAAGTCTATTGGGAGATAGACATTACAGAAATGGGTCCAGCCAGGTATGATTATAAACATCTCCTAGTTTTTGTAGACACTTTTTCAGGATGGATAGAAGCTTTCCCAACCAAAAAGGAAACAGCCATGATAGTTGCCAAGAAGATTCTGGAAGAAATCTTTCCTAGGTTTGGCGCACCTAAGGTAATAGGATCAGATAATGGGCCTGCCTTCGTTGCCCAGGTAAGTCAGGGAGTGGCCAGGATTTTGGGGACCGATTGAAAACTTCATTGCATGTACCATCCCCAAAGCTCAGAACAGGTAAAAAAAAAAAAATGAATAAAACTCTAAAAGAGACCTTAACTAAACTGACTATGGAGACTGGCAGAACAGACTGGGTGGTGCTCCTTCCCTTGGCCCTCTTCAGGGCCAGAAATACCCCCTCAAGGTTTAACTTAACTCCTTTTGAAATTCTGTATGGGGCCCCTGCCCCCTTGGCCAGTCTGAATGGGGGTAAATTATTCAGTCATAATAACAATGATTTACGTGCCAGGTTAAGAGGACTACAGGCGGTGCAAAAGGACATATGGTTGCAGTTGGCAGCTGTCTACGAGCCAGGGACCCATGAGACCGCCCATCAGTTCCAGGTCGGCGACTCGGTCTACGTGAGACGCCACCGAGCCCAGATTCTGGAGCCCCGCTGGAAAGGGACCTACTCAGTGATATCAACCACCCCAACGGCCATCAAGATGGACGGTGCAACGAACAATTCACCCTTTCAAACTGGAACTCCAAAAGCTCCCCTCCAGCAAAATGAACTCTTTCCCGATACTGGTACAGTGTCTGAGCCTCACTAATACCAAGGCTCCCAACCCCCACCAACTCCTTAACCTAACCTGGAAAGTGTTAAGTGGGGTGGGTGACATTGTCTGGAGCAATTCTAACATTGCTCCCCCGGGAACATGGTGGCCAAACCTCTTCCCTGATGTCTACAAACTGGCCATGGGAGCCCCGGCCAACTGGGACCTAGAAAGATATTTTGATTTACAATATACTTCCACCAGAATATGGATGGTGGGCCTGTGGCTCAGGACTAACCGCATTAAGGGCCCAAGTTTTAAAAAAGACCCGAGATTTCTGTGTTACGGTCCGACAAACACCCAGAATGATATACCACTAACACCCAGAATGATATACCACCCAGAAACTACTTTGTTGGATGATTATGAAAACCAGTATCCCCGGGGTTAAAAGAGAACCTGTTAACATTACTTTATCTGTCCTTTTAGGGCTAGGTGTCACTGCAGAGGTAGCTACTGGAGGAGCAGCTTTGTCTCAATTGCCTCATTACTACCAGAGTCTTCAAGCCGCAATAGATAGAGATGATATCAGACTACGCCCTTAAAAGGAAAAGAACCATAATTCCAAGATTGGAATTACCCAAAGAAAAGGGGGGGAATGTAGGACCCCAGCACCCTAACCGCCCCGGCATTTGGAACTTTCCGCCCCAGTGTCCCTGTTTACAGGTACTGGGACTTTCCGTTGCTGGGACTTTACTTCCCTGTGTTCCAGGAACTGGCCCACTGAAGAAACTGTTGCTAGCTGCAATTGTTGTTAAGTGCCAAAAAGAATAATACCTGATAAACTACTCAATCCTAGTAAAGGTCAGAAGTAAGAACCAATGACAATGAGACACCTAATGCTTAATGTTAACTGTACTTTTGTGTTTTAAGAGTATAAAAGCTGCAAGCTTCTGTTACTAGGGGTCGCCTCCCTCTTCTTTGTGGGTGACCCCAGCACACTGGCCAAATAAACCTCTTGCAGATTGCATCGACTTCTGCCTGTGAGTGATTCCTGGGGGGTGGGGGGGTGTGTGCGCTTCCTGGGGGCCGTCAGGTCCAACAATACCAGAAAGAAACTATAAATGCATGCGATGATGGATATGCTGCATACCTGATCTGATCATCACGCAATGAATACACGCATTGAAACATCACATTGTATTTTATAAATTTGTACGACTATATGCCAATTAAAAATAAAAAAAAAAACTAGCCAGGTATAGTGGCACACGCTTGTAATCTCAGTATTTGGGAGGCTGAGACTGGAGCATCGCAGTTCGCGGACAGCCTCAGCTACTTAGTGAAGCCCTTTGCAACTCAGTGAGACCCTGTTTCAAAAATAAAAGAAGACTGCCGGGCGTGGTAGTGCACGCTTGTAATCCCTGCGCTTGGGAGGCGGAGACAGGAGGATCGCGCTGGTTCGGAGCCAGCCTTGCTGGCTTAAGAGACCGTCTTTCCAAATAAAAAAAATATATAAAATAGGTCTGGGAGTGTAGCCTGGAGGTAGAAGGGCTTCCAGGAACCCCAGTACCACCACCAAAAAAAAAAAAAAAAAAAAAAAAACACTAAAAAAATAGCACTGGGGGGTGTAGCTCAAAGGTACAATGCCCCTGGATTCCATCCCCAGTACTGCAAAAAAAGTAATAAAACTAAAAAAAAAAAGTATCAGGAGTACCTTGCTGTGATACCCTGTATTTTGAAATATTTTGCATGATTATAAAAGCAAAAGCAAAATGTATCTGAAATAAGGAAACTCTAGTTTTAATGCTTTTCTTCTATAACATAAAGGACTCCAGAGAATGCAGAACAAAAATCCAGGCACCAAATCCTTCAGTAGTGAGATCACTCTGCAAAGACGCTCCCCATCCTGTATCTGTGGAAGGAACTGGCGTCATTTCTGGTCTGCTCTGGCCTTAAACCCTGACGACAGGAAGCAAGGCTCGATTTCCTCTTCTTACGGCTGGACCTGGAGTCACAGGGAACTACCTCCTAGCAGAAATGTTTTGTCTAGCCTAATGGAATTCAAAAGCTAAAGGCATTATCCCTTCCACTCTACAGATGCAATAACTTAGCAAGATACGAGTGGTCACAGCTCTACCCCCTCCCATATTCCTATTAAAATAGATGGCAGCAGAGGCCCTACACTAATTGTGTTGGGGGACTTTGCAGAAAATATGACTCCGTGATGTGCTATTTTAATACTTATTTCACTAAATCCCCTGCCTGGCGGGTCTCGCCTTTAATAATTAAAGACTCAATTAACTCAAATATATAAACACAGGCAGTGTGTCAGCTCGGGTTTCATTTGGAGCCCAACCTGAAGGAATGGCAGACGGTTTACAGGCTCAGCCTTTTCTCAGCATGAACCTGCAGGGACTTGTAACTGGGCCCCTGCCTCTCGCACGCACGGACATATGCCTTCCTCAATGCAACTTTAATCAAGACCAGACTTAGCCTGATGTGAAATAAGATCTGAAGGCCCTCAGAAGTCATCCTAATGAAACCTGAGCAGCTGGGGCCCACAGACTGAGAGAAGCCGGTTTAAAAACATTATTTCAATCCTAGATTTCCACTCCACCTTAAAGGGAACGAAGCTCACATCCTGGGACCCTGGAAAAGTTGTCTGAGCTCTTGGAGCTTTCTGTGAACCTGAACTTGGCTTGTAACTAGTTCAGGAAGTGACAAGTGACTTCTTGGATGACGATACGGTTAGGTCTGCAGTCAACTGGTTTCCATGCGGTTTATGTATGGTTTTCCAGCAAGTAAGCAAGGAAGAACGATGCATATTGCTATAGGTCGAATCCTGTATGTGAGTCTTTTCAAGAATTGATTTTAATTAAATCTGACCAATAGAGCTGCAGCGAGGCCTCTTGGGAGTTGAGAAAGCTGCAAATAAAATGTCCTTGGCACAAAATGAAATGAGAAATTGGGTCTGGAGCTTTAACAGGGCTTTGTTGCTGCCTGGGGAGAGCGGAACACTGAAACAGAGGCAGCTGGGTGGTTCTCCCAGGGCTTAGGGTGTGGGGTGGGCTCCATCCAAAGTCTACTCTTTGGTCAGAGTGAGAAACATCAGGGCGTCATCTAGAGAGCGTGCTGTGTCCATCGCCCGGGACAGCCTGCTTTTTTTTTTTTTTTTTTTTTTTTTAATTTCAGTCCTTGTTGGAAACATCTGGAGGCTTTCACAGTCACTTGCTCAGTGGAAAGAGAACTAGCTGGAGAAATTGAATCCTTTTCTCCAGCCCTGTCACTTCCTGGTTTATGACCCATGTCCCTTCATTCACTGTTTGTGCAATGGAGGTAAAAAGGTCACCCGGACTGGCTTCATGTGAGGTTCACAAGAGACAATGTCATGGAAGGAAGCAGAACACTTAGACCCTGAGATTACTGAACTCATGCTTCTGGTGAAGTTAGAAATGGCGTCTCCCTATTCAGACGTGCAAAGTGCCTGACATATAACCCATAAGCTCCGCCTCATAGCTCCTCCCATTTCTGCCATTTTGGGGAGGGGGAGAGGGGAGTGGGAACCGATGGGCCCCAGTCACATTTAAACTCATAATTTAAACTTATTCATGTTTAATCCAATGTCTTAGGGAATAATTTCTTAATATTTTAAATTCCTTTTTTCTCCCTATTCTTCTCCAAGATGGTACCCAAATAAGCATGGGACGGACCTCAGAGAACTTGTGTTGGTCTGTTGGCATGCACAGCTGTGTCTCCCTGAGTTATGACCGGCTTGGTCCTGTCCATTGGTGGTCTGCTGGCATCGGGCCGATGTGTGTGGGTCATACATGAGTGGTCTAGTCTTTCTTACAGTCAATGTCTCGAGAACCCTCGAGGGGATTGGCTTTCCCCTATCCTCTTGAGGGTCCCTGCCACGAGTCTATCCAGTCCCAGTCCAGTCCACATACCCTGTACTTAAGGGCGGTGGTGCACTTATTTTCCATTTTGCAGGCCAACTTATTTCAATTCAGCCTTTATGAAATACAGTACTAAGGAGACTTAGAGGGCAAAGCTGAATCTTACACTGCCTAAGCAGCCACCTGTTGTCTTCCCGCTCACTTCTCGTAGATTAGTGTTATCCTCAGCAGCGCTCCATAGTCCCCAACAGCCCGCAAGGCAAGAATTACTCCTCACCACCGCATTTCTCCCCACACATCTGACCTACCTCCCGGTGTCTGCCTCACCCCCTCATCTTTCTAGGCCTTGCCCTTCCCATCTGTTTGGGCTTCCTTGCGTCAATCCCTTCTGCAGCTCTTTTCTTCACACTTTTCCTCACTTCTCTAATGTTCTTTCTTACTACATTACCCTGTGTCTTCTCATGAAATAGCTAAAAGATAAAAATAACACACATTGAACTTTTTTTTTCTAGAAGGACACACAAGAAGTGTTTAATAGTGATTTTTCCTTGGGAACACAATAGGAGTATGAAGTTTTATACACTTTGGGCTGTTTGGATTTTTAAATTATGTGAGCTAATATTTTTACTTTTTTTTATGGTACTGGGGATGAAACCCATGGGCATTCTACCTCCGAGTTACACTCCAAGCCCTGTTGGTTTTATTTTTATTTTGAAACCGGGTCTCACTGAGTTGCAAAGGGCCTCACTAAGTAGCTGAGGTTGTCTGTGAACCAGGATCCTCCTGTCTCAGCCCCACAAATGCTGGGATTACAAGCGTGCGCCACCACGCCTGGCTTATTTTTACTTTTCTTACAGTACTAATAGGGGTGTATATTCACTTTCCATGTCTATAATGAAATACCTAGGATAATTAACTTATATCTTGGCTCACTGTTTTGAAGGTTCTAATCAAAGACTAGGCAGACCCATTGAGCTAAGCTGTGGTGGGCATGTTAGATCTGAGAGCTAAGGGCTAACCTCATGGCTAGAAGTAAAAAAGCAAAAGAAAGGGGCTGGGGTCTCATGATCCACTTTGGGGACACTCTCCCAGTGACCTGAGGACTTTCCACAAGTCCCCTTCTTCTGAAGGTCCACAGCACCTCTCAATGGTGCCCAGGCTTGAGGACCAAGCCCTTACTTAACATGGGAATCTTTGGGGTACATTCAATGTCCAAACTATAGCAGGATGGAATAATATTTTTGAGTTAATTTGAAAGGGTAAATTAGAAAATTCAACTCTGGTAGAAATAATGTACACAAATCGTACAATGGCATATACTCTGTTGGTAAAATTTGTTGATCTAAAATGTAAGAATGGATGAAATCTTCACTGCACATATGAAATAAAAAGGAATTAATACTATTTAAATAATTTCAATAAAATGAAAACTGGGGAGGGCTTACAGAGCAGCATTTAGCTGCATCAAGAAGAAAATTAATCAAGGAATGACAGTGGTGTGGTGAGAGGGGAGGGTGTCTTCTGTGCCTGTTTTATTTATTTATTTTTTTAACTTTCTCAGCAGAACCCTGGCAAGGTGCCCTGCTGGGAAACTATATTTTCTAGTCTTCTGAGCTGTTAGGTACAGCCATGTGTCTGTGTTCTGCCCAATGATGTGTAGCAGGGCTGGTGAGTGGGATTTCTGAAGAGGCTCATTAAGAGGAAGAAATAAGCCTTTCCTTCTTTCTCCTGTCCTGGCTGAATTTCCAGAGGCCTTCAAAATAGGATGGGCCCTTAAAGATGGAAAGTGCAGCCAAGGATGGAGTGGGATCTCAGAAGAAGCCTGGGTCCTCTTAGAATCATCACATCATTCTGGGGCATTGGCCTATCTCCAGACTTCTTTTTATAAGAGAATAATAGATTCTTATGTGACCAATATACTTTTTTAAGGTCTTAGTCTATTCACAACCGAATATAGTTCTAAACATCTCTACTGGCTTAAAATATTTGCTTTGAAAAATAATTTATGAAGATTTATCAGTATTAATATTGTTCTGATTAAAATATGTTGGGAAAGAGCCCCTATGTGCCAAAATTTGGAGTCAAAATTTTCACCAAGTCAAGATGGCAGCATGTCTTGTATTCTGAAGATATTGCTTTGTAAAAGTAAACAGCTTGGTGCACATTAAAGATTCATGTGATTCATAGTCCATCTAGAAACCTCAAGAGTACTCTATTTCCTCTGATACAGCTATGATGAAAAGAATTACAAACTTCTTTAATTGAAGAGGCTTCTGGGAAGTTCCACCCCATGGCTCACATGTTTCTTCTGTGGGGACAACCTGTCCCTCCTACAGGGTCACATACCTGTGGTTTGCTTGCATTTGCCTGAGGCAGGTCAAGTGGGACCAGCTGGGAGACCTCAGTGGAAAATTCCTGATTAAACCCAATGGTTGTGTAACTTGGATGCCATCCAGAGTCTTCTGAACTCTTAAGATCTAGATAAGAGTGTCTACCCTGAGTGAAGGCTAAGAAAGTCCATTGCCCACTCCAGATTCTGAAATTCACAGTCACCCTGGCTCTCTTCCTTGTGTCCCCTGAAGTCATGGTCTGCTCTCTTATCTTAAAGCTGCTTTGATATTTTTTCTCTCCCATGTAAATCCAAACTTAGGACCTTCTTCTTGCCTTCTGGGCACCCCAATTCACAAGCAGTTGTGAATACACAGGTGTGGACTGTGGTAAACGTTTACTGAGAGTTACTGTGGGGAGCATTGTGTCCCTCTGCTGTGCAGGGATCAGCATCACATCTCATATTCAATTTTTTTTGTTCCTTAGTGTTGTTTTAAGATACTTAGCATTACCAAGATACCCCATCAGCCCTGCCACCCCAAGCATGCCTAGGCTCCTTGCCACTCTGATGCTCCTCTTCTGTCTTCATTTCCCTTTATTTCATTCTTCCTTGTCTCCCAGTTCCTCCCAGGTCTCTTTATTCCTCTAACTTGGTTTTCTCTGGATCCTATGTCCAGCCCAGCTTCAGATTCACCTTCTCAGGCCAACATTCTCTGTGGAGGAGTGCTGAATTGAAATAAGGGGTGGTGGAGGGCTGGGGATGTAGCTCAGTGGGGGATGTAGCTCAGTGGTAGAGCAACTGCCTTGCACATGTAAGGCCCTAGGTTCAATTCCCAGTACTGGAAAAAGAAGAAAACAAAGCAAAACCAATACTATTTTCCTAAGCACAGTAGTGCACGCTGGTAACCCTAGTACTTGGGAGGCTGAGAGAGGAGGATCACAAACTCAATGCCAGTGCACAATAACCTATTGAGACCCTGTTTCAAAACAAACACAATGGAATAAAGTAAGAAGGGCTGGTGGTGTTTCTCAGTGGTAGAATCCCACAATAATTAATTGACTAACTAATTAATTAAATGGTGGTGAAAGGACCCAGGGAGGCATTGAGTGATTTACTTCTCTGGAAAGGGGGCTATAAGCCAGTAAGTTTGGGAATCTATGACTGGACCCTTCTTCCAAGGCAGTGGAGGTTTTAAAGAAAGGATTTCTTCCTTCAGGTGTGCCTATAAGAGGTCACAGCTGAAAGTCATTCCGGAAAGACAAGGATAAAGCCAATTAACGTTTTTATATTCAAAGCCAACAGCAATTAGAAGTTTCAGCAAGGGTACAATCCCTCTGACCACTGAGCATTCGGAATGGCAAAAGTGATTAAAGTGATGGAAATATTGGATGTTGAGTGTATATTTTTAAGCAAAGCTAAGAAAATTGCTTTCCAGCAAAGTTCAAGAAGACTTTTTGTTTGCAGGGAATGGCTTAGGGGCTGGTAGATGGAGCAAGAGGCAGCTTCAGAGAACAGAGCTTTGCTGCCTTCACCCTCTGACCTCTTGTTAGGTTAGGTTCAAGGTGTTCTGGTTGTCCTTATGAACCTCATCTATGTGGGGGATAGATTTTAGCCAAGAAGCACCAACCCAGGAAAATGCCTGTTACACAGGCACAGGAGAGGACAGTCCATGAACACCGTATAGTCTGGATGCAGGAGATAGTTTACTCACCACTTATTCCAAGACCCAGCTGAACTGTCACATCTATACTGCGGGACTATATTCTTGTCTTGCAAGATACTCGACCAGGGCCAGTGACATCTCTGGAGAATCGTGAAAACTCAAATATACCTAGGGCCAGAGAGATCATGTAAATAAGTGAATAGAGTCAGGTTCAGTGCTACTGAGAGCAGTCAGGACTCTGGAGAAGCACATTTTCGCACCCCAATGGGACAGCTGCTACTTAACACTAGCTAGCTATTGCTGTTCCAGACTAAAAACTGTGTCTTCAGTTGACATCTAGCGGGAGGTGGTAGCGCACACTTGTAATCCCAGCATTCAGGAGGCTGAGACCGGAGGATTGTGGTTCTGGACAGCTTCAGCTACTTAGTGAGGCCCTCTGCAACTCAGTGAGAACCTGTTTAGGGCGGGGGGTGGTGTAGCTCAGAGGTTGAATGCCCCTGGGTTCCATCCCCAGACCCATACACCTCCCCACACACACCCACACCCACACCCACACCCCCCCCACACAAATAGTTTGACATCCTAACCTTCAATGTGATGGTACTTGGATAGCATAATTGGGGGGGGGTTGGGGAGGTACCTAGGGTTAGATGAGTTCATGTGGGTGGAGCCTATGATGGGATTAGTGTCCTTCTAATAAGAAAGACCAGAGCGCCCTCCTTCCATCCTGTGAAGACATAGTTAGAAGACAACACTTACCTGCAAGCCAGGAAGTTTTTTACCACAAACTGAATCTGTAGGTGCCTTCATCTTAAACTTTCAGCCTCCAGGCCAGTAGAAATAAAGTTTATTATTTAAGCTTCCCAGTGTCTGCTATAGTCGCTCCCCTAAGCTGACAAAGACAATTGTGAGAATGCAGCAGCTTCACCCTATAATTTTTTTTTTTTAAAGAAAAGCTAAAATGTCCTGGTATTTAAAGCACTAGTTGAGCCAAAGTGACACAAAGCTAAAGGCTGCATGTGGCCCCCAGGGTACCACTTTGCAACTTTTCCTTTGGGAGTTAAGCATTCAGACTCTAAAGGAAGAGAGATCTGAGTTCCTCAAGTTCTAGCATTTATTAGCAGTATGTTCTGGGGTCAACTGACCTATTATCTATGAGCTCAGTTACGTCATCTGTTAACTGAGTTTGATAATAATACCCTATGGGGTTAAATGAGACAGTGCCAGGGTTAAAGGTAGCATAGTGCTAGACACATAGAACACAATACAATGAGCCAATCTGAAAAGTCTATACACGGTATGATTCTCACTACATGGCAGCTGGAGAGACAAAACTCTGGACATAGCAAAATTGTCTGGTGGTTGTCAATAATTCACAGGGTGGGAAAGAAGGGTGCACAGATAGAGTACCAGGTATTTTAGGGGCGGTGAAAGTATTCTGTGTGATACTATAAGGGTAGATACATGTCATTACGCATTTGTCAAAACCCATAGAATGTACAACGGGCAACCTCAATGAAGCTATGAATTTTAGTTAATAATGTGTCAATATTAACTCAACGCTTCTTAAAATGGTACCACTTTAATGCAAAATGTTAAAAATGGGGAAACTGGGAGGAGGGTATATACAGAAAAATGTTAAAATGAACAATGGCATTGATGATAAAGATAATAATATTGATTATGCTTGTATCAGTTATTGCTACGCATCAAGCCACCCGAAACCTGAGCTGTTCGAGATAATAATAAAGGGTTACTGCTCACAGTCAGTGGAGGAACTGGGTGGTTCTGACCATTCAGGAGGCTTGGCTGAGATCAACTGATCTGCTAATATGTACCTCTGTGGTCAGCTGCAGTTCAACAGGCACATGCTGGCTACACTTATCTCACAGGTTACATGTGGTACATCATCATACACACCATATGTACCACTTGTACCCAGTGCCTCAGCCCAGGCCTCCGCTGGTGCGATAGGGTTGACTGACCGCAGGCCACAAGTTCTCATATTCTCCAACAGCTGGCCGAGTGTGTTCACAAGGGTCATGAAGAGGAAGTGTGCAAGGCATGGCATACTGTCACTTCTTCCACATCGTTTTGGTCACAGTTACAAGCCCAGTACAGATCTAGGACTGGAAAGACAGACTACACCTCTGATGGAAGGAGGCGCAGCATCACATGTACAGGGCTTGGACTCAGAGAGGGGAACAATTGCAGCATCTTTGTTCGAACAGTCTAGCAAACTGACATTACTGGAGGTGTTCTGTTTAACACCTAAGCCCTTTCCCAAATGTAGTTGACCCTCTCCCTGGCACTTTTTCTTTTTGGATTTGGAGGTTCTTATTTAAAAACTGAATTTGTCCAGAGCCCAGGATTTTAATCCAGGGAGACCAAGAGAGTAAATATATCACTGCTGTAGGCACTGAAGCCTTCTCTGGGAAAAATAATGGACTCTAAAATATGAAAGACCTTGTAAAAGATGCCTATAAACCTGACACAGGCCCTGTAAGCACATGTCAACAACTCAAGTTTTCTATTATCAAGAGCAGTGATTTTTGTTGCTCAAGTACACTGGTAAAAGAAAAGTCTGACTCAATTTACCACAATTTATGAAGTCCCGAGACACCCAAACATGACTCATAACCTTTGCTGGTGCGAATGAGAATAAGAGCTGCCCTGGGAATAAATATGACATGCATATTGTGCTTAACTTGACAGAAGAGATTCCATGACGATTGAAAGGGAAACGTTCTTATAACTCACGGTCTGAGGGCCATGGTTTCCACCATCTGCCCTTGGCTGCTGTTTACGTCTATGGACAGCACTGTGCAATTTTACTGGAAAAGTATTTTTAAAAAATACCCCAAACTCCCACATTACGGAGAAATAGGGCTGAAAATTTTCCAGTTTTGTACTTGAATTTATATTCTTAGCCCTAGGAAAATATTTGGAATCCTCTTCTTTGGCTCAGTGTGGGACTTTAGACATTCCAGGGGAAGAACCTGAAACACCATTAGCTGCTGAACATACGTGTTGAAACTACCTCTATCCCAGACACACCGTGGGCCACTGTCCTCCTTTGACTCTAGTGTCCCTAGGACATGCCTCAAAGTGAATTGAAGCTCTTTCCTTCTCCTGGAGGGTCAGGATGTGCTGTACACTCCAGAATTTCCCTGCTTTCCTATGCCTAAAATTATTCCAAAGAATTGTGATCTCAATGAAACCCCATTTCTTCAACACTCAGGAGACACTTGTTGGAAGGTTCTCTGCCAGCCAGGGCATCACCCAAAGGAGAAAAGGACAAGGTTGCTGTCTCTCTTCTCCCAAACCTTTTAGTCTTGGCTGATGTTACACTACAGGATATTTCTAGAATATTTTCCAAAGTATATTCCATGGAACACAAGTCCATTAAAATGATTCCTAAGAACAGGATCTATGGCCAGATAACTTTGTAAAACAATACAACCATAACCCTGTCTTGGAAAGCTGAGATACTCTTAGCAAATCAATTTCCTCCTTTTATTATCCAATATTTTCCACTTGTTTGCCCAGGGAAATCTTTTAAAGAATATTAGGGTTGACTCTGAACAGTTTGGGAAATGCTGCTGTATACTGAAGAGGAGTTGGTCCTTATGTTCCTGTCTCACAGAGGTGTGGGCCTCCCTGTGCTTCCCCAAAGTGCTTTCTAGATTGTAACCTTTTCTCATTCCAGGCAGGAGTCTCTAGTGACAACCCTGTGCCTGCACGGTAGTAACATGCCATGGTTAAAAAGCAAAACAAGGAGACCCCTGGAGAAACCAGACCCAGTAAGACGCTGGGTTCTGGGCAGGGGTCGCGGGCTGGGCACGCCAGATGGGGCCCGGGTCGCGGGACTCTGGGCCCCAGGCCGAACTGCGAGTAGCACGCCAGACCCCTGGAGAAACAAGGCCCAGTAAGACGCTGGGTTCTGGGCGGGGGTCGAGCACAGGGCACGCCAGCTGGGGCCCGGATCGCGGGACTCTGGGTCCCGGCCGAACTGCGAGTAGCACGCCAGACCCCTGGAGAAACCGGGCCCAGAACAGAAAAAGATAAAGAAAAATATCGGAGAGGTGGTAAGAAAGCCGTTATGGATGCCAGGACACTGGAGATGCAGACAAAACTTATCTAAATGCACTGGAACTTATGGAAAAATTCGCCGTGAAAGAGGACTGCTATTTCTCTATATTGTTAAGAATCTCAGACATCACATATAAGGAGAGAGTTTAGTGGAGACCAAGGAGAAATGCGGTGTTGAAAGAGTTCTTCGCGATGGTGGTAGAGACTTGTATTCAGGAGAAGCAGAAACCGGATCTTACCAACTTTATTTTTTTGGAGAAATTACACCAAATGTCGAATGCTACCATCACGCATGCTTAGGAACACTGGACAACATTCAGAGTGGAAAAAGAGCCTGGGAAGGATTTGAAACGGTGGAGGCAGTGGCAATGCCAGTGGCCAATACTCAGGGGAGGCAGAGATCTGATACATTACACCTGGAACCTTTGAAATAATAACCACAGAGACAGTGATCGGAACCTGCTGAGGGGTTAGGCGGGCGCCGGGGCCAGTGGCCGACATCGGAGCTTGCTGTGAGGCAGGGCCACTACTGAGGCCTCCGTGGCCGGGATTGGAACCTGCAGAGGGGTTAGACCGATGCTGGGGCCAGCGAGGCCGGCATTGGAGCCTGCCATGATGCAAGGCTTGTGCTAGGGCCTCCGAGGTCGGGTCCGGAACTTGCTGAGGGGTTAGGCCGGTGCTGGGGTCAGCGAGGCCGGCATCGGAGCCTGCCGTGAGGCAAGGCCAGTGTTGGGGCCCCCGAGGACGGGACCGGAGCCTGCTGAGGGGTTAGGCCGGTGCTGGGGCCAGCGAGGCTGGCATCAGAGCCTGCCATGAGGCAAGGCCGGTACTTGGGCCTCCGAGGCCAGGATAAGAGCCTGCCGAGGGGTTAGGCCGGTGTTGGGGCCTCCGAGGCCAGGATAAGAGCCTGCTGAGGGGTTAGACCGGTGCTGGGGCCAGCGAGGCCGGCATCGGAGCCTGCCTTGAGGCAAGGCCGGTACTGGGGCCTCCGAGGCCAGGACAAGAGCCTGCTGAGGGGTTAGGCCAGTGCTGGGGCCAGCGAGGCCGGCATCGGAGCCTGCCTTGAGGCATGACCAGTGCTGGGGCCTCCGAGGCCGGGATCGGAGCCTGCCGAGGGGTTAGGCCGCTGCTGGGGCCAGCGAGGCCGGCATCGGAGCCTGCCTTGAGGCAAGGCCGGTACTGGGGCCTCTGAGGCCGGGATCGGAGCCTGCCGAGGGGTTAGGCCGCTGCTGGGGCCAGTGAGGCCGGCATCGGAGCCTGCCGTGAGGCAAGGCCGGTACTGGGGCCTCCGAGGCCAGGATAAGAGCCTGCCGAGGGGTTAGGCCGGTGCTGGGGCCAGCGAGGCTGGCATCGGAGCCTGCCGTGAGGCAAGGCCGGTACTGGGGCCTCCGAGGCCAGGATAAGAGCTTGCCGAGGGGTTAGGCCGGTGCTGGGGCCAACGAGGCCGGCAGCGGAGCCTGCCGTGAGGCATGACCAGTGCTGGGGCCTCCGAGGCCGGGATCGGAGCCTGCCGAGGGGTTAGGCCGGTGCTGGGGCCAGCGAGGCCGGCATCGGAGCCTGCCGTGAGGCAAGGCCGGTACTGGGGCCTCCGAGGCCAGGATAAGAGCCTGCCAAGGGGTTAGGCCGGTGCTGGGGCCAGCGAGGCCGGCATCGGAGCCTGCCATGAGGCATGACCAGTGCTGGGGCCTCCGAGGCCGGGATCGGAGTCTGCCGAGGGGTTAGGCCGCTGCTGGGGCCAGCGAGGCCGGCATCGGAGCCTGCCGTGAGGCTAGGCCGGTACTGGGGCCTCCGAGGCCAGGACAAGAGCCTGCCGAGGGGTTAGGCCGGTGCTGGGGCCAGTGAGGCCGGCATCGGAGCCTGCCGTGAGGCATTACCAGTGTTGGGGCCTCCGAGGCCGGGATTGGAATCCTGCCAAGGGGTAGACTGGTGCAGGGGCTAATGGCCAGCATCGGAGCCTGGCGTGAGGCAAGTTCACTCCTGCGGCCTCCAAGGTCGGGACCAAAGCCAGCTTAGGGGTTTGACTGGTTCAGGGGCCAGCGAGACCAGAACTGGGTCCTCCCATGAGGCAAGGCCGCTGCGTGAGCCAGCGAGGTCTGGATCAGTCCACTGAGTAGCCAGGCCACTACTGGGACCATCAAGAGTGGGATTGGTACCTGCAACGCAGCATGCACAGAGAAATATCGCAGAAAATATAAATCAGACGCTTCTCTTAATCAGCAATAACTAGGAGGAAAAGGGCAACAGGAAGAGGTTGAGCTATAGAAAGGGCCCTATAGTGAAGCAACTAATGTGATCAATCAGAGGGTATGTAATACTGGAGGACGGAGCCTCTTTAAAACGCAGGAGCTACATAAACAAATGTATCAAAGTAAATCACCAAAGAAGTGTGGGATGGAGGGAGGGGGAGGGAATGGGACGGGGGCTGGAAGAGGGCTAATTGGATGATGTGTGCTTGTATATCCTCTCAAGTCTTGTACTCCAATGTGATTGATATATGACTACAATGCACCAATTTAAAAAAAAATTAATTAAAAAAAAAAGCAAAACAAGGAATCTGAACAATCACACACACACACACACACACACACACACACACACACACACACCACTGAAATGGGTTCTCTCAAGGGTAGATGGTGTTTTAAACTAGCATAAAGACAAATAAATCTTTGGCACCTGGGACCTCAGGACCATTCACATCACCTTAGCCAGACACACCAAGCTTGCCATATCCCTTATTATTATTATTATTTTTTTTAGAATTGACACCTAACTCAATGTCTGGTAGATGGTAGAGATTTAACGACTATTGGCTGAATGATAGAATTACACTACTGTTTTTAAAAAATCACATAAAATGATTTGGGAATTGTACCTAGGGGCATTCTACCTCTGAGCTACAACTCCTAGTCCTATTTTTTATTTTGAAACAGGGTCTCACCAAGTTGTGAAGGACCTAGGTAGCTGAGGCTGACCTCGAACCTACAATCCTCCTGTTTCAGCCCCCCAACAGGTTGAATTAAAAGTGTACACCATCTTGCCTGACTCAAATTCTTTTTATTTTAATGATTTTATATTAAAGTGTGTGAATACATGACACTCTTTCATGATTTCATAGATATTATCGTTTAGGGCATGGCTAACATTAAAACCCAAACTGACTTAAAGGAAATATTAAAATACATGAAAGCACATTTGGTAGGTAGATATGGTGAGAATTGTAAAGAAGTACACGGATGACTGAGTGTAGGGGAACACTCAGGTTAGTGGATCCTGTTTAAGTCTAGACTTGGCAGGGGTTGGAGAATGGGAGAGAGTAGGAAGATGTTGGCTACGTCTAAAGGAGAGAAAGGGAGATGTTGGTGGCTTTGTATGGCAGTTGCAAGTGTCCTTGTCTGAAAGTCTTGCATTTATTTTCCCCTAAGGCTAGAAAATTATACACAAATTGAAACAAATGTACAAAACAACAACGTTTTCTTAAAGTCACTCAATTTGCCATAGTGCTTAGTTTAAAAATCCTGGTTGACAGGGCAAGGGTGTGCTCATGGCTTAGTTTCCGACCACGTACAAAGCCCTGTGTTCAACCTCCGGTACCTCAATAAAATAAATAAAATAAAATAAAATAGAACAAAATTCCTGGTGACAGCTACATAAATGAAACTGGAGATTCTTGTCCTGCCTTACTCGACTTTCTCTGGTCACTGTAGCTAGGTGGTTACTGGCTTCAGGACAGAGGAGGAGGGACTGAGACGGGGCATAAAGTGGCTTTGTTATATTTAAAAAATCAAAGAAAAAGAAAGAAAGCTAGGTGTGATGGTGTATACTTGTGATCCCAGTCCTTGGACAGATGGATCACAGGTTCGAAGTCAGCCTTAGCTACTTAGTGAGGACCTTTGCAACTTAGTGAGACCCTGTTTCAGAAAAAATAAATAGGCCTGGAGTGTAGCTCAGAAGTAAAATGTCCCCGGTACCCAAAAAAAGGAGGGTTGGCTGAGATCAGTTGTTTCCAACCCCTGCCCCTTTTGCCTCCAGAACTGCTAACAGTTTTCTTAAATGAAATCTTACTTGGAAATTATAGACAAATAAAAGAAGGATGAAAGAAGATCCTACTGATGTGTTTGGCCTGGGAAAGGAGCAATGGCGGGTGGGGATGGGGCAGGGAGGCCAAGTGGAGTGGGCCTCACCTCTTGACCACCCCACCTTCACCTTCACACTGGCCTTCTCAAAGTAGAGTTTGAAGACTTCTAGATGAGACAGTTTCTAAAATTTCTGGCATTGGAAAGTCTAGTTTTTAGTCTGTTTGTTGTGAGCATGTGCTCAAGGATGGCATGGATCAGCGATTTCCCCCTGGAAACACCTAAGAACCTAGGTGAACACGAACATGCAATCCTACTGTACCAAATCTGCCCAATCTGGGAGCGTATGGAAGTGTGAAGCCTCACAGCCTCCACTCTCTTAAGAACCAAAAACGCTTCCCACTTGTCCTGCCACGGGCATACGATGGTACATTAAGTGAATGCATTTGGGAAAGTGGGTTGAGTTGAAGAGAACCCAAACGGCGCTACACAGGTCAACACGGGGTATTTTCTCTGATCCCTTCAAGTCAGATTTTGATAATCCAGACCCATGTATGTGAGAAGATAAAAATGCTCACTGTGTGTTTTCTTCTTAAATAAACAGTGAACTGATGGCTCGGGGAAGTGTCTTATTGAGGCTTCCAATATTCATGATACACCTTAAATGACTGGGAAGTGTGCGTTTTACTTGATATTGTGTTCATTACTGCATCCAACATACAATTCGAGCTGGGTGTGGTGGCACACGCCTGTCATCCCAGTACTTGGGAGGTTGAGATAGGAGGATCGCAGGTACGAAGACAGCCTTGGCAAAGTAGGGAGACTTTCAATCTAGTGAGATCCTGTTTCAAAAACCAATAAATAAATAAATAAATAAATAAATAAATAAATAAATAAAATAGGGCTGAGGCTGTAGCGCAAAGGTAGAATGCCCTTGGGTTTGATACTCAGTACCCATCCCTTATACACACAGTTGCTAAGGGGTATTGTGTGTCTGTGTCCACAGTGGTGCATAATTGTTTTTTTTTTTTTAGCTTAGAATCTCATCTCAGTGAAGAGTGACTCTGGCCAACAAAGGTGTTTTGATGCACCGCCACATTTGTACTGGACTCTGGAAAAGCTGTCCCTGAAGAAGAAAAGCAGCCACTCAGTGGTGCTGAGATTAGAAGCAACAGTGAGCTGCAGCACCATGACACTATGGTGTCATACTGGAAGAAGCAAAGACTTGCTTCTGGATGGGATGGGTGCCTACGCAGTCAGATCTCTGTCACTGGAAGTAAGGACTCGGGAATTAGAAATGGATATTCCAGTGCAATATCCTGATATTCAGAGGAGATCTTGGGAGAGCCAGAGGAGAACCAGATTATTCTGCTAATTTGTGGTTAAGGGTTATAACAAGTTTCTCAGAGAGGTAAAAATATAGGATGGTTCTAGAACCCATTATATGTCTTCTATACTTACTGTACATTGGTACAATTGTAGTATCACCCTAGACCACAGAGACTTAAATGCAGGGTGCCATATTTGCTTGTTTTTTAGGCATTTCTATGTACACCAAATCTAGTACAACACCTGGCACCAAGTAAGTGTTGTATTTACATATGAGAAAACTTTGCCTAAGATTTCACTTTCTTTTAAGTTGTAGAGTTAGGGTTTTTTTTTTGTTTGTTTTTGTTTGTTTGTTTTTTGTTTTTGGTGGTACTGGGGGTGGAACCAAGAGGCTTTCTATCTCCGGGCTATACTCCCATACCTATTTTATATTTTATTTGGAAACAGGGTCTCATTAAGTTGCTGATAGCCTCACTAAGTAGCTGAGGCTGGCTTTGAACCCATGTGATCCTCCTGTCTCAGCCTCCCAAGCCCAGGGATTACAAGCATGCGCCCAGCTTTAGAGTCAGGTTTAAAGCCAGATTTTTGGACCACAGAGCGCAGTCTACACTCTTCTCGCTGCCTTTATTGAACTTCTACTGTCAATCCCTTCCAGCACCTTGTCATGTTCCCTCCCATGACGTAGTTAAAATATACCTTCTTTTCTTCAAAATATGAATAAATCACTTAGTGCATAGACGTTTTGGTCTTGAATTATTACCACGTCTTGAAAAATGGGAATTCCTTTCTACTTTCTTTGTTTTTATTCATAGATGCTGACTGCCAGATTTTATTACTTTCCCTGTCTCAAAAATATTAGTCTTCAAAAGCTGGGTTCCCAATCCTGACAGAAGGCAAACTAATTAGAAGTCTGCTGGAGCAAGTTTTATGGGGCAAATTTCATTTTTAGTGTAGCCAAGAACCTGAGCCCACCTTAAATAAGAAGTAAAAAGAAAAGTGTCTCTTGGGTTAGCAAATACATGAATCAGGAAATCAACCTGAAACCTCCCAAATGTATGGAAGGCAACACAGATGCTCCCAGAAGAACGAAACTGTAGTCTTTGGTTCCATGGACATACTGCAGGTGGGATACTTCATGGATCAAAGATATGGGGGCACCCTATAAATTCTGATAATCAAAACATGCACAGCATATCTGTGATTTAAAGTCTGAAATGTGGAGGCAAATAAGGGAAGTAGACACAAAACAAATTTGGCTTTATAAGTTTCTGGGAGTAGGAGCTTTGTTATGGAAGCCAGATGGGCCTGAAGTTTTTCTGTAAACTGGTACTATTTTTAGCATAACAGACTCTAAAGTCAGGCTGTTGGGGATTTAATTCTGGCCCCACAATTAGTGGTGAGTATGGGCAATTTCATTAACCTCTTATCTTTCAATATCCCTATCAATAGAATGGAGCTCATAATAATACTTGTAGTTTTGTTCACTGCTCAAATGCATTAATACCTATAAAGTTGTTAGTGTTCTGATAGGTAGTGCTCAACAAATATCCTCCATCATCATTATTATTATACTCTATAAGGCTCACGTACTCTTTCATTTGAACTCGAGGAATTGATTTAATAAACTGAGCAAAGCTTGCTTCATAACTTGGGGGGCCCAGAATTTCAAGATGGCAGTGGCAAAGCATTATGCCGTGCATGATGCCCTTTCCAATGATATTCCTGTGTGGCCCACAAATCACAGACCTGGGAAACTGACCCTGGAATTGAGTTATACAAACTAGAAGGCTTTAGGAAAAATGCATGCACAAAATAAATTAGTTCCATTTCTTACATCTGGAAAAGCCAATTAAATATATTTGCTTGAAGAAGAAGAAAAGTTAGTAGTCATAGTAAAATGGAGGAGGAGGAGGAGGAAGAAGATGAGAAGGAGGAAGAAAAGGAACCATTTATGAAGAATAAACCCAGAAAAATAAACCCAGGGAAAAAAAATCTCAGAATTGGCCCTTTTCAAAACTCAGTTTGGGGCATCTCAGGTAAATTGTAGCAATCTCCACTAGATTCACAGAAAAAATAAAAACATGAGTGTAAATAAGGAGATTCTTCCAGAGCTCATTTCAAAAATTTTCCATTGCAAATGAAGTAAAATAAAGAAATACTCATTTTTCTAAAATGCTCTTCAAGGCAATAACAGCCCACAAATTTGGGTTTCAGTTTTGCCTGCTGATTGCCAAGAGATAATCCTGGATTAAATTTCTCTAAATCATACATGACTTTCCAATAAAATACAGTTTTGAGCCAGAAGACGAAAGAACCAAATAGCAAACAATAACCTTGATGAGTGGATGAAGAGGAAAATCAAAGTTTTATTTATTTCCTGGCAAATCTACTCAGTTCGGGGACATGGTGCAGTACACAATTGCTTGAAATTTATTAGACAGATCAAGGCAATCCAGAGGAAATTGAAGCCCAGATAAAAGTGGATCTATGTCACTGAGCCATTAGGTAATATATAAACATAAATATAAATGGATATAAATATGTATTTTAAAATATTTGGAAGGCTCTTCATCTACACTGTCTAAAATTCTTTGAAGGCTTGGCTGCTCACAGTGAGGCAACTATCCATGGGCAAAATGTTTTTCAGATAGATTATGTAGATTTCATTGTACTATAAATACAATTTAATAATTCATTCATACAAATGTGATGCTTTCAACACCCTTTTTATTTAATAAGATTAAACACACTCATTTTCACATGGGTGAAACAATTATTTTTTGAAAAAAAATTATTTTATTTCTTCATTTGCCTGTCAGGGACTTTTGACTTTGACTGTTTAATGTTTGTGCCAGAAGAAAGGAGAACAGAACAGAGGGGGAAAAGGATAAAAAGAGAATATGTGTCAATAGTTGATCATTACCTTTTAGGAATATAGCTACAAAAGTAGTTTTAATCAAAATTATTAAGTTCTTAATTGTTTCAATCTGTGTTGTAAAGGTACTGTGAGACTATACGATTCAGAAGGATACATTGGAAAATTAGAACTGAAATTCTTGAGAGTTTCAGTGGAATTTTGATAAAATTTAGCAAGAGATCTAAGAAATTAGGTAGAAAGTGTCAAAAAAGTGATTATCTTTGAAGCTTATTTTACTCACTATTTTGTTTTTGATTGCAGTGCGGCTTAGCATACAGTCTTAGTTTTATATTCCTAAACTGTAGTTATCAGCAGAAATTCTAATTTTTCTCACCCCTCAGGCAGATTTTCCAAAAAAAGTTTTTTGAAGATTAAGAAAGATTTCAATGTAGACTTTCAAAGTTTCCCGCTGTCCTTGTTCCCCATCTGTCCATTTCTCTTCCAGTGTAATGTGTACTCCAGAATATATGTATGTGTAAATGAGAAAATATGAATACTAATTCTTATTCACTTCCGTACACGCACATGCAAAAATAAAATATTAATTTAAATGTTGTGGGACAAAAATCAGGATCCAAAATGAACTGGAACCTTGAAGTAAGCATTTAATACAGCTTCCCAATGTCCTGAAGCCTTCTGACTTCATATGACACTCGTGCAAGTGAGAACAGATGTTTCCCCAAGGACAGGGCTCTATAAGAGGGTCCTACACCATGCTTTCCCCCATGAGAGCATCTCAGAGATCTGACCATATCAGTACAGCCCCAAATGTCTGTTTCTTTTCTTTCTAAAACAGCAAATATTCTACTTAATGGACACACCATCATTTATTTATCCAGATTACTAATATGATGCCTTATTTTCATTTTTGCTATTAAAACAATAAGTTACACAGGTATTATTATTTCCCATTTTTTTCCAGATAGGCTATTTTTCTTAAAGATTAGGCCTTTAAAGCCGAGTGTGGCGGCACACACTAGTAATCCCAGTATTTGGGAGGCTGAGACAGGAGGATTGTGGTTCAAGGACAGCCTCAGCTACTTAGTGAGGCCCTTTGCAACTCAATGAGACTTGTTTCAAAATAAAGAATAAAAAAATAGGGCTCAAAGGTAGAATGTTCCTGGATTCCATCCCCAGTACTACAAAAAAAAAAAAAAAAAAAAGATTAGGCCTTTTTTTTTTTTTTTTTTTTTGGTGGTACTGGGATGGAACCCAGGGGCCTTCTATCTCTGGGCTATATACTCCCAGATATATTTTATATTTTTTATTTGGAAACAGGGTCTCTTAAGCCAGCTGAGGCTGGCTTCAAACCTGCACGATCCTCCTGTCTCAGCCTCCCAAGTGTGGGGATTACAACTGTGCGCCACCAAGCCCGGCTAAGATTAGGCCTTTAAAAAAAGTAATAATTTTGTTTTATTTTTCTTTAAAATTTAATTAACATATTAATCGTACATGTCAATGATGTTTAGTGTAACATTTCCATATATACATACAGTATGAGCTGATCAAATCTAACCTTACTCTAATCCCCTCCTTCTTCTCCACTCCCCTCCCGTCCTAATCCCTAGTAATCACTATTCTACTTCTTTTTAGTTTTCACCTATGACAGAAAGAATATAGTACTTGTCTTTCTGTGTCTTGTTTCATTTAACATAATATCCTCTACTTCCACCTACTTTGCTGCAAATGACAGGATTTTATTCTTCTTTATGGTTGAATAATGCTTCTTGTATGTGTGTACTTATACTATATACA
Source organism: Muscardinus avellanarius (assembly GCF_963383645.1). NCBI lineage: Eukaryota > Metazoa > Chordata > Mammalia > Rodentia > Gliridae > Muscardinus > Muscardinus avellanarius. The sequence continues at coordinate 97,421,597 of NC_137791.1, read as the reverse complement.
CAATCTTGTGGGATGGCTTCATTTTCTCATTATAATTATTTTTAGATTAAATAGATTCTACATACCAATAGTATAGTCCTTCTTAAATTGCTGAGTACTTACCCATTGTATGAATATACTAAAACTTATCTATTCATTTCTTGGTGGACATTTGGGTTGTTTTCAGTTTGAGACTATTATTAATTAAAGCTGCCATGAACATTGATGTACAAGTGTTTGTATAAACATATACTTTCATTTCTCTCGAGGAATGGTTAGAAGTGAAATGTGTGGGTCATATGATAGAGAGATGGTTAAAACTTTTAGAGTCCTTTTCCAAAGTGTTAAAACCATTCTGCATTCCCAGGAATAGGGTATGAAAGTTCCAATTGCTCCATGTCCTCGTCGGCATTTGTTATGGTCAGTCTTTCTCTTTCTACCTGTGCATAGCAGTAACTGTTCTTTTCTCTTTTTTTTTTGTGTGTGTGTATTTCTAAAGATTTTTTACATAGCCCATTAAAGTCAGTAAATACGTTTCTTCATTTTCAATCTCTATGGCACTTATTGCTTCCATTTGGCTATTTCAGTACAATGACTGAATAAAATTAGTGAGAGTGGACATCTTTGGCTTGTTCTTGGTGTTGAATGCAAAAGCATTCAATTTTTCTTCACTAAGTATCATGTTAGCTGTAAGTTTTTGTAAATATTTGCATCAGATTGAAGAAGTTCCCCTGTATTTCTAGTTTGCTGAGCATTTTTTAAAAAATCAGAAATAGTTGTTGATGTTGTAGGTCATCAAATGTGTGTTTTCTTCTATTGAGATGATCATATTCTCTCTCTCTCTTTCTCTCTCTCTCTCGGTAAAAAATAGTGAGTTACATTGACTTTGGATATCGTTATGGTTTGTATCTGGAATGTCCCTCAAAAGAACACGTGTCCATTTGGTCCTCAGTGCTGTCAGGTCCAGAGGTGGGTGCTAGGGAAATGATTGGTTCACAAGGACCTTAACCTCACCAATGGATTAATCTACTTGATGGATTGGTCATTTGAATAGACTATTGATTGGGAGGAGGAGGGTACTGCAGGCAGCTGGGACATGGTGGGAGGAAACAAGGCACTGGGCTGTGCCCTTGGAGACCGTATTTGTCCCTGGCTCCATCCTCACTGGCTCGCTCTCTGGTTTCTGGCTGCCAAGTGCTGAGCAGCTTTCTTTCACTACACCCTGCACCATGCCATTCTGCCTTGCCTCAGGCGCAAAGCCATGGAGCTGGCCAACATGGACTGAAACCTCTGAAGCCAGGAGCCAAAACAAACCCTTTCTCCTCTAAGCTGTTCTTGTCAGGTACTTTAGTCCCAGTGATGAAAAGCCAATACATATGGATGCCAAGGCAATCTTCATTCCCAGGGTAAATCTCATTGGTCATGGTCTTTTAACATATTTTTAGATTTCCTGAAATTTTGTTTGGAATTTTTTCATCTATGTTTATGAAGGATATTTACCTTAGTTACTTTTTCTTATCATAACTTTGGTTTTGGTAATAAAATAATGCTGCCTCATAGAATAAGTTGGGAAATAGTCCCTCCACTTAAAATTTAAAAAATAATATTATAGAATTGATATTATTTCTTCCTTAAATATTTGGAAGAATTTTTCAGTGAAGCCATCTGACCCTAGAATTTACTTTATGAGAAAGCTTTTAAAATACAGATTCAATTTAAAAATCAGACAACAGGGGTATTCAGGTTATTTCTTCCTGTGCATTACTGGATAGTTTATTTCTTTTAAGAAATTTGTCCACTACATCTTAGTTGTTGAATTTATTAGTATAATGTTCTTTACAATATTTCCTCATTATTCCTAAATAGATGTAAAATTTTTAATGATGTCATATTTCTTATTCCTTATATTAATAAACTGCTTCAATTCCTTTTTAATCATCTTATAAGTTTATCATGTCATTAGCCAAACATATCAATTAATGTACTTGGTTAACAGTTTTGTCCTCTTGGGACTTTCTTTTAAGCCTTGTTAGGTGGTACCAATGCTCATTTCGTGATAATCTCATTCCAATATTTAGGCAAAATGCTCGTGAGAAATCTACCAATGCCCATGAATTATGAGGTTTTCCACTCTGGCCAGTAGGAGTAAGAATTATTCCTGGCCTGGGTGATCTTCGGGGTCTGTTCTCTTCCTGTCTTGGGGCACCTGCTCGCAGAGAGGTGCTGATCAGCGCTCACTTGGAGGCCTCTGTAGGGCCCTGTCCAGATCTTCAGAAGCTTCGCTCTGCACAGCTCTCACTTCTTGAGCACTTTGCCCTGAAACCCTCACTTCCTTCACTTCCTTGGACTCTCAGCTCTGTCTCTTCAACACCAGGCGATGGCCAGGTTGTGCCTGTTCCCCCTCTCTGCTCTGCAGTCTGGAAACTTTCCATTCAGTAAGCCTGGCAACCCGAGGGCTCACTTCCTTTGTTTTCCATTTCCCAGAGATCATTGTCCTTTGCTGCCTGATGTCTGATATCTTGAAAATCTTTGCTTCCTATATTTCATCTGGTTTTTAAGTTATTCCAGCAGGGAGAATGAATCTGTTTCATGTTCCATTTTCCATGTTGGCAGGAAGTAGATGTCTCCCAGATAGATTTTTAAAGACCAGTGTTTATTGGGAACTATGTTCCAGACACTAATAGGTGCAATACAGTATTTTAATTAATCCCCTAAACAAAACAAAAAAATAAAAACAGGAAAAAGCACATAAACCCCAGGAATATTATAATTCTTATTTTATAAATGAGATCAGGACACAGAGAGATTGAGTGGCATCTTCAAATTCTATTAAGGCTAATACATATGAGACTGGGGTTTGCATCCATGTGTGTTTGCTGCCAAAAACATGTTCTTAGCCCATCTATTCCCATTACGGAGGTAACTAGCTCTTGATGCTTAAAAAAACTGTGAAAAATAACTTGCTTAGTTTTGTGCCTATTACACAGAGTTCATTCTCTGCAGAAAAGCCATTCTCGATTTCCAGTCTCCATCCAGTGACTGCCAGATGAAGAACATAACAGGCTCCATCATATTAGAGGCTGATTTCAGGTTTTCCTTTTGTACAGAGTACCAGTTTATTTGGGCTCCTGAATTTCTCTCCCTGCATATGATGAGGCAAATTTATGCTGATAATTTATAAAATAATAAATTACCCTTGCAAACATATTAGCTTTGCTCAATGATTATGACTTCTTTAAAATAAGAAGGAAAAATTAGAAAGAAAAACCTGTCTGTCTATAAGAGCTATGTGAGGATGCCCCTGATGTTTTTATTATTATTATTATTATTATTATTATTATTATTATTATTATTATTATTTTGGTGGTACTGGGGGTGGAACCCTGGGGCTTTTTTTTTTTTTTTTACATCCAGGCTATACTCCTAGACCTATTTTGTTCTTTATTTGGAAACAGGGTCTCACTAAGTTGCTGAGAGCCTCACTAAGTAGCTGAGGCTGGCTTTGAACCTGTGCCATCCTCCTGTCTCAGCCTCCCAAGTGCTGGGATTACAAGTGTGCGCCACCACGCCCGGCTCTGATGTTTGAATAAAAGTAAAAATGATGCCCAACTTTCAAGTCAATTTTCAACTTTTATGTGAGAACTGGTGGGAGGGCTTCTCTATTGAGAGCTGGTGGCACATGTTCCCCAAACAAGCTCCACAGAATGGAAGGACACAGAACCAGCGCACGACACAAAAGCAGAAGCAAACTATTGTGAATTGTTTAGAAAGGCATATTAACACATAATAAAGAGGGTGTTTCTAGGACAAATTTGAGTGTGTTATAATTCTAAAGTTTTCAACAAATCAAAGGAGAATTTGGCTGTGTCTTATCAGGTGGAGACTCAGAAGCCTTGACTTAGTACTTCTATATAAACCTTAAACTCTCAGCTTTAGAATTAGTATTTTCTCATTTCCTTTTGCTGTTTTTCTATGTTTGTTGAATTCTAATTATTAAATTAAATTTATTTGCTATTGAAAAGTAGAAAATACAAATAAGCAGAAAAAATAATCTTTAATTTTCTACCAAACAATAATCACAATGGACATATGGGTACTTATCTTGCCTTCCCCCTACATAAGTTACATGGGTGGGTGGTGATTCTAGAAAATTTAAAATTTCATCAGAGAGTCCTCATGTATTTAGAATCAGGGGAAAAGATGAAGAAAGACCTAACATCTTCGGAGGGGGCCCCGCCAAAGTATGGTAGGCTCTTATAAATTGCTAAATCCTCCCAACTTCTGACTTTTAAGATATCCCCAGAGATTAGATGCCTAGACCAATGATTGGAGAGTGATCCTTTACATGGATGTCCCAAAGGTGACTCCTGTTTAATGCCCCAGTTGAAAACAGTCAGACCAATAGTTCCCAGACCTGGCAGCTGTGCAGGTTACAGTCCCCAAAGGCCCTCTAATCAAGGCTGTGGTTACAGAGAAGGGCTCACTCTCCTTGGATCACCAGAGTACTAGAAAAGCTGGATTTTTCATGAGTTGAGGATAACCTTTTTAAAAAGCCTACATAGAGGGAACTAGCAAAATAGAACAGTTTATGCTAGTTTCATGCCGTTTAGCTAATTCACAGGCCCAATGGAGTTTTTTGTTCTTCTCAATTTGGTATACTTAGTTTCATGCAAAGAAATCAATTTTGACTGGTTTAAGGAAAAAAAGAACATTACCGAGAGGCAATTTTTATCAAAGTGAAAGAATGAGACTTTTTTATTTAAAAATTAGGCATCAGAGGCACTAGGGAGGTAGAGCATGCTAGCAAACTGGAATGATCCGAAGAGGCCCTTACTTGTCATGTAAAGTTCCCATTTCTACAACTGTAGGGCTTGTGTCAAGAGTACAAGGGAGGCCCAGTATCACATGTCTAAGTGTTTAAAAGTTATAAATAAATGAGAAAACAAATAAGCTATTAAAGTATCACGTATCTCCGGGTGTGGTGGTGCACACTTGTAATCCCAGCATTCGGGAGGCTGAGATCTAAGTCCCTGCTGATAGCCAGGGTGTTACTGCTTCTGTGTGCTTCGGTCTGTTTGGATGGGGTTCTCAGGTCAATGGACGTGACTCAGCCCACTTCTCTAGGCCCTCTGCTTTCTAGTGACAGAGACTTCACAGTGGCCAGCACAACATGGGGTGCAGCACATTTGAATTTGAAATCATCATTCCATCACTTAGCTGCAAACCTCAGTTCCCTCCTTTGTAAGTGGGGTCGTCTTCAGCTTGGGAGGGGAAGTGAAGCCCAGGGAGGTGAGGAGGGTTCTTGGTGCTCCAGGTGCTTTCTCTTAAAATGAGGCCTCTAGGCTCTCTTAACAAAAGTGGATTGGTGTGCAGAAAATATGAAAGGAACCTGGAAGGCAATTGATCTGCTCCCATCAACTGCTCAAATATGTCTGTCCCTTTGCTCTACAGCCAGACCGTCGTACACGTGCATAGGAGTTCCTTGTGCAAGGCCTATGCTCAGAAGTAGTTATCAACTCATTTACTCCGTTGACTTCAAGTTGTTTGCTTCAATTCAACTCATACAACAAATGTGTTGTCACGCTTGGTGCCGTTGGTGCCGTGATGCACGCGGGGAACGGGGCGCCCCTGTGCTGTGAAGCATGCCTGAGGAAGGAGGGGGCAATCCTGAGTGGAAAGGGGCGGCACTGCCTGCCACCTTCCTCTCCACAGGGGGAATGGGCCTGCTCACATCTGTGGATCTGTTTTAATGGGAGTCTATAATCCTCTCTCTTTCTCCCTTGGCCAGCATCCAGGCTACTCCTGACAACTTCCCCATGGAGAATTTCCCTTTGATTTGTGAGTGAGCAGTGCTCTTGGTTTGGCCCATTTTATTTCCCAGCTGGGACCTGCCTGGATTCATGTTCCTCTCTGCTCCTGCATCCCCTCTCCTGGAGTCTCAGGCTGTTCTCCCGGATTCCAGGAGTCCTCACACCTGCCTCTGCTGGACAACAGTGAGACTGCAGAAACACCATGTCTCAAAGCTTTCTGACTGCATCAAACCCAGTTCTCCCTCTCCTTTGGTTTCTTCCCACACAGTAAAGTCAGGCATCTCCCAAGGGTACAGGTTTTATGATCGAAATAAAGGAAAGGCAAATTCAGGTACTGGTATCCTGGAAGAGAAAGCCCTAATTTTTCAACTCAACAGGCCGTCCTTGTACAGAGACAATAAAACCCAAGGGACATAAGTATTACTGATTCAGATAAAAAAGATTCTTTGTATAGCGGTATAGTTTATAGATTTTTTACATATGCCATGTTATTTTTCTTCAACAAATCAGTAAAGAAGAAGGAAAAGGTAATATTATTTGTAAATAATTTTATTCATAGGGAAATGTAATTTAAAGCGTATCTGTGAGTTTCTGTCTTTGTTCATTTTCCAGTGCTATCACAGAGTATCTGGAGACTGGGTGGTTTGAAGAATAGAGACCTATTTGGCTTGCAGTTCTGGAGCATGGCACTGGCATCCCCGAGGCAGGAGGAAGGGCACAGAGGACAGGGCAGTGAACAAGAGGGGCCTGAACTTGTTTATAACAAATATACAGTAGGAATAACTAAGCGACCCCTGTGGTATTGACACTATCCCCCTTGCAAGGGCACAGCCCTCATGACCCAATTACCTATTACTAGGCTCTCTCTCCCCACACAAGCAGGATTCTGATGCATGAATTTGGGGGACATGCCAAAACCATATCAATATCAATGAAACCAGCAGAGATAGAATACAAACTGATGTGTTTTAACCTTATTATATCTTAATATTATATCTTAATATGTTATATCTTAATATAATACCTTGTTAAACATAAATTAAAGTCACAAGGTTTTGAATGAACCAGCTGTGTTATTGTAAATAAATATAATTTCTTATTCTTTTTAGTGGTACTGGGGATTGAACCCAGGGGTGTTCTACCACTGAGCCACCCCCATTTATTTTTATTTATTTATTTTTTATTTTGCAATAAAGTCTTGCTAGGTTACTGATTACCGGCCTTGGACCTGTGATCCTTCTATCTCAGGCTCCCAAGTGCTAGGATTATAGGTGTGTACCACCACATCCACCTACTATAAATGAAATAATAAATATTAATCAAATATTGTACAGCAGTCATTGTAATAAGCACCTAATACTAATAATGATCTCACGAAAGGAGGAAGCCAATCCAGAATGCCTTTTTTTTTTGTTATTAGAAATTCTACCTTCAAGCTACACCCCTAGCCCTTTTTATTTTGAATCAGGGTCTCACTAAGTTGGTGAAGGTTTCTCTAAATTGCTGAGGCTGTCCTTGAACCTACTCTCTTCTGATCTCAGCCTTCCAAGTACTGAGATTACAGGCGTGTGCCACCATGTCTGGCTTCCAGAGAGCACTAATGAGCAATGGTGGTTCTAGAGAGACGTAGATACCAGGCCAACCTGGAAGATGTTTAGTGCAGTTGGTGCTGTCTTCTTGAGATGCGTAGTTTCTGTTCCCCACTGGAGCTGCTTGCTGTGTCTGCTGCTCTCTGTCCAAAGAGTCCTCTGACCACAGCAGCTTGCTCTGTCTGTCTGTGAGCCAGATTATAAAGTGTTGATTCTCCCAGATCAGTCTTCCATCAGTGATGCTGAAAGCTGGGTAGGAACCCGGCTTCTTTGCCCCTTAGGGGATAAACTATGAGGTATGTTCTCCTTGCCTCCTACAGGTCCCCAGTGGTATGGAGCTCCAGTTGCCCACAGTGAAAATGTGCTTGGCACAGAAGGAGAAGATACATGTTTCCTTTAATATGCCCAAACTAGGGAACATAGAGGATACTAGTGGGACTCCAGATAATGGAAGGGAAATACCGGCAAAGTTTGAATGGAAGGATAGGAGAGGAGGAAGGCTGAACTTGTTCAATGAGGGTCTACATCCAAGTATGTGTAAAATTATGAATGTGGCATGGTTACCCTGGAAAATCATTGGTGGGAGGGGTGAAGGGAAAATGGGGGTGGGGGGGAGGGGGCACCAAGCATAGCTTAAATGTAAACCAAATATGTTCAATAAAAATTTGAAATAAAATAAAATAAAATAAAATAAATTTTGAGCCTAAAAAAAAAAAAAAAAGAAAAAAGAAAATGTGCTTGACAAGGCCCTCGGGATCGGCTTCCTCCTTTTCTCAATCTCTACCCCACACACCTCCCAGCATCTTCTGGTATCACCTCTCAAAATGCTCGTGCCCCGCCAGATGGGGTCCGGGTCGCGGGACTCTGGGCCCCAGGCCGAACTGCGCATAGCACGCCAGACCCCTGGAGAAACCGGGCCCAGTAAGACGCTGGGATCTGGGCGGGGGTCGCGCGCAGCGCACACCAGGCGGGGCCCGGGTCGCGGGACTCTGGGCCCCGGGCAGAACTGCGCGTAGCACGCCAGACCCCTGGAGAAATCGGACCCAGTAAGATGCTGGGATCTGGGCGGGGGTCGCGCGCGGGGCACGCCAGATGGGGCCCGGGTTGCGGGACTCTGGGCCCCAGGCCGAACTGCGCATAGCACGCCAGACCCCTGGAGAAACCAGGCCCAGTAAGACGCTGGGATCTGGGGGCGCACACCAGGCGGGGCCCGGGTCGCGGGACTCTGGGCCCCGGGCAGAACTGCACGTAGCACGCCAGACCCCTGGAGAAACCGGACCCAGAACAGAAAAAGATAAAGAAAAATATTGGAGAGGAGGTAAGAAAGCCGTTATGGATGCCAGGACACTGGAGATGCAGACAAAACTTATCTAAATGCACTGGAACGTATGGAAAAATGCACCGTGAAAGAGGACTGCTATTTCTCTATATTGTTAAGAATCTCAGACATCACCTGTAAGGAGAGAGTTTAGCGGAGACCAAGGAGAAATGCGGAGTTGAAAGAGTTCTCCGCGATGGTGGTGGAGACTTATATTCAGGAGAAGCAGAAACCGGATCTTACCAACTTTATTTTTTTGGAGAAATTGCACCAAATGTCGAATGCTACCATCACGCATGCTTAGGAACACTGGACAACATTCAGAGTGGAAAAAGAGCCTGGGAAGGATTTGAAACGGTGGAGGCAGTGGCAATGCCAGTGGCCAATACTCAGGGGAGGCAGAGATCTGATACATTACACCTGGAACCTTTGAAATAATAACCACAGAGACAGTGATCGGAACCTGCTGAGGGGTTAGGCGGGCGCAGGGGCCAGTGGCTGACATCGGAGCTTGCTGTGAGGCAAGGCCACTACTGAGGCCTCCGTGGTTGGGATTGGAACCTGCCGAGGGGTTAGACCGGTGCTGGGGCCTCGAGGCCAGGATAGGAGCCTGCCGAGGGGTTAGGCCGGTGCTGGGGCCAGCGAGGCCGACATCGGAGCCTGCCGTGAGGCAAGGCCGGTACTGGGGCCTCCGAGGCCAAGACAAGAGCCTGCCGAGGGGTTAGGCCGGTACTGGGGCCAGCGAGGCCGGCATCGGAGCCTGCCGTGAGGCATGACCAGTGCTGGGGCCGCCGAGGCCAGGATCGGAGCCTGCCGAGGGGTTAGGCTGGTGCTGGGGCCAGTGAGGCCGGCATCGGAGCCTGCCTTGAGGCAAGGCCGGTACTGGGTCCTCGAGGCCAGGATAAGAGCCTGCCGAGGGGTTAGGCCGGTGCTGGGGCCAGCGAGGCCGGCATCGGAGCCTGCCGTGAGGCAAGGCCGGTACTAGGGCCTCAGAGGCCAAGATAAGAGCCTGCCGAGGGGTTAGGCCGGTGCTGGGGCCAGCGAGGCCGGCATCGGAGCCTGCCATGAGGCATGACCAGTGCTGGGGCCTCCAAGACCGGGATCGGAGCCTGCCGAGGGGTTAGGCCGGTGCTGGGGCCAGCGAGGCCGGCATCGGAGCCTGCCGTGAGGCAAGGCCGGTACTGGGGCCTCCAAGGCCAAGATAAGAGCCTGCCGAGGGGTTAGGCCGGTGCTGGGGCCAGCGAGGCTGGCATCGGAGCCTGCCATGAGGCATGACCAGTGCTGGGGCCTCCGAGGCCAGGATCGGAGCCTGCTGAGGGGTTAGGCTGATGCTGGGGCCAGTGAGGCCGGCATCGGAGCCTGCCTTGAGGCAAGGCCGGTACTGGGGCCTTGAGGCCAGGATAAGAGCCTGCCGAGGGGTTAGGCCGGTGCTGGGGCCAGCGAGGCCGGCATCGGAGCCTGCCGTGAGGCAAGGCCGGTACTGGGGCCTCGAGGCCAGGATAAGAGCCGGCCGAGGGGTTAGGCCGGTGCTGGGGCCAGCGAGGCCGGCATCGGAGCCTGCCATGAGGCATGACCAGTGCTGGGGCCTCCGAGGCCGGGATCGGAGCCTGCCGAGGGGTTAGGCTGGTGCTGGGGCCAGTGAGGCCGGCATCGGAGCCTGCCTTGAGGCAAGGCCGGTACTGGGGCCTCGAGGCCAGGATAAGAGCCTGCCGAGGGGTTAGGCCGGTGCTGGGGCCAGTGAGGCCGGCATCGGAGCCTGCTGTGAGGCATGACCAGTGCTGGGGCCTCCAAGGCCGGGATCGGAGCCTGCCGAGGGGTTAGGCCGGTGCTGGGGCCAGCGAGGCCGGCATCAGAGCCTGCCGTGAGGCAAGGCCGGTACTGGGGCCTCCGAGGCCAAGATAAGAGCCTGTCGAGGGGTTAGGCCGGTGCTGGGGCCAGCGAGGCCGGCATCGGAGCCTGCCATGAGGCATGACCAGTGCTGGGGCCTCCGAGGCCGGGATCGGAGCCTGCTGAGGGGTTAGGCCGGTGCTGGGGCCAGTGAGGCCGGCATCGGAGCCTGCCTTGAGGCAAGGCCGGTACTGGGGCCTCGAGGCCAGGATAAGACCCCGCCGAGGGGTTAGGCCGGTGCTGGGGCCAGCGAGGCCGGCATCGGAGCCTGCCATGAGGCATGACCAGTGCTGGGGCCTCCGAGGCCGGGATCAGAGCCTGCCGAGGGGTTAGGCCGGTGCTGGGGCCAGCGAGGCCGGCATCGGAGCCTGCCGTTAGGCAAGGCCGGTACTGGGGCCTCTGAGGCCAAGATAAGAGCCCGCCGAGGGGTTAGGCCGGTGCTGGGGCCAGCGAGGCCGGCATCAGAGCCTGCAATGAGGCATGACCAGTGCTAGGGCCTCTGAGGCCGGGATCTGAGCCTGCCGAGGGGTTAGGCTGGTGCTGGGGCCAGCGAGGCCGGCATCGGAGCCTGCCTTAAGGCAAGGCCGGTACTGGGGCCTCCGAGGCCAAGACAAGAGCCTGCCGAGGGGTTAGGCCGGTGCTGGGGCCAGCGAGGCCGGCATCGGAGCCTGCCATGAGGCATGACCAGTGATGGGGCCTCCGAGGCCGGGATCGGAGCCTGCCGAGGGGTTAGGCCGGTGCTGGGGCCAGTGAGGCCGGCATTGGAGCCTGCCGTGAGGCAAGGCCGGTACTGGGGCCTTCAAGGCCAAGATAAGAGCCTGCCGAGGGGTTAGGCCGGTGCTGGGGCCAGCGAGGCCGGCATCGGAGCCTGCCGTGAGGCATGACCAGTGCTGGAGCTTCCAAGGCCGGGATCGGAGCCTGCCGAGGGGTTAGGCCGGTGCTGGGGCCAGCGAGGCCGGCACCAGAGCCTGCCATGAGGCAAGGCCGGTACTGGGGCCTCCGAGGCCAGGATTGGAGCCTGCCGAGGGGTGAGGCCGATGCTGGGGCCAGTGAGGCCGGCATTGGAGCCTGCCGTGAGGCAAGGCCGGTGCTGAGGCCTCCAAGACCGGGATTGGAGCCTCCTTGAGGCAAGGCCGGTACTGGGGCCTCCGAGGCCAGGATAAGAGCCTGCCGAGGGTTTAGGCCGGTGCTGGGGCCAGTGAGGCCGGCATCGGAGCCTGCTGTGAGGCAAGGCCATTACTGGGGCCTCCAAGGCCAGGATAACAACCTGACGAAGGTCTAGACCGGTGCTGGGGCCAGCAAGGCCGGCATCGGACCCTGTCGTGAGGAGAGGCCAGCATCAGAGCCTGCCGTGAGACATGGCCAGTGCTGGGGCCTCCTAACCCGGGAACGGAACCTGCCTAGGGGTTAGGCCGGTGCTGGGGCCAACGAGGCTGGCATTGGAGCCTGCCGTGAGGCTAGGCTGGTGCTGGGGCCTCCAAGGACGGGATTGGAATCCTGCCAAGGGGTTAGGCCGGTGCAGGGGCCAATGGCCAGCATCGGAGCCTGGCGTGAGGCAAGTTCACTCCTGCAGCCTCCTAGGCCGGGACCAAAGGCAGCTTAGGGGTTAGACCGGTGCAGGGGCCAGCGAGACCAGAACTGGGGCCTCCCATGAGGCAAGGCCGCAGGTTGAGCCAGCGAGGTATGGATCAGTCCACTGAGTAGCCAGGCCGCTACTGGGACCATCAAGAGTGGGATCGGTACTTGCAACACAGCATGCACAGAGAAATACCGCAGAAAATATAAATCAGACGCTTCTCTTAATCAGCGATAACTAGGAGGAAAAGGGCAACAGGAAGAGGTTGAGCTATAGAAAGGGCCCTATTGTGAAGCAACTAACGTGACCAATCAGAGGGTATGCAATACTGGAGGATGGAGCCTCTTTAAAACGCAGGAGGTACATAAACAAATGTATCAAAGTATATCACCAAAGAAGCATGGGATGGAGGGAGGGGGAGGGAATGGGATGGGGGCTGGAGGAGGGCTAATCGGATGATGTGTGCTTGTATATCCTCTCAAGTCTTGTACTCCAATGTTATTGATATATGACTACAATGCACCAATTTAAAAAATAAATTAAAAAAAAATGCTCGTGCCCAGGCACTTGCTTCAGCATCCGCTACTGGAGGACTGTTGGTATGAGAAAGAAAGAGGAAAGGGTTCCCCGTAGGAAATGAGTGGTTTACAACAAGTGCATGGAAATTCTGGAACAATTTGCACATGAACATTCTGGAACCAATTGTAAAACCCCCTAGGGTTCATATTTATTGGTTTCTAATGAGACCAATCTTCCAAAGGGGTCCCCCAACTAAGATTGAGCCCCAAGCATACACACAAACCTGAAAACTTTTCTGACAAAATGCAAAATTGTAAGATTCTGAAAACTTGATGGCTATACTGAGCAGATATAAAGTCTTCTGAAAAAGCTTCGGAGGCTTCATTTAGCCACAATGTGTCAGATTCAAACATTTTTGAATATAGGTTTTCTTTCTGGTGTATAAATCTTACCCTACCTGGGGAGAAGATGCTTATTTCTTGAAGCCTTTTGGTATCTGGGAATTTAGGTTTATATTGCTTTACAGTGTCTGCTTCAAAGGGATTTGAGGAGATTATTTTTGTGGCATGATAATTTTAAAAGATAATTTTACTTTCCAAGTAAGGTGTCTGGCTCAGTTTATACTATTCTTGGAGTTATTACATCAAAATTTGAGGCTCAAAAAGCAAATAATCACTACTTGGATAGGAAAAAATGAAAGCTTTATTTTTTTCTCAACTAAAATTAGAAACCAAAGCTTTACTACTCGTATTTTCGCAGATGTCACGTGGCTGGACCCCTGGCCAGCTGGGACGTGGAGGCTCAGCTTTTCTTCAGTCTCTTAATAGAAACCAAGGTATTTTTTTTTGACAGCAGTAATAAATCAACCATCCACAGGAAGCAAAGAGATAATTTTAAGGAGACCTAAGGTCCAAAGTGTTCTGTCCAAAATCTTTCCTCGGGGATTGATGTCTTTGGATCTATTAGAGAAACACATCTCTGGTCTTCAGAAGAATGGATGAATTGGAGATGTCAAAATGACCTGCTTTCATGAAAATGTGCATTTGTTCACAGGGCACACAGGTCTAAGTTAAAGAGTGCCTCCCACAAACCCAAGGTAGCCTAACTTGTTTAGGGCACTTATAAATCTGTGGTAATTTTTGTCCTTTTGAATTAAATAACTTGAACTTCTTTAGTACAAACATCTTTCAACAGGTACAATCAGCATCCTAAAGTGATTTACTGTAGTTCATAGGAAATTAATGAATATTCGGAGAATTTCATTCTGATGAACTAAACGATGAATCGAAAGTTAGACACGCCCACCAAACCATGACGCTTTCCACAGCAGGGCTCCAAGGTTACTATTTTCAGTGGCATACTAGATGTTAATTGTTTTTGTGGTGGTTGTGGTACTAGGGACTGAACCCAGATGCATTCTACTTCTGAGCTCCATCCTAGCCCTTTTTATTTTGTTGTCTTGAAGCAGGGTTTCAGTAGGTTGCTGAGGGTCTTACTAAGTTGCTGAGGCTGTCCTCTAACCTGCCGTCCTCCTGTCACAGTTTCCCAAGTACTGGTATTACAGGTGTGCACCACCCTGCCTGGCCGGTGGCATCGTAGTCCATATCCAGGTGAATGCTTCTGATTTTGTTGCTAACAGTAAATTGTTGGTCTAGTTATGGTTGGACTCAATCATTTAAACGTATTTTTTATTATATTATGATTTTTAAAAGTTAATTAAACATTATTTTGGATATTCTTTGAGTTTTAGAGGCATCAAGAATTTCACAAAGAGAAAGCCTTGTTGTCAATACTCACATGAAATTAGTTTCAGTTGATTCCTCTAGGAAGCACTACCCAAAGGGTTGATCTTTCTCCCTTCTGCAAATGGAAAAATGAGCAGCCACTACTTTTTTTCTTCCCTTCATCTCAGGGCTTGTTCAATCCAGAGGTGATAGAGGAGTCTGCATAAAATGGGAGTATGTAAAAAAAAAATTAAAAATTTAATCAGCAGCATGATTCCCTAGTTGTGGTACGTGTGTGTGTGTGTGTGTGTGTGTGTGTGTGTGTGTGTGTTTTGCTGGGGATGGAACCCAGCCATGGTATACCCTCAGACCTATTTTATTATTTTATTTTGCAACAAGGTCTCACTAAATTTCTGATAGTTTTGCTAATGTGCTGAGGCTGGCTTCAAACTTTCAATCTTTCTATTTCAGTCTCCCAAGTACTGGGATTACAAGTATATGTGTGCATTTTTTTTTCTTTTCTTGTTTATTTTTGCAGGTCTGGGGATGGAACCCAAGGGCATTCGATCTCCGAGCTATACCCCTTGCCCTGTTTTTTATTCTTTATTTTGAAACAGGGTCTCACTAAGTTGCAGAGGGCCTCACTAAGTAACTGAGGCTGTCCACAAACCGTGATCCTTCTGATCTTCCCGTCTGAGCCTCCCAAATGCTGGAATTACAAGTGTGCACCACCACATCCAGCTTGTGAGCATTCTTAAGTGGGATCAAACGAAAAAATGGATAGTAGTGAAATATTGAAAGTGCTGCCCAAGTTCATTATTGTTACTGTCATTGTGCACCTTCAGATTGACTTAAACAAAATATTATTTCTAAAATTGGAGGCATAAACATTGTCCCGGTTGGTCTGAATTTGGGACTTTTGGAGTTTGTTTGATTTGCTTAGGGAATCCATAATATTTTAAATAAACCACTGATATATATATATATATATATATATATATATATTTTTTTTTTTTTTTTTTTGGTACTAGGAGTTGAACCCAGGGGCATTCTGCCTCAAAGCTATACCCTAGACCTCCCCTTGTTTTAAAAAGTTTGGAACCCTGAGTTTCTGAGGTTTGCCTAGACCCTGAGATTTCCTGTTTCCGTTTCCCAAGTATTGGAATTTCCCAAGTATTGGAATTACCATGCCCAGTTTTCACTGGTATTGTTCCACAAAATCACCCTGATTCCACAGCAGTAATCTCCCTTAATATTTCATGATATTTGGACTTAACTCCAACTGAGGGCAATAAATATTTTATTTGCAATCCCTGATCCACTTATGGAGAGCGTGGAGGTCGGGATCTAAGGGACACTACCAGTGAACTATCCAACATTGATCCGCACCTCCTTGCACACCAACAGCACCACAATCTGCTTAGGCACTCTTCTTTTGCTCAGA